>NC_090322.1:36396867-36705187 GCF_040869045.1 Eurosta solidaginis | reverse complement strand
ATTGATAACAGGTCAAAACGCGTCTTTTCATTTCTCTTTCCACAATTTGGGACGGATTATTGCAGTCGACCTCGGTTTTAAACTGTTTTTCGCGGAGAACTTTTGAACGGGTAGAAAAATTTAGCACCCATGTTTGTATTCTTAATACTGGAATAACTACGCGTCCTTAGATACCCAAATTCAAGACTTTTGTATAATTTTCTGTAGGACCCATATAGGTGCACTACATTTCCATACTAAATTCGTTCAAAAAAATCTACCATCACAGCAACCCATTTCTGATATTCCGCTCCTCTTTTTGTTTCCCTGCGTCGCTTTCCACGACAGCAACCCCGGTAATTTTGACACTTCGTTCAGTGTCAAACGCATGTTCCACGCAGGTCCCACTGAGTTCCACAATAGTTTGACACTGACCGAAGTGTCAAACGGCAGTGTGTTAGAAAGAGAAAGTAATTGTTTCCTTCTCATACATATCATACTTGTAAACCTGTACAATGATTTTTACCATCCCGCGTATGACGCTAAATTCCTTTGTAAAATTATTTTATATTAAAGTAGTTTCTTTAAGGTTGAATGAAATAAACTTATCACGAAACAGAATTTATGAAAACTTAAAACGAGCAGTAAAAAGATAATTACGAAAGATTCCTGGCGCATTTCGCCCTTCCTAGTTCTATATAACATTCGAGAATCGTGAATTAAATACCAACAACTGTGCCGGAAGCAGATTCCAATTTGAGGTTTTTCTTTGCTATCTTTACTCATTCCATGCGTGTGAACGAATTACAAGAAAAGCAGTGTTGATAGAATTTTGCAAAAGGAGAGTAGAATCTTTTCGTAGACAAGTGAAAATTAGAGCTCCGCAGCAACCACATCAACCTCATCAAAGCACCACCATCATCATCGACGCCAAGGAAGGTAATCGTATTCTACCATCTCCTAAACAACTAAGAAGGGATTAACTGAAAAGTTAACTCAAAGCATCTCCGACTGTGCGATGCGCGCAACATCCATAGATTAACATTTTTACCTGTTGTGCATGAATATACTGCCTCACCCCATTGCAATTGACATATCAAATGTTGTCGAAATAGTCAGCCACGGTTCCCTACCCACGGTTCCCTATAGAGGTTAAAATGCTAAGCATATTTCCGCGGTAAGCATATATGTCGACTCAAACCCACAGAAAAAAATATTCGTGAGATCAAAAGAAACGTTCCTGAGTTAGTGGGGCTGGTATCAGAAATGGCTTGTACCTGAGCGTATCTCTTCTCCATCAGCATACCGCCCGTTATGCATGATCGACACAGTTGGAAAAATCTTTGAAAGGCTCCTAAAATCAAGAATCCGCGATAGAACAAGCTCGTGGACTAAGGCGCTTTCAATAGAGTAGAACTAGCGCAGCCAGAAAATGCCATAACCAAGCAAATTATTTTCCTTGCAACCTTAGACAAAGGAAACGCTTTCACCAGAGCGAGACGGACAGACGTGCTGGCCTTTTTAGAGCAAAAATTTCAAATCATATGCTACCGCGTCATTTACACGCTATCTCAGGGATCACATTCTTATTTATAAAACCGTGGAGAGCCCGTGGACTAAGAAAGTCACATACGGAACAGCACAAGGATTTATTATCGACCTGTGAAACTCAGCTGAGATGAAATTTTCAATTTTGAAATACCTAATGGTCCATTCTTAGTCGAATACACAGACAAAATTACATCAGTTTTTAAAACTTTCTGAAACCACGAAATTTAACCCCCTCAAAGGTTAAGAGAACGGAGAGGTAGATTACCGCATTACCAAGTCGACCTTTAAACAAGGGGTACTTTAACAAATTCCTGCATAGATAAAAAGGGCCAAATATCCGAAAAGCGTTTACGGCAATGCAGACGAGAATTATGATAAACAGGCCTTCTTCAAATGGAGCCGGAACCGACACTTGTTCGATCGAAAATTCGGCAATATTATATAAATAAAAATTTTCATATACCTCCGAGGTGGATTAAGGCCGAGCTTCTCTTCCTTCGCCTTTTTACTTTTACTTACATATTGGCGGGACGGGATAACCATGTTTTCAGCCGACTACGAACGACATTCGCAGGAAGAGGAACGCTAAATCAAGCTATTCATGGCAGAAATACATTCGAATTGTGTGCCAAATTACCTGCCCTGATTAAGGAGAGGATTTCTATGGCGAAATATTATAAACCATTTTTCCAAATTTTTTCTCTAAGGAGAGAGGACGTAAAGCTTACGATGGGCATACTAACTGTACACTGCCTTCTGGC
Organism: Eurosta solidaginis; assembly: GCF_040869045.1. NCBI lineage: Eukaryota > Metazoa > Arthropoda > Insecta > Diptera > Tephritidae > Eurosta > Eurosta solidaginis. Next base: position 36,702,896 of record NC_090322.1, on the reverse strand, counting down.
GTCACATGCTTATAAGTTAGGCCTCGTAAGTAACAGTAGGCGTAGGAAGTGGGAGCTGCAAGAAGAAACGGTTGAGCACATTCTGTGTTCATGTCCTGCGTTCGCGAAATCAAGGCTCCAGCTATTAGGGTAGGCAGCGCTGTGAGATCTCGAGGCAGCTTTTAGAAAAATTCTAGTATTTGTTAAGAGGAAGGAGCTTGGGGTTCTTTCGTTTGGACGTCAAACAAATGCTGGTAACACTATGAACACATTCAGTCTATGTGAGGTCTTTATTGACCGGCTAGTTCAACCCAACCTAAAATTCTTTATTTCCTCGTTTTTAGGGAGTTTTTTGCATAATCATGTTGCGATTTAAATAAATAAAAATAAAAGTTACTAAAAACTTTTTTCATTAAGTAAATAAGAAAGGTAGTATGTAAGGATAAATAGAAGAAAAAATAAAATAAAAATAGATCACAAAGGCGCATAAATTTAAAACTCGTTACCAATTTTTGACCATCTCTTTCAATTAAAGCCACACAAAAAACTGTCCATTATAACATTTCCTTTGTTTTATCAATTCACATTGCTTATCAAAAAAGAAAAAAAGTTTTTTCATTAAAATTATTTCAGCTGTATTGACCGTTAGCCAATTGTAAACTTTGTCAATTTGTGAAAGTAAAAACATGAGCCCCCCCGCCTTAATTTACTTGTCTGTAAAATGTGTATATATTCAAATGTCTTGTTTTATTTTTTATTTTTTTCTTGAGCTTATAATGATGTCATAGTATTTTTGTTTATGGTTTTCAAAAGCATTTTGCTTTCCACAGGAATACAAGCCACTTGCCACAAGATACTTTAAAGTTAGTTTATAGGCTAAGCCCAATTTTTTTAAGCCAGAATCTAGTATTTTTCCCCTGAGAACGTTTGACAGTTAAGGCTTGATTTGTACCTGTTTATGCTTAATCAGAAGCAGAGAGTGTGCAGGAGGTGTGGGAGCTTTCGTGTGAAACACGTTCGATTGTAATTTTGAAAAATACAACTTGCAAAGTGCTGGTATTTTAAAAGTTTTGTTAAAAAATGGTAATAAAAATCTAGCCTTAATATGTGTATATAGGTTTCATTCGGAAACTGGTCAGGCCTTTTTGGAAGAGTTCTCATAATTTTTAGATAGTGTAAAAGAGAGGGCGGCCACCGTGGTGTGATGGTAGCGTGCTCCGCCTACCACACCGTATTCCCTGGTTTCAAACCCCGGGCAAAGCAAGATCAAAATTTTAGAAATAAGATTTTTCAATTAGAAGAAAATTTTTCTAAGCGGGGTCGCCCCTCGGCAATGATTGGCAAGCGCTCCGTGTGTATTTCTGCCATGAAAAAGCTCTCAGTGAAAACTCGTCTGCCTTGCAGATGCCGTTCGGAGTCGGCATAAAACATGTAGGTCCCGTCCGGCCAATTTGTAGGGAAAATCAAGAGGAGCACGACGCAAATTGGAAGAGAAGCTCGGCCTTAGATCTCTTCGGAGGTTATCGCGCCTTACATTTTTTTTTTTATTTATTTAAAAGAGAGGGATGCAGTTATATTGGGTGATTTGAACATAGATTTAATGGAGATGAATGCGGTATCTGAAAGGTACCTAGCACTATTGGCCAGTCACGGATTTTCATCGTACTTGAATGAGCCGACAAGGAATTGTTCTGGCACTTGCCTGGATCATATCTTCTGTCGATTCAGTAGCTTGTGCACGTGCACCGGCATTAATTTGGAACTAGGTATAACAGATCACACTATGACTGGTGTTAAACTTGAGTTTCATATGAAAAAGAAAGATTTAACGAATAATATAAAAACGAATAATATAAACTATTACATTCTAAATGAAAACTTACTCCATGAGGATTGGGCTGTTGTCTACTCGGAAAGGGATATTTCAAAAGCATACTCTTTATTTCTAAATATATTGCACGGTCACATAGAATTCGCTAGTTTCACTTGTGTTCGACGAGGATCTAAAATCAAACTTAAACCTTGGATGCATTCTGACTTTTTAAAAAAGATCAAATTGAAAAATAAATTAGGTGTCAAGTGTAGAAAGCCTCCAAGAAATCTTGAGCTTAGATCTCGTTACAAAAAGTTATGTAAAAAATTAAATAAAGATATAAAATCTCACCGAGATACTTATTTCCGGAGTAGACTATTTAACTGCCGCGGCAACACTAAAAAGGAATGGGAAGTTGTAAATAGCATTATCAACAGAAATAGCATTGGTGGTGAACGGACTATTGCTTTGAGTAACTGTGGCAATATGATTGACGACCCCTCTGTTGTTGCTGATATCTTTAATGATTTTTTTGAATCTGTTGGTCAATGTAATATTTCTTCCTGCAACTGTATCACGTCCGGTGGCGACACAGCTAGTTCTAGGTGCAGTTTTATGTTTGAACCCATCACAGGCTCTGAGCTCCTTTCTATAATAAAAAGTCTGAGTAACTCTAGTTCTAGTGGATACGATGGTATTTCAAATAAACTCCTTAAAAGCTTAGCCCTTAATTTGCTGGACGTTCTAAAGCATCTATTCAATACAAGTGTTTTTCAGGAATCTTCCCCGATGCCATTAAATGTGCAATTATTATCCCCTTGTTTAAAAAGGGTAACAGGGAAGAAAAAAATAACTATAGGCCTATTTCACTTCTATCCTCTATATCCAAGGTTTTGAGAAAGCTCTCAAAAATCGAATTATGAAATTTCTGGAAAGCAGAAGCTTCTTTAGCCCATGAAAGTTTGGTTTTAGAGCAAACCGCTCTACTGAGGATGCACTCCTAGAATTCTGCTCATTTATTTATCAGGAGTTGGACCATAAAAATAATTGCGCTGGTCTTTTTGTAGATATAACCAAAGCTTTTGACACTGTGGATCATGCTATTTTGCTTAAGAAATTATATGATTCCGGTTTTCGAGGATTCATATATATGTGGTTTCAATCATAACTTTCTGGAAGAGTACAACGCGTCAGAATTTGCGGAAAGCTCGGAAAATCAAATCCAATCAAATTCGGAGTTCCGCAAGGCTCCGTGCTTGGTCCCATCCTATTTTTAATTTATCTCAATTTCAGTTTTGATATGCACTTCTTGGGGAAAGTCACTGCATTCGCAGATTATCTTACGATGGCCTATGGTTCTTCTAATACCCTTGATTTGATATGTAGTATGATGTGCATCTTCTGAGAACTTGGTTTGCAAAGCATAAACTCGTTGTTTGCAATAAGACCAAACTCATGAGTTTTACTTTTAACGTTAATTTGACGTTCTTAACGTTAATAAACGAACGAAATGACTTCGTTTCGTTTATTAACGTTAATTATCGTAACGAAATGATATCGTTTCGTTGGTTAAGCATGCCTGGTTTAAATACAAGAAAACCTCCAGATTTAAGTATTATTTTTCATTCTGCGATTTGCGAGCGTTTTGCTCTTCATGAGTATGTGTGCCAAGATTTTCAATCCGGCACCTTCGACTCGCTTGTGGCTTGTAATAAGGACTGCTTCGCAATAGACTATGTTGATGAATTTCAATATCTGGGTATAACTGTTGATCATAATATGAGCTGGGGCAACCACATATCCCGTTTAAAAAATATCTTCAATCCTCTTTACGTTGTTTTTATCACCTAAGAACTTCCTGTTTTAATTTCATTCTTAAAATAGTTTATTATGCGCTTTTTCATTCTAAATTACAATATGGAATCAGCTGTTGGGGTGGCGCCACCCTTAACAAAATTCAGCCTATATTGATATTGCAAAAACATGATATTCGAAAAATATCAAATGCTAATCGGTTGCATTCATCAAGAGAGCTATTTAGAAGTCTAGAGATTCTTCCAGTAAAGGACCTGTATTATTTTAAAGTTTTTAAAATTTTTTTCATGGTTACCTACAAAGTATGAGGTCGGAAGCATATAACCTGAGGAAAAACTCACAAACTACAGTCGTTGTACCGTCGACCAGAACCACACATTCAAGCAAGTTTTTCACAATTGTTTCACGAAAACTCTTCTACTTACTCCCTGCCGAAATTCGTGCTCTACGTAATCTTCGACAATTTACAGAAAGTGCTAAGTCCTTTCTCTTAGGCCTGTCACACAATGAAATAGAAATTTTGCTCCGGCCAGCTACATAAATCGTTTTTAATAGCTAAATATTCCATAATTTTCCATAATTTTTTTCTGGTAATTGCTTTTCCCTTCATTTATCCACGGGTTTTGTTGTAACTTAAATAAATATTTTGTACCCTTATTATAATAATAGTATTTATATTTTAATCTCTTTATTTAACAGTCAGTACAGTGGGGTGGTATTTTTATATTTTATAGAAATGACATTTGTCACTATGCTAAACTTAGCATAAAAATGTTTTAACTTTTCCAATATCTACATGTATATATATCCCATATAAGATTAAATTGTTTGCTTTTTATATTAATTTAAAATGTATATTCATAGATATATGGAAAATGCTCAATAAATGAATGAATGAAATTTCTTATTTCTAATTCAGATTTTCTCGCCTTTTACCATATTAACAATTTCAATGTTCCTAAGTGTTTGAAGGTTTGTAGCGACTATCAGTTTTTGAGACTCACCCTCTCTCCCTCTAACACTACCACTCCCATAAATGGATTCTGTATGCCAAATACTGAGTACCTGCTTCACCTAAACGATCGATTTTGAGAAAATGAATCGTCCGTCCGTCTGCCTATCCATCTGGTTGTGTGCACGATAACTTGAATCAGTATTGAGATATCTTATTGAAATTGGGTACATGGGTTCCTTGGTACTCACAACCCATCGCTATTTAAAATGAGCGAAATTGCACCCTACCCACGCCCACTTTAGACGAATTACCAAAGCTCGCAACATAAATTTTGATATAGATGTAATCACATAGATCGGACCCTAGTTCTCCTACCCACAAAAAATTTGTCCTAAGTACTTCGAAATTTAGTTAGTGGCCGAAGCTTTGTAATTATGTAGAAATGTGCGATTCAATTCGCATAATATATTTTTGTTGATTTTTTTTGAGTTTTGTTTATTATTTCTATTTAATAACAACTTCTATAGATTTCTTAAAGACGTTTAGTGAAAATAAGTACTTTTTTTGAACTTTTGTGTATCCTATTGACTACTATTGTCTGGTATTTATCGACAGAAATCTTTAAAGCTCAACAGACCCATACTTGTGTACATGAACAGATCAAAGTAAGCCATTTACACACTTACATAGAAGGCGACTAAGACTATTTCACAAACATAACCAGCAGCTTAAAGCCAAGAAATTATCTCACATACACATCTGTAGTCATCAGCTAAGAGCAGAAGTTGTTACTCACCTATGCACACGCATATAGCTAAATAACCAAGTATGAGATGCAACTGCTCCATATTCGCGAAAACTCTACACCTTAGGAGAAATATGCGAACGAGGCATCAGAGAGTATAAAAGCAGCACAAGCTGAGGAATAACTAATCAATTTGATTTTAAACACGCTAGTAGTGAAGTATATTTGTGAAGTACTACTCCCAAAGTTGTCTAAATAAAAACGTTTTGCAATACTAAATATTGGATTTATTTATTCGACAGTTTAGCGATTCGAACGTTAACAGAATGTGCTTAATTATCAGGAACCCTCAAAAATTCTTTACAATATTTTTTTAGTATGCGCACATCAAAGGATTTTGACTTAATAATACAATAAGAAGTATACAAATATATTTGATCACACTTCAATTTTAAACTTATTAATTTTAAAAAAGTATTTTTAACTTACCACATAACTGCATACCAATGGCATATTCTTATTTGCTCCTTTTATCCGCATTGCAGGTTTCCTCTCATGGGACGTTGGCGATTGTCACGTCGATTTAGAGGAAGAATTGAATACGATTGTGCAAAATCCACCCGAGTTAGAGGAAGCACGTCATGGTAAGTAAAAAACATAATATTTGCATTTATATATTTGCGCGTATTTTATATTTCACTTTAAATGTGACCTGAAACCAAAAGAACACAAATTCGTTAGTCACATAAACAAATGCGCAACATTTTCAAGGAATAATGGAAAATCTGAAAAAACCGTTATTGACCAGAAAGAGGGAATTATGTACAAATATATAGCAGACGTTGTTTTACAGCAACGATGCTTACAGATTTACTTGCTGGCAAAAAAGTAGTCTGTGGCTTATCATATCTTTATTTAAATTAGTTCTGGCTCACCTTGGAAACTTTAAGAGCAACATAAAATACTCCGAGCTTTATGGCTTACTCTATCTATCCACCTTACCTTAATAGGCTCACTCGAATTCCTTATCCTTTTCATTCTTCCGTAAATTTTTCTCTCCTCTTCCTGATTTTGCTCTTATTTGAGTCTAACTCAAAGAGTTTTGGCTCACCTTGGAAACGTTTAGAGCAAAATGAAATACTCCCAGCTTTATGACTTTCTCTATCTTATCCACCTTACTTTAATAGGCTCACTCGATTTTCTTATCTTTTGCATTCTTCCGTAAATCTTTCTCTTTTTCCTCGTACTCTTCCTGATTTTGCTCTTATTTGAGTCTAACTCAAAGAGTTCTGGCTCACCTTGGAAGCGTTTAGAGCAACAAGAAATACTCCCAACCTTATGACTTTTTCTATCTTATCCACCTTACTTTAATACGCTCACTCAATTTCCTTATCCTTTTCATTCTTCTGTAAATCTTTCTCTTTTTCCTCGTAATCTTCTTGATTTTGCTCTTATTTGAGTCTAATTCAAAGAGTTCTGGCTCACCTTGGAAACGTTTAGAGCAACAAGAAATACTCCCAGCCTTATGACTTTTTCTATCTTATCCACCTTACTTTAATACGCTCACTCAATTTCCTTATCCTTTTCATTCTTCCGTAAATCTTTCTCTTTTCCTCGTACTCTTCCTGATTTTGCTCTTATTTGAGTCTAACTCAAAGAGTTCTGGCTCACCTTGGAACCGTTTAGAGCAACAAGAAATACTCCCAGCCTTATTACTTTCTCTATCTTACCCACCTTACTTTAATACGCTCACTCGATTTCCTTATCCTTTTCATTCTTCCGTAAATCTTTCTCTTTTTCCTCGTACTCTTCCTGATTTTGCTCTTATTTGAGTCTAACTCAAAGAGTTCTGGCTCACCTTGGAACCGTTTAGAGCAACAAGAAATACTCCCAGCCTTATGACTTTCTCTATCTTACCCACCTTACTTTAATACGCTCACTCGATTTCCTTATCCTTTTCATTCTTCCGTAAATCTTTCTCTTTTCCTCGTACTCTTCCTGATTTTGCTCTTATTTGAGTCTAACTCAAAGAGTTCTGGCTCACCTTGGAAACGTTTAGAGCAACAAGAAATACTCCCAGCCTTATGAATTTCTCTATCTATCCACCTTAGTTTAATAGGTTCACTCGATTTCCTCATCCTTTTCATTCTTCCGTAAATCTTTCTCTTTTTCTCCTACTCTTCCTGATTTTGCTCTTATTTGAGTCTAAGTCTCACTGTTACTTTTAATGCTATCCTTAAATTATATTTACACGTCTTGTTAAATTCTTAAATAAATAAAAATAAATGTAAGGCGCGATAACCTCCGAAGTGATTTTAAGCCGAGCTTCTCTTCCAATTTGCGTGATGCTGGTTTTTTTAGTTTTCCTACAAATTGGCAGGACGGATTGTAATTCACAGAAGGTTTATTTGATATGTCAAAGAAATATGTTGACAAAGTTTACTTTCGAAAATAGGGGGTTTTACAGCAAAATAAGGCGACCGGCTCGTAAAGGCGACCGTGGATTTTTCGAAATTGACCCTTACCGCAGCCGCTTTTGGTATCTGCTGAACAAATGAAAATGTGGAAACGATTAATTTGGTAGGTACATATATAAATAAAAATTTGTTATTGAAATGCGCAACTCGTTTAGATATAAAATGAATTTGTTTGTTCAGGTGTTTGTTATAGACTTCTATAATAGTTAAAACTTTGAATTGTGGTTTGTTAAAAAAATGGTTTATGGTAAAAATATTTGCACACGTTTAAAATAAAATCAAAAAAAATTTAAAAACAACAACTGAACGTTCTATGGTTTCCTTAATTAGAGCTTTATTGTCAAGAAATATTTATTAAGAATTCCATTCTGGTAGCATTTAGCTCATACCTTTAGTGTTATAACGATTTCATATTTCGTATATCTTTATTAGCTCAAATGGTAAAAACCTTATTGACTAGAATACAGATTAACTTAGTACTAGTTTAACAATTTTAAAATGAGATTTACTGAGATAAGTAATAAGACTCAAAGCGTGCCTTAAACAGAGGCCTTGGCATGGCAAAGTCCAAAGCAAGGCTTCTGGATGCGATTAAATTCTACAAGACCTCCTAGCAGAGGTGCAAAACCGAAGTAATTCGAATGCAGCACTTCAATGCGGAATATACTGTGAAAGCAGAGAGCTCTGTTAGACACATTGAAAGTCAACTGCCCAAGTAATTCTGAACAGTCAATGGCACCGGATATTATGTACTAAATAAACATTACGTTTTGAACAAAACGTCTAAATTAAAATGACAAGACATTGATGAGCATGCATCTAGGCATTGTAGGGTAGCAGGGGATTAACAAAGTGTAGAGGTTGAAGAGTGTGAAGATTATATTGGATTCCAGATGACTGCAACATATTCTAGCTTAGAACGCACTAAGGCATTTAAGATTTCATACGGGTCCCTGAAATCCTTAGCATATTCTCGCAAGAAAGTTTACTTGATTACCAAAAGTAAAATATGAGTAAAAAATTCCGCCAAGATTGCGAAACTCATTAATTGACGCAAGAGTTTCATTTGAAATCGAGTACACGAAAGAAAACACATTCATAGACTTAGTATACGTTATGTGACAGCATTTACTAATATTATGTCGCAGATTATTTTGAAAGTCCCAATTATTAAGAGCAATCAGATCTTCTTGCAGACGCAATGCATCAAAAGTACAGGAGATCCTCCGAAAAAGTTTTAAGTTGTCAGCATAAAGCAAATAATTCGAACTGTTTATGCATTAGCCAACATCATTAATAAACAGTAAGAACAAAATAGGACCAAGGATGCTTCATAAGACTTAGTTTTCTAGATTTACAACAAAAGAGATTCTATTTTCCAAATAGGACTTCAGCCACGACAGAAAGCTTGAGTGAAAACCCTAGTTTTCCAAGTTTTCACAGAAGTAATTTATACGAAACTGTGTTGTCAAAAGCCTTAGAAAAATCCGTATATCCCTCCGACTAGCGATGAATAAATTCAACACATAGCGTTGTCGTCTGGCTAGACGAAATTTGATACTTTTAACTTTATCCAGAAATATTTGAATTTTTATTGAAATTTTTAAGAAAACTCCTCGCACACTGTGATTACCTAGAAATAAGTTTGAATTTTTATTGATAAATTTTGAAATGAATTCGAACTACGAGGTCTTATAGGCGTGAAAATATGTTCGTCTAGCCAGACGACAACGCTGAAATATGACATAATCAACTTTGATACAAAAGAAGATAAAAAAAAAATATTCATTTCCGAATTATTATAAAGACCGCTCTAAACTTAAAAGGTCACTAAAGCTTTTCATTCTAGGGTGGGCAGCAGTAAAGTTATTCACGAAAATAAAGCTTTCTCGTCTGGCCAGACGCCACAATCTATCGGAGGGAGATATGTTGTCAAATTCACATCCAATCCATCCTTAAACGAAGAGACAAAAAACTGAGAGAAATCCGCCAGATTTGTGATAGTCGACCGTCCTGCAATAAAACCATGCTGATATGTGTAGATCGACTATTCTATTTATAGCGAATGATAAATTGGCTCTAACTACCTTTTCAAAAAGTTCTGAACAGGTTGACAGTTTAGATATTGGCCTGCAATTCTTCACTTCATTTTTATTGCCACACTTGAAGATAGTATTGACCAAGGTAGTTTGTGAACCGCAAACAGAAGGAGAGAGATTCCTACTGAATGTCCGCCAAGTTTAGCACATAAGCATATAAACATTCAGTAGCATTTTTAGCAAAGAAAATATATGTCCAGTCTATTTCAGATATGAGAGAGTTTAGAGGTTCATAATTTACAAATTTAAAGTTATAGGAGCGCCCATAATTATTAAAACTAGCCGGACCAATGCGCATCTTGCGCAACAAATATAAAAGTCTCATATCAAATATAAAGAGAAATCAGCTGCTCAATCAATCAACCATCTATCAATAAAAACTTACATGCGCTTGCGCTGCTATCTGGCGAATGTTAGCAACTGCCGGTTATGCAGTGTTAGTTCTAATCAAATATTCACAATAGTGCCATAGTACAACCAGATTTCTTTGTGTGCTCACAATCGTTTATTTTTATATAGGCCAAATATATTATTGACTTGTGCACAGTACAGCGAATCTGTGCTGCAAGGCGGAATGTAAGAGACGCAGATAAATAAATTGCCAGATGGTTCAGTAATACAGACGCAAAGCCGGTCCAAGAGAGTGTCACCATTAGAGAGCGGAACAAAAGAAGAGAGAAGAGAATGCCTTACAGCAATTAACACCCGACTGCCTCTGAGGCGCACTGTTTTGATGAGGTCTTTCGATAAGCTTGAAACAGACTTTGACCAAAAACTTTTGATTCAGAGAAGTCATTATTAAGTCAAGTCTCAATTATAAACAGAGTAATAACGACTGGCGCCGTGATGTGGTGGCAGCGTGATCCACCCACAACACCAACGGTCTTGGGTTCAAGTCTCGGGCAAAGCAATATTAAACGTTTAAAAATTTCAATTAGAACAGGTGGTTTAATAAGCGGCCTCACCCCTCGTGTGTTTTGGCCAACACTTCGAGGTTTATTTCTGCCATGAAAAGCATCTCAGTGAAAACTCATCTGCCTTGCAGATGCCGTTCGAATTCGGCATAAAACATGTAGAGCCCTATCGCCAATTTTTAAGGAAAACTAGAAGAAAGACGACGCAAATTGAAAGAGAAGCTCGGTTTAAAATCTCTTCGGGAAATGGAAAAAGTGCGATAATTCCTTACCAAAGATGGATAAAGTGACTAAACTTGATATGTGAATTCACTTTATGACAAAAACAGAAATTTGGCGAAAATTGCTTATATATACTTTTCTCAAAAGCCGAAAATCAATTAAAAAGTCCAAGAATTTTCAGTGCGGTGGCCACGGGGTGTGGAGGTAGAGTGGCTGTCCACTACACCGACAAGGGTTTTACCAACAAGGAAAACAATTTTCTAAGCGCGGTCGCCTATGAAAAGCTTTTTGGCGAAAAATACTGTAATTCTAAGTTATCAAAATTATGGTAAACATTATTTTTTCATAAAAGAAAACACTTTCAGAAATTCAACACGCTTATTTAAACTGTCTGAATATTGAATGGATATTGAGTTTCTAAACACCCTACAACTGTCTATCAAATTGTATAGTCTCCAAGGTGATCTTTCCCACAAATCACCTTCCCTCCTTTTCAAAGAAAAAAATTAAGTACATAAGTCCTGCACTAAGGCCGACATTGAATAATTTTAAACCATAACTATTTTCGGATATTATTTTGTATCTTCCCACACACGGACCTTCTTACTTGTCTCTTTATAGTTAAGATCTAATAAGACAATGATTCCGTTTTTGGCATAATAGTGCTGATCCTTTATTGTCTAAAGCTTTCTACATAGCCTTTTCAGTCATTTCTTGTATAAGATCATTTTTTCCAGCTACTTGCTTTTCATCCTCTCAATTACTTATAATAGAACTTCGCCGCGAGGATACTTGCATGCGCGTCACAACTTTAGCCTCTCCATATACACCCCCCCCCCCCTGCTGCTTACTGGGTAACGTTGAAGAACACTAAACTTTCGTCAAAATATTTTTCTTTATTTTTTTTATATTCATCTAACATTTTTCATTACTAGCTCTCTTAAGCGCATTTAATTCCCGACAATAAAAATGTTTTTGAACTCTGCTAACACTTTTAATCTGCATGTTAAGTTACGTAACATTTTTATTTTATTTTTTTTTTTTTAATTTTATAACCAAGTGGTCATACTTAACGTTGCGCAGTTTTCGTTTGCATATGTGCATGTCGTTGAGCTACTTCTTTCGCCCGTTGGGCTTAGCACCTGACCACAAGCTTAACGTAGAATATTAATAGCATACAATTCATAGAGATATTTTTATATGCATGTGTTTGTGACTTTATGACATTTCATTACTCATATATCAAATTTTTTTCAACATTACTTCCCTGCGAAAAATCGTTTCTATAATCGCTAAACCGAGTGGTCTGCGAGTCATCTTTTTTTTTATCTACTGTGCGGTATAATTGAAGCACTCTAGTTCCTTTTGGGTACAGTTGGAACTAGTCAATCGGAAAACTTTTAAAGCCAATTTTAAGGTATAGTGAAAAATAGACAACGAAATGGTTGGGAAAAAAATAAAAATTAAATGGAATCAAAACAAATTTTTTCATAAAGCGATTTATATTTCTGTATGTAATATGTGTTCTAAATATGAGTCAAATCGGACCACAAATTCGATTTTTTTGAATATCTCGATCTATGCGCCACCTATCGGAGTTTTTTCTTATTATTGCATTGTCATCGGGTTCTGAACTATATTCTAAGTTTCAAGCTTGTAGCTTATCGGGAAGTTACTTAAATTTCAACTACAAAATTCTGTTCGCTACCGTTTAATAATACAAAACCCCATATAGAGCCCAAGAAACTAGTGTCCTATGTTCCATTATTTTGAATTTATTTTTGTGATAAAAGCTTCGAATTGATAATAATATAATAACATATAAGTAATAATAACTTTATTTTCTATTCTATCATTTATTTTTATTTATTTTTTTCTTAGTTGAAAAAATTTTATATCTCTGTTTGCCATAAGTCGAACCAAAATTCATCAATCCTTGCGAAATTTGGTAGGAGATTAGATTCTAGGACGATAACGGTTTTCTGTGAAAAAAGGCGAAATCGGTTGAAGCCACGCCCAGTTTTTATACACAGTTGACCGTCTGTTCTTCCTCTCGGGCGTTAACACGATAACTTGAGCAAAAATCCATATATCTTTACTAAACTCAGTTCACGCACTTATCTGAATTCACTTTGTATTGGTATAAAAAATGGCCGAAATCCGCCTATGACCACGCCCACTTTTTCGATGCCTCACTTTTCGAAAATTACGAAAAATAAAAAAAATGCCATAATTCTATACCAAATACGAAAAAAGGGATGAAACATGGTAATTTGATTGGTTTATTGACGCAAAATATAACTTCAGAAAAAAACTTTGTAAAATGGGTGTGGTGGCACCTTCCATATTAAGAAAAACAAAATGAAAAAGTTCTGCAGGGCGAGATTAAAAGCCATTGGAATCTTGGCAGGAATATTGTTCGTGGTATTACATATATAAATAAATTAGCGGTACCCGACAGATGATGGTCTGGGTCACCCTGGTCCACATTTTGGTCGATATCTCGAAAACGCCTTCACATATACAACTACCACCACTCCCTTTTAAAACCCTGATTAATACCTTTAATTTGATACCCATATCGTATAAACACATTATAGAGTCACCCCTGGTCCACCTTTATGACGACATCTCGAAAAGGCGTCCACCTATAGAACTAAGGCCCACTCCCTTTTAAAATGCTCATTATCGCCTTTCGTCTGATACCCATATTGTACCAACGCATTCTAGAGTCAACCCTGGTCCACCTTTATAACGATATCCCGAAAAGGCATCCACCTATAGAACAAAGGCCCACTCCCTTTTAAAATTCTCATTAACACCTTTCATTTGATACCCATATCGTACAAACAAATTCTAGAGTCACCCCTGGTCCACCTTTATGGCGATATCTCGAAAAGGCTTCCACCTATAGAACTAAGGCCCACTCCCTTTTAAAATACTCATTAATACCTTTCATTTGATACCCATATCGTACAAACAAATTCTAGAGTCACCCCTGGTCCACCTTTATGGCGATATCTCGAAAAGGCGTCCACCTATAGAACTAAGGCCTACTTCCTTTTAAAATACTCACTAACACCTTTCATTTGATACCCATATTGTACAAACGTATTCTAGAGTCACCCCTGGCCCACCTTTATGGCGATATCTCGAAAAGGCGTCCACTTATAGAACTAAGGCCCACTCCCTTTTAAAATACTCATTAACACCTTTCATTTGATACAAACTGTACAAACATACAAACATACATACATTTTGTACATATTGTACAAACACATTTTAGAGTCACCCCTGGTCCACCTTTATGGCGATATCCCTAAATGGCGTCCACCTATAGAACCATGGCCCTCTTAAAATACTCTTTAATACCATCCATTTGATACGCATGTCATGCAAACACATTTCAGGGTTACCCTAGGTTCATTTTCCTACATGGTGATTTTCCCTTATGTTGTCTCCATAGCTCTCAACTGAGTATGTAATATTCGGTTACACCCGAACTTAGCCTTCCTTACGTGTTTGCTATTCCTTTACTCACTATTTAGTTACATGCAAATTCTATATGCTTTTTATACTCAGTTGAGCAGAGCTCACAGAGTATATTAAGTTTGATTGGATAACGGTTGGTTGTACATATATAAAGGAATCGAGATAGATATAGACTTCCATATATCAAAATAATCAGGATCGAAAAAAAATTTGATTGAGCCATGTCCGTCCGTCCGTCCGTTAACACGATAACTTGAGTAAATTTTGAGGTATCTTGATGAAATTTGGTATGTAGGTTCCTGAGCACTCATCTCAGATCGCTATTTAAACTGAACGATATCGGACTATAACCACGCCCACTTTTTCGATATCGAAAATTTCGAAAAACCGAAAAAGTGCGATAACTCATTACAAAAGACAGATAAAGCGACGAAACTTGGTAGATGGGTTGCCGTTATGACGCAGAATAGAAAATTAGTAAGATTTTGGACAATGCGCGTGGCACCGCCCACTTTTACAAGAAGGTAATTTAAAAGTTTTGCAAGCTGTAATTTGGCAGTCGGTGAAGATATCATGATGAAATTTGGCAGGAACGTTACTACTATTACTCTATATGTGCTAAATAAAAATTAGCAAAATTGGATGAAGAACACGCCCACTTTTTAAAAAAAAAAATTTTTAAATTCAAATTTTAACAAAAAATTTAATATCTTTACTGTATATAAGTAAATTAAGTCAAAATTCAACTCCAGTAATGATATGATGCAACAAAATACAAAACTAAAAGAAAATTTCAAAATGGGCGTGGCTCCGCCCATTTTCATTTAGTTTGTCTAGAATACTTTTATTGCCATAAGTCGAACAAAAATTTACCAATCCTTCTCAAATTTGGTAGGAGCATAGATTCTATGACGGTAACTGTTCTCTGTGAAAATGGGCGAAATCGGTTGAAGCCACGCCCAGTTTTTATAGACAGTCCACCGTCTGTCCTTCCGCTCGGCCATTAACACAATAACTTGAGCAAAATCCGATATATTTTTACTAAACTTAGCCCACGTACTTACCTGAGCTCGCTTTTTCTTGGTATAAAAAATGGGCGAAATCTGACCATAACCACGCCCACTTTATCGATATCGAAAATTACGAAATATGAAAAAAATGCCATAATTCTATACCAAATACGAAAAAAGTGATGAAACATGGTAACTGGATTGGTTTATTGACGCAAAATATAACTTTGGAAAAAACTTTGTAAAATGGGTGTGACACCTACCATATTAAGTAGAAGAAAATGAAAAAGTTCTACAAGGCGAAATCAACAGCCCTTGGAATCTTGGCAGGAATACTGTTAGTGGTATTGCATGTATAAATAAATTAGCAGTACCCGACAGATGATTTTCTGGATCACCTGGTCCACATTTTGGTCGATATCGCGAGAACGCCTTCACATATACATCTAAGGGCCACTCGCTTTTAAAACCCTCATTAATACCTTTAATTTGATATCCATATCGTACAAAAACATGCCAGAGTCACCCCTGTCCCACCCTAATGGCGATATCTCGAAAAGGCGTCTACCTATAGACCTAATGCCCCCTCCCTCTTAAAATGCTCAGTAACACCTTTCGTTTGATACCCATATCGTACAAACATTCTAGAGTCACCCCTGGCCCACCCTAATGGCGATATCTCGAAAAGGCGTCCACCTATAGACCTAGTGTCCACTCCCTCTTAAAATGCTCAGTAACACCTTTCGTTTGATACCCATATCGTACAAACATTCTAGAGTCACCCCTGGCCCACCCTAATGGCGATATCTCGAAAAGGCGTCCACCTATAGACCTAATGCCCACTCCCTCTTAAAATGCTCAGTAACAGCTTTCGTTTGATACCCATATCGTACAAACATTCTAGAGTCACACCTGGCCCACCCTAATGGCGATATTTCGAAAAGGCGTCCACCTATAGAACTAAGGATTACTCCCTTTTAAAATACTCATTACCACCTTTCATTTGATACCCATATCGTACAAACACATTCTAGAGTCACCCTGGCCCACCCTAATGGCGATATCTCGAAAAGGCGTCCACCTATAGACCTAATGTCCACTCCCTCTTAAAATGCTCAGTAACACCTTTTGTTTGATACCCATATCGTACAAACATGCTAGAGTCACCCCTGGCCCACCCTAATGGCGATATCTCGAAAAGGCGTCCACCTATAGACCTAATGTCCACTCCCTCTTAAAATGCTCAGTAACACCTTTCGTTTGATACCCATATCGTACAAACATTCTAGAGTCACCCCTGTCCCACCCTAATGGCGATATCTCGAAAAGGCGTCCACCTATAGACCTAATGCCCACTCCCTCTTAAAATGCTCAGTAACACCTTTCGTTTGATACCCATATCGTACAAACATTTTAGAGTCACACCTGGCCCACCCTAATGGCGATATCTCGAAAAGGCGTCCACCTATAGAACTAAGGATTACTCCCTTTTAAAATACTCATTACCACCTTTCATTTGATACCCATATCGTACAAACACATTCTAGAGTCACCCTGGCCCACCCTAATGGCGATATCTCGAAAAGGCGTCCACCTATAGACCTAATGCCCACTCCCTCTTAAAATGCTCAGTAACACCTTTCGTTTGATACCCATACCGTACAAACATTCTAGAGTCATCCTTGGTCCAGCTTTATGGCGATATCTCGAAAAGGCGTCCACCTATAGAACTAAGGATTACTCCCTTTTAAAATACTCTTTACCACCTTTCATTTGATACCCATATCGTACAAACACATTCTAGAGTCACCCTGGCCCACCCTAATGGCGATATCTCGAAAAGGCGTCCACCTATAGACCTAATGCCCACTCCCTCTTAAAATGCTCAGTAACACCTTTCGTTTGATACCCATATCGTACAAACATTCTAGAGTCACCCTTGGCCCACCTTTATGGCGATATCTCGAAAAGGCGTCCACCTATAGAACTAAGGATTACTCCCTTTTAAAATACTCCTTACCACCTTTCATTTGATACCCATATCGTACAAACACATTCTAGAGTCACCCCTGGCCCACCCTAATGGCGATATCTCGAAAAGGCGTCCACCTATAGACCTAATGCCCACTCCCTCTTAAAATGCTCAGTAACACCTTTCGTTTGATACCCATATCGTACAAACATTCTAGAGTCACCCCTGGCCCACCCTAATGGCGATATCTCGAAAGGGCGTCCACCTATAGACCTAATGCCCACTCCCTCTTAAAATGCTCAGTAACACCTTTCGTTTGATGCACATATCGTACAAACACATTCTAGAGTCACCCCTGGCCCACCCTAATGACGATATCTCGAAAAGGCGTCCACCCATAGACCTCATGCCCACTCCCTCTTAAAATGCTCAGTAACACCTTTCGTTTGATACCCATACCGTACAAACATTCTAGAGTCACCCCTGGCCCACCCTAATGGGCATATCTCGAAAAGGCGTCCACCGATAGACCTAAGGCCTACTCTCTCTTAAAATACTCTTTAATACCTTTCATTTGATACACATGTTATACAACCACATTCCAGGGTTACCCCAGATTGATTTTCCTTATTTTGTCTCCATAGCTCTCAACTGAGTATGTTATGTTCGGTTACACCCGAACTTAGCCTTCCTTACTTGTTTTGTTTGTTTTTTTAATCCTAATTGTGTGGAACATTTTTAGGCGCGCTTAGTAACATTGCATTTTTATAGTATTGCTTTTATTGGCAGTACTTCTGCTGTTCAATATTATATCAATATTATTATCTGTATATAATTATCGAGATATGCTCATAATGCTTTATGCAATTGTTTTTTGTTATTGATATTAGAAAAAATTGCATAGCTTAAAAACGGCGATGGTTACTAGCAAAAACAATTAATTAATCAAATCAAATTAATCAAACATATTGAATTTGAAAAAATATAAAGTCAGCAAGAGTTCACGTACGGGTAAAAGGAAGGCTTGTCCAACAGCACCCCTGAGCGAATAAAGAAGATATGTCTGATAATACCCGTAGGGTAAGTAGGGGATCTGTCCGACAGTACGTGAGTAGAGGCACAAAGAGGACCTGTCGAACAGTACCTGTAAGCACATACAAAAATAATAGAAAAATTAGCTATACGATAGTGCACGTAGGAGTATAAAGAGAGCCAGCGCACTGCCTTAAGTAGCCCAAAGAAACCATGTGTCTACACACCGTTGCGCCACCGCTAGGCATACCGGCACGATTAAATCGCCACTTCTATGCACGTGCATTTCTCTGCACACCCTTTTAGCATGCATAAATCGCGTCATTAGTAGAAAGGCCATTTTGTATCACAGTCCCACGTTCTACATGTATGCATATTAGAGAAACCAAAAATTTCTATGGAAAGCTACTCTCACAAAAACTCTCTGAATAGAGAAATATTCTCCGTGTAAACTAAGTCAATTTAACATTACCTCTTCTGTATTTTCCAATTCGGTGAGGCAGTGTGAACAAAAAGCATTGCCTTTATCATACGCTTATGTAAATACTCCTTGAAACCGGCGTATCCACTCGTTATCTGCTTGACTAACGTGAAGGTCCATCGACCATTCCTCGATTCTTTCTACCGCCATTCTTGCCAGCTAACTATTATTCGTGACCTTGCGCGTTTAGTGGTCGCCCAATTTTTATGTCATACGGATCGGCCATTTCACTTGACAGCAAAACAACTGGGATTTATTCGGTAAGTTGCTGGTATATCTCTTTCGTGGTTCATTTTAAATTCGTTGCATTGTGGTGCTGCGGCAAATACTAGCGAGCTAGTTACATTGGGCAATAGGTAGCTTCGACTGGGCCGCCGATGTTTGGAATTATTCGCAGATGGGATTCAGGGCTTGATAAGCGCAATACAAGTCTTTATTAAACTTTATTAAAACTTCCGAAACCCAATTGTCTACCTCACCAACGCGAGGGGAATCCTGTATCATACACATATTTAGCAGTTGAGGCTCTAGCGAACCCCAAGTTCGTCATGTTACTAGGGCGTGGAAATCGGGATGGCCTAGAAAGTTTAATGTGGTCATATTAATCATTCCGGAGATGGTCGGGCTAGTACTGTAATGGTGCTTTGTTACTGGAACGTACCGGATCTATATCCGGTAAAGTACAATCAACATCGATAACACAGCTCACAACCTTCAGGGAGTGTGTTTGTCGTTAATACAACAACAACAATTAATTTTATAAACTTTGTCTCCTACCGCCCTGAGGAGAACTAGTCAGACACCTCCCGTTAGGGTATAAATAGGTACAATAACCATACGACATGCTGAAACAAAAGGAATCACTCCAGCACATGCAAAGAGGTCAAAGCTGGCACATTACTTTGCGACTCAATCCGGACTTCATCGTTGACTTATCCCATTTTTTGCTGGGTACATTCATATATTTGTGCTCTTAATTTCGTCCCTCTAGTAGCAACTTGTTTGCATGCGTCTCCTTAAAATCTACATTTTCCATTTATTATTTTTTTTTTTTTTTAACATATCACATTCTCATTTTCATATTATTGTGCTTCAGTTGTTTTTTGCAGCTTATGAAAATTAAAATTATTGTAGCGTAAATAGTTGGCAAAGCGCATGTGGTTGAGTGGCCTTGTGAAGGGTAGTTATTAACAGGGGAGCGGAAACCTCATATAAATAGAAATGTGTGTGTGGAAAAGTGCCTGCATTATTAGTATACTTAAATAATATTTTATATGCAGCCATAAATAACTATTTATATTTTTGCAAATAAAATAAATTTGATGGCAGCAGCATATTTTCATTTTGATATTCGTGTGACTGCTTAGGAAACATGGTTTATGACATTTAGTAGACATACGTCAAATGTGTCTGACAGCTGTAGGCAATTTATAGCCAAACTTGCAGGCAAAAGGCTCTTAAAATGCAGTAAGTAAGGTTTTCCCTTGTGAAAGAACATTAGTAAATGTAACAACGCACACGTGATTGTGTGTGTGACTGTAACGTTAAGTATCAGAGTTTTTCCATAATTAGGTTCTAAATTTATAAAATGTTCGATGTCATATAATTTGGCTCTAAACTTAAAAAAAGTTCGATGTTTAAACATAACGTTTTCGTCGAATTATCGGTTGGTTATCGGCTTGTTATTTTCGTCGGTTTAATATAGAAGCTTTATCGGTATCGGTATGACAACAAACTGAGACGTCGTTAACAAATCCGTTATCACGCCGATAGCAAAATTATTGAACTCCTATATTAAATCAAATAACATTCGATAGCAAATCGATAACTTTTAGATAACAACTCGATAATTTTTTGACATATTGTTAACTTTTTGGTAAATCATCGATAACTTTTCGAAAATAAATTCTAAACAATCGATAGCTTTTTTATAAAAAATATTTCGAAAGCAGATTGGCAGCTATTCGATAAATAATCGATAGCTCTTCCGGTATTTTTTCGATACTAAAACGAACAAGTTGTCGATAAAAAATCCATAATTCTATGATAACCTTAGAAAGTTAAGGTAAGTTTATATTACTTCGATAACAAATCGATAACTACGATAAATCGTCCATGCTTCGTCGGCAACATACCCATTAAAAACCTTTCCTTTCCTTTCCTTTAATTTTCTTTTATTTTATTTTTTTTTCTTTTCTTTTCTTTTCTTTTCTTTTCATTTCTTTTCTTTTCTTTTCTTTTCTTTCCTTGCCTTGCCTTGCCTTGCCTTGATTTGCTGTCGAATTTTGCTCATATTGTACCCAACTTACGTTACAGTGTTTTGACAACACTTACGCTAAAATTCTGTATTACTACATACAGGATACCAATATAGGAACAGAAATAGGAATAGGAATACAAGTAGGAATAGAAAAGGGTGTAGGAGTAGGTATATGACTAAGGAAAGGGATATAAGTAGCAATTGGAATAGAAATAAGAAAAGGGAGAAACAAAAGGAGAATAATTGGAAGGGGAGAAGGAAAGGAAAAGAACGAAAAGAGGAAAAATTAACGCAAAATAGTAAGGGCATAGGAAGAAAGAAATATTAACACCACCAACAGAATTAGTAAGATGGTAGGGCCAGTGAAGAGAAAGAGAGAGAAAAACCTGTTCCTGTAAATCGAGCTCAAGAATGAAGCTCACAGCTTTTTGATCACCGACTTGAACGTGCCAATGCAGCTTCGGGCCCGACAAAGCTACTTTTGAAAGCACGACAAGCAAAATACTAAAAGAGATCAATTATAGGAGCATAAGCACAAACCATCGCTTCGTCGCCTTCGAAGGAACTTTACAAAGCAGCTGCCTGTATAATCCAACATGTGGATTTGATTCCTCTGAAAATCTTCTAAAGCGATTCTAAAGGTCGTTGAGAAATAGCACTAGGTTTGTCAGGATTTGAAAAGACCTTTTCGTTAAAAAAAAAATCGACACTAATCTAGGCTTTCGGCAAGAAAGTGCAACTTATTTCACAAAAATATTCATTATGACAATGACACTTGTGGACAGAGGAAGGCGAAGACTTTCATTGTGCCGGGAGAAGCAGGCAGACGTCACAATTTCGGGAGGAATTAAAAAGACACAGCAGCCACATATGATCCACCAAACAGGAAGGGCAGGGAGATCATGTGCAAATCCTACGATATGGAACTCACAAAGATGCTTGTATACCTAAAGAGAGAACACATGGGCATATAAACTACACACTTGCATCACGTGCATATAAGTCGAGTTGTGAGGTCTTTATTGACCGGTCAGTTCAACCTAACCCAACCTACCACTTGCATATTATTTGTGGCTCTAGGCGAGAAACGTCCTCAAAACTTGCATACCTCTAGGCTTTCTTTTTATTACAGAGATATTTAGCGCAGAAAGTTTGGCGATAATTTTGATGCGGTGTGTGCTAGCTAAAAGTTCAATAATCCTAAGCGCGATTAGTTCGTAAAATATTTGGAATTCATTCAAACCCATTAGAGCCTAATCTACTGTTAAATTAAAACATTTTAATTGAAATACAGAACCAAGAAAAAATTATTTTTCACTTAAATCCATTTAAATTCCAGGCATATATATAGAAATTTTCAGTCTCTAACTCAAACACGAAAATGCATTATAAATTGCTCACTTGACCTTTCGCATTTTAAGCGCGCTCATTCATTAATACAAAGCATTTAGATTTTAATGCCACAATCCTTCCGTCAAATAATTAAACTTTTTCTTTTTATTTTTTAACTAAAATTACGCACCAGCGCACGTTTTACAGAATGCGCATGGCTCAAGGTATTCCTCTTAATTTAATAGCATTTTCACCTGCTGTAGAGAAATAAAAATATAATTAAAATAAAAAATTGGCTTCTTTTTAATATTCTTGTGGGTATTATAATAACTCAAATGGGTTAAGCGCAGCCAACACAGCGCGGCCAAAACTCAACCACCAACAATAGCCATAATGCGCGTGTGCCACGTCAACTAAAAAAAATGGAAAATATAATGGTAGCTGTATGTATGTATGTATTTGTGTGTGTTTTGTGTTTAACTTAGTAAACGAAGTACCAAGCCATTGCACATTTAGCATTTTTTGTGCGCGATTTTAATCACCGTGTTGCTAAGCGCAAGAAAAATCCATTCAAATGGGCGTATAGCATATTTGCACGCTCAAAGTAAGTTTCCTAAGCACTCGTGTACTTGCTTGAGTCTGTGTGTGTGTTTGCATGTGTACGGTATGCTAATAATACACTTGAGCTACTCGTTAGCATTTTCGTGCTTATACTAAAGCGCCTACTTGTTTAATGTGTAGAGTTGGGTCGTTTCGTTCTGAACTTGTTCAATTGACCGGGTCTCTCAACTGAACAAGTGAACTAGATCTTCGATTTCGGTTCAATTTGTTCTTTTAGTTCGTTTTATCTAATGTTATTCTTTCTCTCATCTCGTTCGCGAACATACATATGTACCTAAATTCATACATACATACCATGGCGGAACGATACAAGGTGGCAGCATGGTTACATACCTACAAACATATATAAAAATTCTATGTACTTTGTTTTTGTAAATTCTATGAACAAATGTCAAAATCGTACTGCGCCGGAAGTTGATGTATCAAAACAAATAAAAAAAGTTTATAATCAGCTGTCCCATACTGCCACCTGTATCGTTCCGCTATGATACATACGCAGAAATTCACAGTGAGCACGAATGTCGATGATGCCACTTACACTAAAGATATGTGCTACAACAATACATGTATGGACTATTTATGAAAAACATGTTTTGTAAGAAACTATTACATTTACTAAACTTGAAAAGTTCATATTTACAATTTGTGTTTGTACTCTTTCAATTTCCTGAATCTTCCGAAATTTGTAACTTTTTTCTTTGAAGTTAATTATACATATAGGTATATATATTAACTTATTTATTCATAACACATTTAAATATACCTACACAAAGCATTGCTGCATACACACCCCAATCTATACCAGAAACGGTATAATATAGAGACATTGCATAGACGAAAAATCGTGTGAGGCAAGCTTCACAAAATTCTAGTAGGTCACATTCACCACTTACCACAGCAAAATTTGTTAAACTACCACTGTCTGTATTTGTTATTTAATAATTATTTGTACACTTTTTATTTAGCTAATGTGTTCAGAATTTTAACTTTTACTCACTAAAACTCCAATCAGTGTATTTCTGTGCTTAAATTATGTTAAAAATTGTGTTAAAGTTTTTGGTGTGGTGAAAGTGACCTACTAGAATTTTGTTACGCTCCGCTGCTTTCCACCGAAGTTCGCGCATGCAATATCTTTATATTCAAAAATTGTTGTCTATACTTGTTGGCTTTTTCCGCGGGGGCGAGCAGCAAATTTCCTTAAAAAAAAAGAACAAATGAACAAAAAGAACAACTTGTTCGTTCATCAGAAAAAGAACGAAAGATTCGAATCTCTGAAATGAACGAAAAAGCACAACTCTATTAATGTGCAACTGAAATAGACTTACACGCACCCATACATATTTAGGTGAATTTCGTGATGGAACTCTAATCATACGTTCTCTATGCTGCTTCAAACAGTTTTTCGGTAGCTTCTCTCTATTTAAGTTTTGTGAGAAGTTATGTTGAACTCGCCGAACAATTAAGACCTCACTTTGACTAAATGCGTCCACAGTACTACCAGCATGTGTTTACAACCAAACAGAAAAAACCCAACTAGGTACCAGAACTTATGTTATAGGACCAAACTTAATTATATCTTCGATATCTGGCAAATTCCCTAGTAGCTTGAGCGTTGACCTCCCGAGCGCAAGACACAAACAACACACGTGCTCAACCGTTTCTTCCTGCAGCTCACACTTCCTTCACTTGCTGTTACTAACCAGGCCTAACTTATAAGCATGTGACGCGAGAAGGCAGTGTTCAGTTATTATGCCCATTGTGTGCCTTAAGTTCTGTCACTTTAGAGATATGAGCAACTTTGTGAGTCGTAGGATTTGCACATGATCTTAGAAATTTTGCGGACCCGCGCTTCTGTCTACCCCTTTCTACCGTCGTCTATGGTTGATTAATTGTATGCTACACGCACCTTTGTCAGTTCATTGACCTTTTCGTTATCTTCTACTCTTTTATGATCGAGCACCCATTGTAGATGTTTTTTCCGGCCTGAAAGAAGTCTCGCAAATGCTTCTTTGCATTCTTTATGATGAACAGTTTAAGATTATTGCCTTGAGCACGCTTTCCCCACAATTTCTTCGCCTGAAAGGTAAAATATTGCTCTGACAGTCTGTAGCATCTACCTATTTCTGGATCAGCACAGTAAACAGCAGGTCCGACGCCTTAATTCGGAAACATCGGTATAAACATATATATTTTATTCTCCCATTTCCGCACCCTTGCGTTGAACCTCGGACTCCATTCTGTGTGGCACTGTGTAGTTTATTCCCCCTATATGCCGTACTGCTATGACCATAGGGCCTACACAGAAGCTGCACCGGGACCTGAAGTCTTGTTGTTGTTCAAGAGAAAACCCATCTTCTTCCAACATAGTTCGCGAGATCGAACCATATAACCGAATTGGTAAAATAAGGAGCATTGTATGTATGCAATTGGGTTCGTCTATATGCATCTTCATTCCAACGTAGGACATTCTTGATGCACTTAATGCTGTCGCAAATAGGAGACTTCAGCTTACAATAATGGCATAATATGAAATCGTCCTCTCTGAAGCTCCATTTGGATGCGTATGACTCGTTGAGGCTTTTTACCTCTTCCTGGACAAGTGTTAAATAGAGCAAGTTCGCTACACATTTTTTTAGGCTTACATAAGGGCGCCTCGAAGTGAGATTAAAACTTTTGGAAACTGTGAGCGTCATTGGACAAAAGGCTTGTTATTTTCCAAATTTCAAACAAAAATAAGATTTGTTACAATAGAGAGAGATAAAAGAAAAAGTAAGGAGGGATTTGTGAAGCGCACCCCTTTCAAGGGGTTGGCAGCCCAATTGCTTCTCCAACACAATTGTCAACCTCACGTAAACGGCACGGCATAACCTAAAAGGCTCAATGCGGTCATATTAAATCATTCCCGAGATTGTACCTTCATGTTGTTGTTGTAGCGAAAAGGACACTCCCCGAAGGCTTTGGGGAGTGTTATCGATGGTCCTTTGGCGGCTGCAGATCCGGTACTTTCTAGGCCATGCCGCCCTCCCATCCCCTAGATCCATGAGTAACTTGGGGTCGCCAAGTATCTGCTGTTAAACAAACAGGTTTTGCCGCGGGGAAGTGAGCTTGACAATTGGGTTGGAGAAGCTATAAATTGCGCTGCCGACCACTTGAAATGGTTGCGCTACATAACCCCTTGAGTCAATTTGATATTTTAGTCGCCTCTTACAACAGGCATACCTGTCGCGGGTATATATATTTTAAGCCCGCTAACTCGCTGGCGAGTTGTACTTTAATGTTGCTTGTTACCGAAACGTACCAGATCTATAGCTCACAAAGGGCCAACAACAGCGATAATATTCATCGAAACCTTCGGAGAATGTCTTTATCGCTACAACAATGACAACAACCGCAAAACAATTTTAAGGAGAAGATAAAAATAGAGATATTTGGAGAAGCTCGGTAGGGAAAAGGTAATGCAGAGTGCTTAAGTGGAAGAAAGATAAGTGTTTATCTTTAGTTAAAGCTAAGTAAAATAGAATTTATCAAAGTAAGCCTAATTTGCGATTTATCTGGGGTATCAACACCCCAGATAATATCTAATATTACATAATCTAGTTTCTCTCGGAAAGAGCAAATGCAACTTTCTTTTCACGTTAAGATGAGTTCTGCCAACAGATGTCGCTGAAGAAAGGTCGGTTTTACATTTTTTTACGAAATTTCTATATATGCAAATCAACAGAAGTTTTTCTTGGTAATTCAATTTGTTCTTTTAATTTTCTCTTTCTCAATTTTGGGCAATGGGCGTGGCACCACCCACTTTTAAAAGAAGGTAATTTAAAAGTTTTGAAAGCTGTACTTTGGCAGTCGTTGAAGATATCATGATGAAATTTGGCAGGAACGTTACTACTATTTCTACATATGCGCTAAATAAAAACGAGCAAAATCGGATGAAGAACACGCCCACTTTAAAAAAAAAAATTTGTTTAAGTTAAATTTTAACAAAAAATTTAATATCTTTCCTGTATATAAGTAAATGATGTCAACATTCATCTCCAGTAATGATATAGCGCAAAAAAATACAAAAATAAAAGAAAATTTCAAAATGGGCGTGGCTTCGCCCTTTTCCATTTAGTTTGTCTAGAATACATTTAATGCCATAAGTCGAACAAAAATTTACCAATCCTTGTCAAATTTGGTAGGGGAATAGATTATATGACGCTAACTGTTTCCTGTGAAAATGGGCGAAATCGGTTGAAGCCACGCCCAGTTTTTATACACAGTCGACCGTCTGTTCTTCCTCTCGGCCGTTAACACGACAACTTGAGCAAAAGTAGATATATCTTTACTAAACTTAGTTCACATACTTATCTGCACTCACTTCATCTTGCTATAAAAAATGGCCGAAATCGGCCTATGACCACCCACTTTTTCGATATCGAAAATTACGAAAAATGAAAAAAATGCCATAATTCTATATCAAATATGAAAAAAGGGATGAAACATGGTAATTGGATTAGTTTCATGAAGCAAAATATAACTTTAGAAAAAACTTTGTAAAATGGGTGCAACACCTACCATATTAAGTAGAAGAAAATTAAAAAGTTCTACAGGGCGAAATCAAAAGCCCTTGGAATCATGGCAGGAATACTGTTCGTGATATTACGTATATAAATAAATTAGCGGTACCCGACAGGTGATGTTCTGGTCACCCTGGTCTACATTTTGGTCGATATCTCGAAAACGCCCTCATATATACAACTAAGGGTCACTCCCTTTTAAAACCCTCATTAATACCTTTAATTTGATACCCATAAAGTACAAACACATTCTAGAGTCAGCCCTGGTCCACCTTTATGGCGATATCCCAAAATGGCGTCCACCTATAGAACTACAGCCCACTCCCTTTTAAAATACTCTTTAATACCTTCCATTTGAAAATCATGTCATACAAACACATTCCAGGGTTAGCCTAGGTTCATTTTCCTAAATGGTAATTTTCCCTCATTTTGTCTCCAAAGCTCTCAGCTTAGTATGTAATGTTCGGTTTCACCCGAACTTAGCCTTCCTTACTTGTTTTATTTTATTTTGTTTCTCAAAAAACACCAAAAATTTGCATGACTCCAACATGAATAACCTTGATTGTGTGACTTCGACACAACAAAACAATATGTGTGCACTCTTCATGTTTTTTTTTATTTTGTCTAACTTATGGTATTTTATTTTATTTTATTTTGTTTTATTTTATTTTAAGTTATTTTACTTTATTTTATTTTATATAAATTAATTTAAATTTATTTTGTTTTATTTCATTTTATTTTATTTTATTTCGTTTTATTTTATTTTAATTTATATTTTATTTTATTTTATTTCATTTAATTTCAAATTTCATTTTGTTTTATTTTATTTTGTTTTATTTTATTTTATTTTATTGTGTTTTATTTTATTTTATTTAATGTTATTTTATTTCATTTTATATTATTTTGTTTTATTTTATAACGAACACAAAAATTCACCAAAAACAAAAATATTTCAGCTCCAACTTCGATAATTTTATAGATTTTCGTTGTCACTGAAATCCGCACTTTGCTTTTATTTGCTGCTGTTTGCACTAATTTAACGACACAACAACACAACATATACGCACTCTTCTGTTATATTTTTATATTATTTTACTTTATTTAGATTAATATAGGTATGTTCATTTCATTTTGTTTAATATTATTACTGTAAAAAAAAAACGCACTAAAAATAATTGCGAATCCGACTTGAATGATCTCGTTTGCACTTTGCACACATTTTCTGATTCTCCCGTTGTACTTCACACAAAACAATTGTGTACACACTCTTCGTTCGTAAGCGTTTACTCTGAGTCAATTTTTTAATCAATAGTTGGCCTGCTACCATTTTCTCGCGAGATCAAATGTGAGTATATAGTTTGTTTATATGAAGTCGTCAAAGTTTTCTCAACACAACAACATGATATTAGTTAAGCAAAACAAACATAGCACAGTGGGCCAGGAAGGGGTCAAAAACGGCCAAAATTCCATGTTGGAATTTTAATTTTTCGTGTTATTAGCCAAAATATATTATAACTAAGGCAACTGTTCGTAAAATATTTTAGCAATTGCTTAATTATTAAGTTCACAATTTCAGTCTGATTAAGAGCGTTGGATTTAAATTTACAGGTGGGGTGTATATTGAAACTGAATTTTTCATTGCCTAAAATAGTAAAGCGGCCACCATGGTGTGATGGTAGTGTGCTCCGCCTACCACACGGTATGCCCTGGGTTCGCACCCCGGGCAAAGCAACATCAAAATTTTAGAAATAAGGTTTTTCAATTATAGGAAAATTTTTCTAAGCGGGGTTGCCCCTCGGCAGTGTTTGGCAAGCGCTCCGGGTGTATTTCTGCCATGAAAAGCTCTCAGTGAAAACTAATCTGCCTTGCAGATGCCCTTCGGAGGGCATAAAACATGTAGGTCCCGTCCGGCCAATTTGTAGGGAAAATCAAGAGGAGCACGACGCAAATTGGAAGAGAAGCTCGGCCTTAGATCTCTTCGGAGGTTATCGCGCCTTACATTTTTTTTTTTTTTTTTTTAAATAGTAAATATTTAACGTTCCTCTTCTTTTTCTTATTAACACTGTTCATTACGATAAAAAATAGTAAAAAGTGATTTAATGAAGTCCCTATTTATAAATTTTAGCGTATTTTATTGATTGAAATGTTCTTTTTTTATGAGGCGTGCTCCATATCGTTGGCCTGTACTCCTACGTACCACCTCCTATCACAAACGCTTAACATAAAATATATTCTACATTTAATATACTTTACGATGATCTTGCTAATTTTTGCATATTTTCGTTCATTTTTTAACTGGCGCTACTCCCGTCTGAGCAATTTTGGTCGTTCGATTCAAATTCACATTCATTATTTCCTTGAAATACATTATTGCCGTGGGTTTTTCGAGAATTGATGGTCAACTTTTAATTTACCGAATTGCAGTAATAATTAAATTAATATCAAGTATAAATTTTATTGAACTCAGCTTTTTTAGCATATTTTTTTAAATATTCGTGATTTTGTTTCTTTCGATTAAGTACATTTACGTAAATATGGCAGAATTTACTAAAAGGGAAATTCTTCAGCAGTTAGATGGTTTGAAAGATATTAATTTAGTCATGAACTAAATTTTTCAGAAAAAAAAATATAGATATTTCCAAAGTGGACAATAAGTTTTTTTCTAGACTGAAACTATCAATTAACTCTCTAAATGGTAAGCGGAATGTGAAATATAGCGCTGAATGTAGAATAAAATCTCGATTCGAACAAAAGCATGCAGAATGGTTGAATTCCAATTTTAATATCACGGAACTGGAAATTGAAGATTGTGTAATACAAGAGCAGAGCTCTCGCCCTCGCCCTGGCCATCCGAGTCTTAAATTTGATGACAAATCTTCTCGATCTAAACGACGTGAAGTTTAAAAATTAACTCGCATCAAAAACATAGCCCAGAACCGTTTTTAATAGCATGTCGCCAGTCAGCAAGTAGAAGTGGGAACAAAGATTTTTATTCAGTCATAAGTTTTGTTTTAAAAAATATTGAGCAACCAAGAAAAGTTCGAAAATTGTTTGAAAGTTCAATCCAAGCAAAAACCACTGAAGAAGCTTTAGCCTTTTTGTTGAACAATAATCTTTCAATATCAAGTGATGCCGATATCTGGCTACCATATAATGATGTAAGGGAAATGAAGTCTCAATGTAGACCATCCAAAGAATACATCTCTATTTCTGAGAACAGAATTGAGGTGTCACTACAAGCTTTGTTAAACCACACAGTAAAGAGAATTGTTGAATTGCAGAAGGATGTTATTATACATGATATGATTGCAAACGGCGCTATGGAATCGACTGCTGTTTTAATATGTTCACGGGGATTTGATAGCAGTTCTGGTCATTCAGCTTATAAACAACTTTATAAATCAATTCCTGATGAAAACCTTTCGAAGCCAACTGACCAAAATTGGTTTGCAACTATGCTCGTTCCACAACGAATGTTAACCGTAAATAATAATGTTTTGTGAAATAAGAGATCACCACAATCAGCCAGATTTTGTCGACCTATATCTTTGGAAAATGTTTCTGAATCAGCCGAAGTCATCCTAAGGCAAAAGTTGAATATAGAGGATCACATCGACAAGTAAGAAAGTTTTCAATACATTTCTTTTTGTTCCTGACTCTAATAGATGGCAAGGTGCTCAACATCATTACGGGTACTAAAAGTATGCAAACATGTCCTGTTTGTCATGCCACACCCAAATTAATTAACGATCATTCGAATAAGCTAAAAGGAGTTTTTTTACCGAACTCAAAATCCCTTGTCTATGAAATTAGCCCACAACATGCGTGGATTAACGTTTTCGGCTGTTTTTTAAAAATCTCATATAGGCTGGATCTTAAGATATGGCAAATACGTACCTCTGATCAAAAATCAATATTTGCTGAAAGAAAGAAACACATCCACGAAAAGTTTAGATCTAAATTAGGACTTATTGTGGATAAGCCAAAAGCAGAAGGTTCTGGAAATACCATTGACGGTAACACTGCCCGGAAAACTTTTGAAAATCTAGATATACTAAGTCAATGTTTTGGAATTGACTTTGAGTTATTGAAAGAGATAAAGACAATTTTGATCGCCATTTCAATTCATCTTCCAGTAGATCCTATGAAATTTCAAAGCGTTTGTGACTCTGCTGCTCAGAAATATGTAAATCTCTATCCTTGGTACCCTATGCCATCAACATTGCATAAACTGCTTCCGCATGGTGCTGATATTATTAGTACAAGTATACTACCTGTTGGTGTTTTAGAGGAAGAAGATTCTGAAGCCCGAAATAAGGACTACAAGAATTTCAGACGAGCTCATAGCAGGAAGCATAACAGAGAATCTAATATTGAGGATATTTTTAACAGAGCAATGAACACATCTTATATAATAATATCAAGTATTGGTCTCAAAATGCGTTTAAAACATAAGCAATGTTTGTCAATTCCAACAGAAGTGCGCAATTTGCTCAGTATGCCAGAAGTTGAATCCAAATCAGCTGCTGTATTTGTGGAAGAAAATGAGGAAGATGTAGATGAAAGTGGACTATTTCAAACTTCAGGCATGTTGGATGATGTTGTACTGTCAGATGATGAACTCGAATAAAACATCACAGATAATCTTTTTTTATAGGGAAAACATTTTTTTTAACTCAAACTTTAAATAAAACTCACTTAAAATTAAAAATTATAGATTCAAAAAACAAAAAAATAATAATTTAAAACAAGTTAC
Source organism: Eurosta solidaginis (assembly GCF_040869045.1). Lineage (NCBI taxonomy): Eukaryota > Metazoa > Arthropoda > Insecta > Diptera > Tephritidae > Eurosta > Eurosta solidaginis. The sequence continues at coordinate 36,670,362 of NC_090322.1, read as the reverse complement.
AAAAAAAGTCTGAAGTTAGAAAAAAACAAAGAAAAAAATATAATTAAAAAAAATTACAAACAAACGAACTTTTTTTACTCACAATTTAAAAAAATTAAAACCAAAAAATGAAAAATTGGAATAACCATACCAACGTATTTTTTAAAAAACTTCTAGAAACCTTCTCTAATCGTGAAGAGCAGTTCGCTCGTCTCGCTATTTTACTGTGTTGTGGTTTTATCTGTAAAACTTTCCGCAACATTGATTTGTTTCTCCCTTTGCAATATTTTGGGCATTGCGACTACGTATTTTTTGGGCTGTGGATACAAAATATACTCCTTCGCTTTGGAGAACGATCGGTAGACTACTGTTCTGATGCTGCAAAGGGTTTTGGATTCAATTGGCAGCTTGGTAATACTCCCTTTAACTATGACAAGGTGCTAATTTTACTCAAATTTATCAACTGAAGTCCATTACATATATCTGCTGAATTGAAGCATTGTAGTGGTTTATTTGGTTCGTTCCACAACATTTGGCATTTTTTCTGATCTACACGTTTTTATAGACATCTATCCATATGAGTAAAATAAAAAAAACAAATGAATACCTGTGAGCTATTAGCGCAACAGTCAGGAACGAAAAAACTGCTTTGTTGCTTTGTTCATCTTCTTGATCTTCTATGAGTAAACCGGAAGCTCTTTGTTACTTCCCTTTATTTTATCAATCACTTTGTGGCAGCAGCAGCACCCATTGCTGGCTACCCTAGCAATGACTTCAGGTCAAATAGTGGAAAAGAAACAGAACTCCTACACTCAGAGAAAAACGCCGTTCTAAAATCCAGCACCACCGGACTCAATTCAAGCTTTTCATGTTCTTACATTTTTGTTCTTGAAAAACGAACGACCTGTTCTCAAAACAACAACCTTGTTCTTGAACTGACAACCATTTTCTTGAAAAGAGAACGGCTGGTCTTAAAATATGAACAAATGTTCTATTAATGAGAACAGTGTTCTTAAATTAAGAACAATGTTCTTAAATTAAGTTCAAGAAAAAAGAGACAGTATAATTCGTGTGCACTACAATGTTAAATACAACATTTGGCACAAGCTACCAAGCAGTTGTATTAGCCCAGCGGCTATGATGTTGCGGTTGCTATCGTGTGACGCGAGTTCGATCGCCGTCAAACTCTAAAATTTTTTAAAATAATTTTTTTATATTCTATTTTTTTAACTCTTATTTTTCGTTCAGCTCCATTCACATATGCACAGCTGATTCTCAAACTTGTTATGAAATGTTTTAAATATATATTCAGATTGCATCATCAAATAATAAAAATTTCTCGATAGGAAAAATATATGACAAATGCATATTATGCATTTTTTTCCAACCTTTTTGGAATTTTAATAATAATTTGTTTTGTTATTAATATTTTTTATTAATGACAAATAAATTATTTATTAATAAAAAAAAAAATAAATGATGGGTACCTACTTGAAAAAATTACCTTCCCCACTCCCCCAAAGATCAAGCACAAACCGTTCTTGAACTAACACCCAAAAATGTTAAATCGACTACAAATTGTTCTCGAAGCGTGAGATCGCAAAATCTTAAATCAAGTCCAAGTAGTGCTTGAAATGAGCACAGAAGGTTCACACATCAATACCAAAGTGGTCATAAAATACGAACGGTGTGCTTGGAAAAACTGTTCTTAAAACAAGCCCACGAGTTAAGAAAAAACGTACTTAACAGACTTTTGTCAACGAATGTTCTTAATTTTGAACTTGTTTCGTTCGTTTTAGAACGATTTTTTCTCTGCGTGTATTGAACTCCCAATTATATGAGCTCAAAAACTGTTTGAAGAGATTGTGTGATAACTTAAATTTCAACAGCATTTTTGCAACAAAATACATACAACCACAAAAACAAAATTAAGACACATATTCAAGGAGTTCAATGTAAACAAGCGCCTCTAAGTATGCATCTATGCAAATGAAAGGGGATTAGTTTGTTTTGTTTGTTAGTTCAAGGCTAGCTAGCACAAGTGTTATGTTGATTGCTCGCAAATTGAAGTTATGAGCGCAAATTTTTCTATTTCAACATTTTCCCAGAACTTTTATTTGTAGAAGTTTGCAATGCGATATGAGTGCTCTTGCATAAGTTGAATGCTTGCACTCAGAATTTTCATTATGCGAACAAAATTAATATACTCTGTGAACTCTGCTCAGCTGAGTATAATAAATGCAAGGCGCAATAACTTCCGAAGAGATTTTAGGCAGAGCTTCTGCCGCAATTCGCGTCGTGCTCCTTTTTAATTTTCCTTACAAGTTGGTGGGACGGGACCCACATGTTTTACGCCGACTCCGAACGGCATCTGGAAGGCAGTAGAATTTTCACTGAAAAGCTTTTCATAGCAAAGATACACTCGAAAAATTTGCCAAATCTCTCGCGAGGTGCGATCACGGTTAGAAAAACTTTTTGCTAATTGGCTAAAAACTTTTCTTAAAATTTTTGATGTAACTTTACCCAGGAGTTCAACCCAGCACCCTCGGTGTGGTAGGCGCAGTATGTTCCACCACACCACGGCGGTTGCCTCATCACTAATAATCATCAGTAATTGGTGCTTAACGATATCTATTTGACCTAGGCGATAACTGACGCTGATTGGGAGCACCAAGGGAGGTCAATTCTTTCTCCTCCTTCCTCCCCCAACTTAGTAGATGTCTCTCTGCTTCGAAAGGGCGATTGAAATACTTTCTTGGTCGGAGCTACTTCGCCCAATCGCATAACATGACTTAGCGATGGGAGTCTTTGGGTTTTTAATTGCTGAACTATCTTCATATCTGCGTATAGCCTATATCTTCTTCAATTCTCGTCGTCAGCAACGCCACGAATGATACTTGCTTTCTTGTGATACATCGTACAGATGTGATGAGCGACTTGTAGAACGTGCGTTTTGCTCGTCGAAAGGAGATTTTACATTTCAACAGCACGCAGTTAATAAAAAGCCTAGCTATAACAAACCGGTAGCTTCTTACGTGCCTTGCAGTTTTACACAATAATATCTAAGTAGTGTATAAATGCATTGAAGTTCTAAATGTTCAGGGTGCCAAAGAAACATGGTTTTGTTAAGATGGATTCCTGGGTATTATACACATGAAGGTAATGAACAGGCAGTCTACCTAGCCAAGTAGGAGCAGAGCCCTTGGCAGACCATGAATAATGCGGAAGCAAGCCAGTTCAGACAATATTGGATTGAATGCCCAAAGCAAAGACTGGTCAATGAACTCTCACTGGGTTATATACGGTACATTGCCGTCTACAATATGACTTAAGTAAGCTTAATCTATACGATCTACAAATCTGACGCTTTTGTGACCTGGAGAATGAAACGCCGGTTCACATTTTCTACGCATGCGTCGCTCTGGCAAGGCAGAGGCTCTGCTATCTAGGTGGCAGTACTCTTATTCTATTCTTTATATAGAGAAAAAGGCCTGAATATATATCTAAATACATAAGAATAGGTAATAGGTTGAAATGTGAAGCATAATAGATGTGCATAAAGGTGGCTTGACATCGATTAATAATAACCGATAGCTTATTTAAAAGTTTTTTGTATCAACTTAACCACGTACATTGCGCGCACGTTACGCTACGGTGTAGTGACTACATTTAAGCTTACATTCTGTACTCCTCCATAGAGCAGACCAATACCATACACTACGCCCAAACCTACATTCTGTATTTTCTCATATAGCATACCACTTCCAAAGAATACACTTCTACTATAATTTAACTTACGCTTACATTCCCGGCTCCCCCATACAACTTTTGGAACGATTTTCCGTCATCCCCATGTCCAATTTGGTTTCGATACAAACTGGTTTCGGCATTGTGCCATCATCAGTGTCGATTTTCGCTCTGATCTGCTGTCGTTTGTTGGTTATCTCTCTTTTCACATCAGCTTACGCAAAATCAATTTTCTAATAGCTTTACAGCATCACTATTTCACATATGCACTAACCTATTCTACCATAATATTCCGATCAAAGTTCTGACGGCTGAAAGTCAATAGCATTTTAATCAAAAACTTAATAGTTTTCAATTTGGCTTTGTTGCGGAAATCGACGCCTTGAAGTTATATTTTCTAGCTATACTCTGCTACATAGCTTGTGGCGCGCCTAAAAGTATGCAATGCAAACATGATGGTAACTGCGCGATTAGATATGAGGCATAAGGATATGGGATATGATGATACCAGAGTGTGACTGAAAGTTACAAAACCATACAATACTAGTAGTATTATACTCTACCTCTTTGTTACTAACATTTATGTTTCTCTACGTCAAACTGTATTTGTGTAATAACAAATAATTGACACATGTCAACTGACTATATTTCTCAAGGATATTTCGATGATGACATTTAACAAAGCTATTATTATTGTATATCCACTGTGTTGATGGTACACGTCGTCGTAATACAAGAATCGTATAATGAAAATCGTTTTAGTGTAACATTGTTTGTGAATGTATGTGTATATCACAGTTATTCTTATCCCACACATAAGCGATATTGATATATGCGTTTATGTGTTTGTTTTATGATGTATTGTTGTTACACCGCTACGTGTGTGTTTGTTGGTTAACATTGGTGTTATGTTGTGTAAAATATCTGCAACAATATACTAAATATATTTGTATTGACATACTGCTGTGATTGACAAGTTTATTGAAATGACATTTCAGGCGCTTGATGACGTGAATTACGCTTAAAGCTTGAAAAATTTAACATATATACGAAGAACATATTTAAAATGGCAGTTTCAATTGTACAAAGGTACGCCGCCATGGTACGATGGTAGCGTGCTGCTCCTACCATACCGAAGATCCTGGATTTAAGACCCGGGCAAAGCAACATCAAAAAACTGAATAAAAGCAGTTGCAATTAGAAACCAGCTTTTCTAAGCGAGGTAGCCCCTTGGCAGGCAGTGACTTGGCGCATACCTCGAGTGACTTGCTGTCATGAGAAGCCTCGCAATGAAAATTCATCTGACTTGCAGCTGCCGTACGAAGACGGCATATTGAAAAAGGAGCACGCCCGAATCGGAAGAAAAGCTCGACCTGAATCTCCTCGGCGGCAAATCGTGCCAAGTATTTCTTTTTTTATTACTTAAAGCCACTTTTAAATAAATTTTGAATAACACTAACTAATAAAAAGGATACCGTCTAAAGCCTAAACTCTCATTGACCGCGCATTTTACTGCACTCCGAACAAGGTTTAGTAACACGTAACAGTAAAGGTTCACGTAAAAACGTGCAGAAGATGAGCTTTCTGGTTACTCTAAAGTTATTGGGTAGGTCACCCGTATTCGCTTCCCTCTTATCTGCTGACCGTTTTTTGGTTGGTTGCTGCGCCGCCCGGACATCAAAGATCCGATCTCAAGTAGCGCACGGTGCACCATTTTGATGCACAGTACTCCTTGCATCAATTGCTGCTATATTAGCATAGCTAGTCAGTACTACGTTCTAACCATTTGGTGCGAGCACTGAATTTGCTGATACCTTTCACAAAGCATTTAGTTACTTCTTTAAGTTTCGGCAGTAAATACCTGCCCCTAGTTAGAAACCTAGTGTGTGCTAGAGCTGGGCTTTTACACAGGTAGTGCCTGACTGTTTCTTTGCTGGCCACCTCGCCGCAGCTTCTGCCAATGCTGTTAAATGAGTTTAAAATTTTTTCAGCATGCAGATCAAGCGGCCAGTGACACGTGATTGTGGCAGTGGTTCTAAAGATTTATTTTATTGACTAATTTAGTAGGTTCTCCTACTAACGTAATTCGGCCAGGTTTATTTTGTTATCTTGCAGGTGTCCGGGGAGTACCAGCTGGGGACTGCTTACTACTTGAATGTGCTATATATGTTTTCGTTTTTATTGATGTAAGTGGATGAGGCATCTCGACCGCCTCCGCAGCCTCCACCAGTGCCCCTGCCTTAGCAAATTTGTCTGCTTTCTAGTTGCTCTCTATGTCCCTGTGACCTGGAACCCATATACGAGTTATATTTCCGATCTTAGCTGCGGCTTGCAGTTGCTGATGGCCTTAAATGAAGTGATTGGGGAGTACACACTCCTCGTCCCCTGCCAGTCTCTATGATTTTTTCAGACAATATATGCTATATACGTAAGCATTTGGGAAACTTTGAAGGTTCTAGCTCTTCAAATGGGGCAAAAATTACGAAAAGTTTCTAATCTGAACAATCAGTTGCATAGGATATATACGATCGATCTATAAAAAAATTTCAGACAACAATATATGCCCCATACGTAAGCATTCGGTGAAATTTGAAGCCTCTAGCTGGCAGTAATTACGAAACGCTTCTTATCTGAACAATCGGTTGTAGGGCATATATGCTATATATACGACCGATCTCTTCTAATTTTTCTGACAACAGTATTTGCTATATACGAAAGCATGTGGTGAAATTTAAGGTTCTAGCTGTTCAAATAGGGCAAAAATTATGAAAAGTTTCTTATCTGAATAATCGGTTGTATGGGATATGTACTATATATACGATCGATCTCATTCATTTTTTCAGACAACAATATGTACAATAAACGAAAGCATATGGTGAAGTTTGGAGCTTCAATCTGATAAATTGAGGAAGATATTACAAAAATTCTCTTTTCTGAAAAATCGGTTGTATGGGTGATATATGTAATAGTGGTCCAATCCCACCGCTTCCGACAAATGTCTAATCGGACACCTAAATATACCCGCTTACCAAATTTTATCAAGATATCTCAAAAATTTAGAGATTGGTTTACTTACAAACAGACGGACGGACAGATGGACATGGCTGAATCAACTCAGCTCTTCATCCTGATCATTTCGGTATACTTGTTGGTGGGTATATCTCTTCTTCTTTACGGGGTTACGATTTAGAAATTCGTGACAAACTTAATATACCATTTCATTTTCATGAAAGTTATAAAAAATAACAAATATAAACATGAAAAGAGGAAAAAAAAAATAAAGAACATGTAGTAACATTCAACAACAGTACATAGTAAAAATAGTTGAATCAGTGGAATTAAAAAATGCACAACAAACTTTAACTAATCATGAAATTGAGACTTAATCAGGGGGCAATTCTTATTCTATGAAACGGTGACTTTTAAAAAGAAAATGAAACAAAAACGTACTAAAACGTATGGACATTTTTTTCACTTCATCGTTTCACAGAAACAGAATTCCCGCCCAGTTCTGGCCTAATTGTATGTATTCAAATTAAAAGCTAATCAGAATTGAAAACTCACTACCATCACAAAAAAAAGCAATCGCTTCTATCGAAATCTAATTATTTGCTTAATGAAGTGCACGAAATGATTAATAATGCTTTCACTATTTTACTGCTTCAGTTTTCCGCTTCCAATTGGCATTGATTGCAATTAAATTTGAAAAAAGTTTGTGAAGCGGAAGTAAAGCCAATTCAGCAAAATGATGTGAAAAAAAATTTAATTCACTTAAAAAACAAAAGCTTTTAATATTAAATTTGAAACAGTCTCTTTATTTCCAATAAAAATACTTCAATTAAAAAAAAAATCGTGAGTGCAAGTGTTGTTCTTGAAAAAATATTCGCTACCAACACTCAATTCATTTTTATTTCTGCCATAAAACGCAGTTGAAATGCATTTTGAATTGCGCAACTTTGAAAAAAGTGGCAAATAACCATAGCTATTTGTATTCAACTACAAAAAAATTCTTTGCAAATAAATTTTGACCGTTGCTGAGTACGTGTGGATAACAATAAAATTTTATAATGCTCACAAATTGGGTCAAGTTAATCAAGAAGTTAACAGCAGAGACACGTCCTTCTACACAATCAACCCAAGAGCCCGAATGTCAGTCAATGCACAACAATGGAGTAAAAGAAGTTGAAAATTTATTATGAATGCAAATAAAAGTGAATGAGAATAAGAATTTTATATAAAAAAAAAAAAAACTGAAAAATTGCAATGTAGATAAGCATCTGATGCTTGAGGATATGAGCACATACTTGCAAAAAACGAAGATGCACAAATTTTTGCCATAAAGTTGAATAGGAGTTGTCAAGTTTGAAGTTTGTGAATGACAAACGGAAAGTATGGCAATATTAATTCATTTGAAAAATTGAAAACTTTCGAGGTTAGCAAGTTGTAAAATAAATCCCACTCAGCATTTAGGTGATTAAATTTTGAATTCCCCTACATATCAATACAGTTTGATTACTGACTAAAAAATGAGTTATCATACAACTCAACAAAAGAAATAATCAAATATGAATACTCTTGATGATCAAAAACCGAAAATCATTTTTCCATCACTTTTTGGAATCATTTTTTAAGTCCTTTGATGATTAAATTTAAATATTTCACAAAAATCAACAAAAAGAATAATCAAATAATCTTACCTTTCGATGAACAAAAACTGAATATAGTTTTTCAATCAAATTTTGGAATCATGTTTGAATCAAATGTGTTTACTTTAGGTGATTAAAAATTTATAATCATTTTTCATTCAGCTTTGTGAATCTTTTATGAATATATTTGTTGACTGAATAATGAATTTTATACTTGTTGAAATTTTACTTTTCATTAAAAATCTAATATACTTCACATACACAATTTTTTTCAATCATGAAGCTAAGAAAAAATATATAAAAATTTTATTATTTATGCAAAAGATATTCTTCAAGACAAAAAAGATATTCTTCAAGAAAAAAGAAGATTTCCCCAACCATTTCTCCACCTTCGGCTACCCGGAAAATACATAATGATTGGACAATGCAAAGTTGTTGAAAGCTATTTGAACCCCAGGTAAGTGAAACTATCTTGACATACCTGGATACGGCTTCAACATCCCGTATCTTATCCGTATTTTAAGATGTAGACGATAATAGCTGATGTTGGATGTTGTAGTCACAGGTGTAGTCAAGTTTGTTTGCGAGTTAGTGGTTCGTATAGCTCACTTCCGCATGCTTTATTCCCCTGATGAAATAAGATTATTATGTAGTATCTTATTTTGAATCAGATATGAAGAATAAATCGTAATTCAAAAATGATTCAAAAAGCTCAACCAAAACAATTGAAATATGTTCACGAATATGATCAGAAAATAACTGTGAAAAGCAGTCAAATATTACTCTAAAACAATTAAAGTTCAATATGAATAAAAAGCGTTTCGAAACATGAATATGTTAAAAATCTGACAACCCAGCTTTATCTCTTTATGTTTCTCCTATTCTTCTACTTAATGTATTCCACTATAGTTTAGTCTGAATAAATCACTTAAAGCGTAAACGCGTGTGCCTCTATTGTTTTTATTATTACGGACTCAACAAACGGTAATTAACCCAACAAAGGTTATGGGCCCAGGCACGTGGGTATTTTGATTTGCGAAAAGTTTATTTTAAATCGGAAAAAACCATGAGCGCTATCGCGAATATAGAAAAACTTACTTCGGAGAACTACGCGACGTGGTCTGTGCAAGTTAAAAGTTTATTAATTACCCTAGACTTGTGGAGTATTGTAATTGGACAATGTCCAGAAACAAATGCGGAGAAGGCTCTGTGGCTTAGGGCTGACCAAAAAGCTTTGGCAAATAAAACTTTTTGTGTGAAGCCAAGTGAATTAATTCATATAAAACATTGCACCACAGCGAAAGGTGCTTGGGTGGCTTTAAGTTCAATTTACCGCACGCAATGTGCGGAGCGGAAAGTTTCGCTATTCAAGAAACTAATACATTTTAAGATAGCAATGCAGGACAAGTTCGCAACGCGTTTAAATGAGTCTTGCTCAATCGTTGATGAGCTAAAAGAAATTGGTGTTCTAGTTCCAGACGATTTTAAGTCAATACTTCTTCTTTGCAGTCTCCCCGAAGAAATGGAGAGCTTTGTTGTTGCCATTGATAGTCGGGACACTTCACCAAAGTTAGATATGTTAGAGTCGAAGGTTTTGGAAACCCAATTTCGACAAAGTGATAAAGCCGTTGGAAATGACAAGAAAGTGTTTTTGGCCAAGTCAAAGAAATTTCGTTCTAAAAGTTGTAATGGCGATAGTCGTACGAGTGTTGTGTGTTAAGGGAAATTCTGGAGAAAAGGCATGTGGTTTGCTAGAAAAATATTGTGACAATCGCGATATGTGTATTATGGACAGTGGGGCCAGTTCACACATGTGTATGGATAAAAACAGTTTCATTAGTATTGAACCTAAAAGGCAAGAAATAGTATTAGCTTCGGGAAAGAGAATTTATGCCGAAGGTTTAGGAACGGTGTGCTTAAAAACAGATTTCACGTATTTGAGGTTATGTAGCACGTGGTATGTTCCAGAGTTAACGGCGAATTTTTTCTCAATAGGAAAAGTCTTAGATTACGGTAATACAGTGACTTTTTCTAAGAGTGGCGCTATAATGAGAACGGCAAATGGTGAAGATACTCTTAAAACAAATTTAATTGGTGGTGTGTTCGTTGCAAACATGATTGTAAGAGAAAAGGTTGAAAATATAAATGCAGTGATGGAAGCCAATACACCGGAGATACGGCATAAGAGATTTGGACATGTAAACATGAGTGATTTAAGAGAATTATCTAATAAGAACTTAGTTAGAGGTCTAAGTGTGGGTACAACACCAAATCTGCAGTGTATGACTTGTGCTTTGTGTAAAATACACAGCTTTCCGTATAAAAGCTACGCCAAAGTGTTATCAAAGAATGTAATCGATTTAGTACATACCGACCTATGTGGACCAATGCGTGTTAAATCGTTAGGTGGTGCATCTTACTTTATAACCTTTATAGATGACTTTTCTCGGTACACAATGGTATATTTCCTAAAAAATAAAACTGAAGCCTTTGATGCATTTAAACATTTTGCTGTGACAGCGGAGACACAGACAGGCAGCAAAATAAAATCCGCGAGAAGTGACAACGGTAGAGAGTTTACTAATAATTTGTTTGAAAAATATTTTAATGAAAAAGGAATTTTGCACCAAACAACAGTGCCAACAGAACACACACGCTGTTTATTACAGGCTTCAGGTATGCCGCAATATCTGTGGGGTGAGGCGCTTAATACATCTGTGTACCTACGTAATAGATGTGTGACAAAAGTGCTAAGTGTTATAACCCCGTATCAGGCGTGGTACAGTAAAGTGCCTTCGGTATCGCATTTTAAAATTTTTGGCTGTGATTCAGTAGCGTTGAAGAAGGGTCCACAAAAGGGCAGCAAGTTTGATCCAAAGGGTACGAAGCTCAAGTTTGTAGGTTATGCTGGTGCCAAAGGTTTTAGATTTTATAATTCAACTACGCGAAGTACTGTACTGGCACGAGACTGCGTGTTTTTGAGAATTCATTTGAGCGTGTTAAAGAGGTTAACTCTACTGAGCCTTTCTATTATGAGGCCGAAAACACGTCTGAACCGGATACGAACAATGAACGGGTAGATGAAACGCAAGTTTCACACGAAATTACTGAAGAGAAAAATGATATTGAATCGGAAACTGAAAGTGATTGTAGTGAGGTATATTCTTCAGGTGATGACAACGCTCCAGTGGTTTCAAGAAAAAGAGGGCGGGGTAGACCTCAACTTATTCGAGATGGTAGCGTGGGTAGACCGAGAAAACAATATAAGTTGGCAGAGACCTTGAATTATATCATTGAGAGTCCACAAACAGTAAATGAAGCCCCGAATTCACCTCAGGCAGAGCACTGGAAGAAAGCCATGCAAGCAGAAATCGATTCGCTGGCTAAAAACAATACGTGGGTGCTTACCGATAGACCAAAACATAAAAATGTTATAGGAAGTAGATGGGTATTTGCTGTGAAACAAAATGCGAGTGGTGGAATTGAGAAGTTCAAAGCAAGGTTGGTTGCGCAAGGGTGTGCGCAAAAACTTAACATTGATTTTAAAGAAACGTACGCTCCTGTAGTCCGTCATTCTACAATTCGGGTTTTGTTAGCCTTAGCAGCAAAATACAAGCTTTCGGTTAACCATATTGATGTGGTCGCAGCTTACCTAAATGGTGAATTGAACGACGAGGTGTATATGACGCAGCCACTTGCGTTTGAAAATCCGAGTTACCCAAATAAAGTGTGTCATTTGAAAAAACCTCTCTATGGTCTAAAACAGGCAGGCCGTGAGTGGAATAAAAAGGTTTCTGATATTCTCATGACCATGGGCTTTCAACGGTGTAAGGCAGACAGCTGTGTATATTTTAAGAGGGAGCCCAACAACAAAATGTGCCTAATCGGTCTCTACGTGGATGATATTCTACTTGCTTGCTCAAATGCAAGTGATGTTAGATATATTTTAAAACAATTAAATAGTTTCGTCGATACTGTCGACCGTGAACCGGTGACATTTTACTTAGGCTTAGAAGTTGATCGAAATCCCACTACAGGCGCCATATCTATTCACTAGACATGTTATATTCAGCAATTACTGAAGTCATGGGGCATGGAGAATTGTAAGCCAGCAGCTACACCGTGGGTTGAAGGCACTATATCGAAAGAGTGTGAGAAGAAATATAATAATATTGATATAAAGAAATATCAAAGTTTGATTGGCGGATTGATGTATTTGGCAGTACTGTCTAGGCCAGATATTACTCATGTCATCTCAAAATTATCCCAGTTCAATAACCATCCACATGAAGAACATTTCAAAGCAGCTAAACATGTCTTACGCTATTTAAAAAATAGTTTGGAGTTTAGAATTACGTATACCGCCACCAACAACAACTTAGTATGTTATACTGATTCCGACTGGGCTGGCGATGTGGAAGACAGAAAATCCTACACTGGCTACGCGGTGTTTATGTCAAATGGTCCGGTGTCGTGGGAATCCAAAAAGCAGTCTATTGTTGCCCTAAGTACAATGGAAGCTTAATATATAGCTCTGTGTCAAGGAGCGAAAGATGTCGTTTTTCTGCGAGGTTTGCTGAGTGAATTGGGTTAAAGTGACTACGTTAACGAACCTACAACTATTTATTGCGATAACCAGAGTGCGCAGTGCTTACTCAAGAATCCAATGGTTCAGATGCGCAGTAAACATATAGACTTAATATTTCATTACGTAAGAGAGGTTTTTGAAAAAGGAAAAATACAAGTTCATTATGTTAACACCGAAAATAATGCTGCAGATGTAATGACAAAATTTTTGAAGAAAATTAAACATCAAAATGGATGCAAACTGTTAAAGCTAAAAGTTGAAAATATTTGTCGCATTTTATAATTCAAAAATTATAATAATACTATGAACTTCAAGCAAACGTTTGGGTTGAGAGGGAGAATGTTAAAAATCTGGCAACCCAACTTTATCTCTTTATGTTTCTCCTATTCTTCTACTTAATGTATTCCACTATAGTTTAGTCTGAATAAATCACTTAAAGCGTAAACGCGTGTGCCTCTATTGTTTTCATTATTACGGACTTAACAAACGGTAATTAACCCAACCGAATCGAAAATGATTATTCAAGAATAATCACATTTATGGTGCATTTTTCTCCCGACGATACATTAATTTTCGAACAGAAAATGCTTTTAAATTTGAACGTTTTTAATCATCTTGGGGTATGATATTTAAATATTTTTTGATCAAAACTTTCAAAAAATGCTGGCTGGGAATCAACTTAAGGTTTGTTTGAAAAACAAAAATCCGCTATGCGGCTGAGCAAGTTCAATTGAATCTTCTAATGCTGCATTGTTCAAGGTTAATTTATAGCGAAAAGAGCTGGTGAACCTATTGAAAAAATTAGTGTATGGCTTACAGTAAATTGTAAGACACCAGCCTTTATGTGCATGAGATTTCGACAGTCTGGCGAAGGTTGAGAAGGTGGATATTTTGTTCCTTCTGAAGTTCATCACAAAAAACAAATGATTCGTTGAAGACCACTAGGAAGATGTACGGTTCGACGAATATGCCGCCATGCGTCACTCACTGAGAGCGTTCACAATAGACAATAATGTATGCGAGCGGCAGTGTGAAAAATTCCCATGCACGGCCTCTTAACCAAACCCTAGGCTAAAGCGCCAAATACACGACACGAACATTTGCGCGAACATTCCCGTTATGTCATGTTTCTGCGAACTTTTCTGTCGTGTTTGCCAGTTCGCGCAAATGTTCGCCAAAAATCAAAATATTTAAATTTTTGGCGAACATTTGCGCGAACTGTTCGTGCGTTTATGGCGAAATAGCTCATAATCGTAGTAATTTCTGAACGGAACAGACGTGCGCGGAAAAGTAAAATGGACAATAAAAAATTTCTGAGTGAATTTATTGAAATGTATAAATCTTTGCCATCATTGTGGCAAGTAAAAAGCAAAGATTATTGTAATAGAATTAAAAAGAATAATGATTATGCGACTTTAATCGAAAAATTAAAAGAAGTAGATCCTGATGCCACAAAGGATACAGTTATAAAAAAAAATAAGTAGTTTGGGGCGCAATTGCTGTCAAAAATTTTAAGTCTTCAAAGCTATTGCCACTAGCTAGAAAGCGCAAAGTTAAAGCAAGGCGGTGATGAGGGGGAATCGCTTCTCTCATTATTGTATCACGTTTCGTTATGAGTGGCAAAATTTTTTGTAAGAGTTGGTCAAATGTTGCCTTGCTCATACGAACGTAATTTTTAAAATCATTTTGTGACGTGAATTCCAGTTCTTTAATAAGCTCACTTTGTCCAAGAACTGCTCGTTTTTTAAACCATTCTTTGCACCAAATTCTTTTTTTGCGATCTTCTCTCTTTTTTTTACGCTTAATTGCCACAGCGAGCAATATTGCTGCAGCACAATTGTTGTCTGTATTCATCGCTGTCTGAAAGAGAACTAACGTTCGGCCAAAAGTTCGTATGGTGTATGGCCAAAGCTGCGAACAAGATTGCGGAATGTTCGCGGAAATGTTCGTGTCGTGTATTTGGCGCTTAACCTATATGTTAAAATTGTGAGCTTCTAGTTAGATATTCGTCAAACTTAAACAGATTTGATGTCTTCTTCACTCTTCAATGATATTGGTTTCGACCAATAGTTTGGGTGGAGACCATCTACAGTTACTCATTATTATATATGTCAATCAAAATCGAAGCAGTTTAAAAAAAGCCGACTCTTGAGTGATTTATTCGCTAAAAGCATTAATCAATGCAAATAATTTAAAAATTTCTATGCCCCTAATTACAGTTACTATCGTTCGTCTCTATTAATTAAAAACTCAATATCCTTTAATGATTGGATATTAATTTTTGTTGGCATTCTCGTACAAACAAATATAAATATTTATTGAAGCCTTTTTATATAGGCTTCCGTTAAGATTACTTTTATCGTTTATGAAAAACGATAGTTTGCACATAATTATTACTTTTATTCCTTGCTCCCCACGATTGTCTTCTAATCGTTTACCTCTGCTCTCGCACTCTCTCCCTCTTTCGTTGCTCCCTTATTATTCTTTCCAATTCAAGTTAAGTTATCAAAGTTCATTTACGTTTTTTCTGCTTACTTAATTGCTACCGACTTGTAAGTAATTATGAATCTTCATAATTATCCACTTGACTAATCGAGGAGGTATTCATTAACTTTGTAATGAAGATAAATACAAGTTAAGGATTCTTTTGTTGAGAAATCCAAAAAAATATATTTTTAGGGTCTTTACGACCTTTATTGAGTCACATCAAAAGTATAACTAACTTTACAAAAATCATTAACTTATAACTAAGCTTAATTAATTGGCCGACTCCGCTGGCGTTGCTGCTGCGTTTTGCTATTCCGCGAATTAGCCAACTTTAGTTGCGCATGTTGGGCTTCCTGTTTAAATGAATTGGAGCTTTAATTTGCTGACTTAGCGTCTGGCAATTTTGTGGGAAAGTATTGAACTTCCGCTCTAAATAAATTCAAGCTAATTTTGCTGACATTGCTTCTTGAGCTTTTATGTGAAATATTGTGCAACGAGAGTTGCATATCCGCTTTACCTGTATTTATTATTGCTTATTAATCATTTATTGTTGTAGCAATTGTTAACATATGCCATGTTAACACTTCCCCTCTTAAAAACGTTCGTCCCGAGCGTTGTCAAAAATAAGGTAAGTTATTAAAATTTATGTATGTGGGCTGCTCGTTTGAAAAATCTTTGATCTCACCTAGAGTGATGCTTGGTGCAGGTATCTGGTTAGTGTCAAGATTTGATGAAATTACTATCTTGTTTTTGGACTTCTTCCAGAATTTGCAAAAAATTATTATGATGATTAAAGTAGTCACAACTGCTCCAAGTGAAAGTGAGCTGTTGGATATAGTTGCTACTTTAAGAAGATTTATTCTGTGTATATTCTCTATGTGTAACTCTTTTAGAGCCTTGAGGGAGAGTAACTCAATTCGATTCTTTTCGATTGGTGCAGGTTGCAAGACTGCTGGGATAGCGGGAAATGGTACTATGTCATAGTTAATGTACGTTTGACTATTAATTTTCAGCGTTGAATTATGAAAGTTGATAAGTTGTGTTCCTGATATATTCTTAAGCTCGCCATCTGTGAATATCTGTCCTTTAAAGCCATTAAGGAGTAATATACCGGATTTTATTTCTTCGATTTGGGGAATGTGGTGGCCGTTGCTTTTAGTGCAAGTTGAATTAAGACTACTTATTATCCTAGGCATACAAGTTTTATTACTTATGTCAACTAAATGATTCTGTCTACAAATTTCTATTTTCTTATAGCTATCGCAAAGTTTTTTTATTCCGTAAATTTCTTTTTTTCCTCTTAATATTTTTTCGAATTCTATATCAATTATAGTGTTGTCTGCTTTTACAACAGGTCTTAAAATAATTTTTTGAAAATTTTCTTTAATAACTAGTGGTATTTTTACCAAGTAAAAAATTGTCATATTTTGACTAATAACATTTATATTGGCAATCTCTAGTGCCTCTTCCGCATTTTTAAACGGTATTTTCTCATCTTCGAGTTTTTCCATAGCAATTTCAATTTCAATTTTATTTAACAATAGTGTATTCAATATGTCTTTTTTCGCCCACTGTATGGCGTATTTAATATTCGTCAATTCTTCCTTAATTAATCTTATTCTATTTTGCAAGTTGGTTATTGTTTCGTTTTCTACATAAATATCTTTCCTTATGTTATTAAAGAGATTATTTACTATATTTGTAATATTATTAATTTTTTCATTGAAAAGTTCATTTATAATTACTTGTTTATTATTATTATTGTTAATTTCGTTAAGATTATTTGTTATTACTTCAAGATCTTCATGATCTGGGCTTCCGGCGATGCATTTCCATGCCGTCCCTAAAATGTTTATAGATCTCTTTTGTTTCTTTTCAATTGGTTTGATCGTGTCTAATATCTGGAGGGATTGGGTTAGCTCGTGTATTAAGGTGGGATACAGGATGTTATCCTTAGGTATGTCCGATGAAATAAATTTGTACATGTCTGTCAAAAATTGTTCGTACTTGTTGAGGTCAATTATATGTATAAGCCTAAAGGCACCGTTCTGTATTTTTACTAGTCCGTCATTAATCGTCACTAGTTGCGAGTTCGTATAGTCGTAAATGTCTACTGTCGCAGTGGCACAGTAAATTAACAGGAGTCTGAAAATGAAAGGGTAAATTTTTAATTTCTAATATTGCTTTTATGGACTACTTTTCCTGTTTCTGTTAAAATGGTTGAGTTTCTGTCTTCCTTTACTACTTCTTTTCTAAACTTGGGGGAAATTTTCGTACCTAACCGTTTATTGATTTTCACATATACGGTTTCTCCTGGGTGAAAAATCTTTATGGGATGCCGGGTTTTATTATGATAAGAAAGATCTTTAAGCTGTTTATTTCTTAACTCGGAGATGTTTTCTTCCCTCGCTCTTTCGAATTGGCTTGGGTCAGTAGAGACTGTTCTCCCAAAAAACACCTCTATTGGTTTCTTTTTTGTTGTTGAGTGAATTGTATAATTATATTCGTAGACAGAGTTGTCGAGAAGTTCGGCGAATGAAGAGAAGGTGCGTTCTGCTTTTAAGCAACGCATTATTTCTGTGAGGGTCGAGTGGAATCGTTCCACTTGACCGTTAACGGAACTGGTATAAGGCGGTGTTTTGAAAACTTGTATGTTTAAAGTGTCCTCCATTAAAAATCTTATGGAAGCTGAGTTCAGGGATGTTTCGTTATCTATTATGACATATTCGGGTACGCCAAATTGAAAAAGTATTTCACGGAGAGGTTCTTTAACGTGTTCTATTGCTCTGGATTTAAGTATTTTGGTTTGAGCGTATTTTGAAAATTTGTCTATTGCTGTCAGGACTATGTTTCGGTCGGTCATGTAAATGTCGATGTGCAAAATTTGTCCTGGGAATTGAGGTATGGGAGTTTCTCCTAATTTTGGTTTACTGGGGTGTCTATCATATTTATTTTCTTTACAGGTTGAACATTGTTGAATTATTCTTTTAATTTTTGTAGTCATAGATGGGAAGTAGAAATTTTCGAGAATTTGAATTTTATTTTCTCGACAATTTCTGTGAGCTCTTTTGTGGGTTTTGATTATGATTTCTTCCTGTTCTTGTTCGTCTGTCACGTCCTGGACTTGCAGTTGTGTAAACCTGATCTTATAGTTGCTAAAGTGGACTGGGTATATTTCCTGAATTTTTCCAATAATTCGTTCTTCTGTTTTAATACAGTTAACTACGGAGGGGTTGAGGTATCTTTTAAGGCGGTCTATCAAAATTTCTGGGCTATAGTCGGGTTCCTCTAAAATGTGCCTGTGGTAAGTGGGAAATATTATTTTAAATTGGTACGTTGAAGTTTCAGCTACTTTCAGAAATAGCTGATTTTTGAAAACATTTATTGGAATTTCGACGTGAGGAATTAAATTATCCGATGAACTCTCGTCACTATGTTGAGTTGAGGATAAGGAATTAATTGGTTCAGGTGGCATTCTTGAAAGGGCGTCAGCTACAACGTTAGTTGTGCCAGGTTTGAAGTGGAGTTCGTGATTATATTCCTCTAAAATGGATTTCCAGCGTTTCATTTTAGAGTTGTTGTTTTTATTGCTAAGAGCCTGGGTAAGGGGTTGATGATCTGTAAATATTTTTACTTTTGCTGAGCCGTAAAGATAGTTCCTGAAATTGTTTAGGGCCCATATTATAGCTAAAAACTCTTTCTCGTTTGTAGCATAGGCTTCTTCTGTTTTGTTGAGTGTTCTTGAAATGAATGCGATAGGTTTTTTATCCTGAGAAAGGACTGCACCAATTGCATAATTAGAGGCATCGGTTGTTAAATGGAAATCTTTGCTGAAGTCAGGGTATGCAAGTATGACATCGTCAGACATAAGAGATTTTTTTATTTTATTGAAAGCATCTTTTCCTTCTTCATTTAGTTCGATATTTATTTTAGCTGATTTGTTTTTGGATATACGCCCTTCTTCCCCTCTTAAGAGTATCGTTAGGGGTTTAGCCAACATGGCGTAATCTTTAATGAAGCGGCGGTAGTAGCCGGAAAGGCCTAAGAATGAGCGAAGTTGCTTAATGGTTTTTGGGTAAGGTATTTTTGATATTGCTTCAACCTTTGCGGGGTTTTTTGTAATTCCTCTTGAGGAAATAATGAATCCTAGGAACTCTACAGAGTCCTTGAAAAAATGGCATTTATCGAGTTGGATCTTCATGTTAGAGTCTTCTAGAGTTTTAAAAATTTGCTGTAAGTGGAGAGTGTGCTCTTCTTCAGAGTTGCTGAAGACGACTATGTCATCGATATAGACGTAGCATAGTTTGCCGATGTGATGACGAAGAATGTCATCTAGGGTTCGCTGGAATATTGACGGGGCATTTTTGAGTCCGAATGGCAATCTCGTGAACTCGTACTTTCCATTATTGATTGAGAAAGCCGTTTTCTCAATATCGGATTCCTTGAGCG
Source organism: Eurosta solidaginis (assembly GCF_040869045.1). Lineage (NCBI taxonomy): Eukaryota > Metazoa > Arthropoda > Insecta > Diptera > Tephritidae > Eurosta > Eurosta solidaginis. The sequence goes on along the minus strand of NC_090322.1, from coordinate 36,650,466 downwards.
GGATTTGATGAAATCCGCTTTTTAGGTCTAACACGGAAAAAAATTTATTTTTCCCGAGCTGAGACAATACTTCATTTATCTGAGGTATTGGGTAGCGGTCTGCTACAGTAATCGCGTTAAGCTTGCGATAGTCGATAACGACTCGATACTGCTTGTTGCCTTGGGAGTCAGGCTTTTTCGCTACCACCCAAACGGGTGAGTTGTAAGGTGACCTTGATGGTCGAATAATGCCGTCGTCTAGCATTTTGTTTATTTGGGATTCAACTTCGCTTTTAAGCGACATGGGGTAGGGATAGTATCGTGTATAAACAGGAGTATCTTTATTGGTTCTGATTTCGCCTACGACTTTAGTGGTGTATGTAAGTTTATCGTTGGGTTCCGCGAAGAGACTAGAAAATTTTTCTACTAGATTATTGATTTTACTTTTCTGACTTGGTGACATGTTGTCCTCCTTAAGGTCAATTTTGTTAATTGATCCCGAAGCTAACTGTTTTATCCTAATTCTTGTGTTTCCTTTTATTTCCATAAAGTCATCCTTGACGTGGATCACAGCTTCGAGTTCCTTGAGGCTGTCGTTTCCGAGGATACCATGGAAGGATTTTAATGTGGGGAGGAGGTAAAATTTCAATTTGTTATCGGCGTTAAAAAGATTGAGATAGGTGTGTTCTTTGATTTCGATGTCTCCCGCTATTGATTTTGCAAAAAAAATTTTGTCGTTTCTGATTGGATTAGGAACAATGGAGGGCTGTATATAGTTTTTTGTAGATCCTGTATCTATTAAAAATTTTACAGTTTCTCCACTCTTCAGTTTGCACTGGAAGTAAGGCAGCGAAGAGTGGTTCATCCTAAAAAATGTAGGTCTGTTGTGTCTAGGTAATTGTCCTTGTGTTGTTCGTCGCAGTTGTCAGGAGTGGTATCAGATTCGTTGTTGTAATAATCTGCATTTGTCTGGTCGTCGTTAGTCATGGTAGGGGAATATTCCTCAGGTTGGTCGGCATCTATATGGAAGTTCCTTTGGATTTTGTTTGGGGGAACTGGTGCTGGAGGGTTTCCGATAGGGGGTCTTTTGTTAGTTGGGTCATTAGGACGCGGCCTATTCATATAATTTATGTTGCGCGTTCTTAGTGACTGGTCTATGTCCATGGGTTCTGGACGGGGCTGAGGCTTCTGAAAGGGCCTCGGTGGTGGATAGCTTGGTTGCTGACTATAATGATTAGCTGGTTGTGGACGTTGGCCTTGACCACTTACCTGTGGTGGTTGGTATGGGTTGGTTGCGTACAACCTGGGTTGGGGCATGTATGCCAATTCTGGGTAGAATTCATTATTTAGCCTTCTAGGAGGCAAAGGTGGTCGAAATTCCTGCGGCTTTCTACCTTGGCCATTATTGCTTAGAGCATAATGTGACCTGAAATTCTGATTTTCTAGTTTAAGGCACAGGTGGAGTGCCTGAGGGAGGTCCGCCGGTTCTCTCATTCCTAGGAGTCTGGGGAGATCTCCTTTGAGGCCACGGACAAAAGTGTCTAGGGCTTTATCCCTATAAGTGCGGGTTAGTAGGTGCATAGCTTCTGTGCCGACTTCCATGCAGCCTAGTTTATTTAATATTAAGGACAAATGAGAGTATACCCGTTGGTAAAACTCTTGGATCGTAAGGTTACCCTGTACGAGTGAAGTCATTTGGTACTCGAGGGTACCAAGGTCGCGCTTGTCCGCGTAATGTAGTGTCAGGCATTTTGATATGGCCTGCCAGTCTAATGGAGTGTTGTACGACTCCAGGGCGACATCGGCGTTGCCCACAATTTTATTTCGTATGACATTAAGTATGCCATAGTATTTGGGAGTTCCTCTTTGAGGCTCGTATATTTGGAGGATTCTGTCCACACTTTTCCTCCAAGATGTGAATTCTCCTGGGTTTCCAGAGAATTCCCGAAGACATCTTACGACATCCGGAATTTTGTCAAGTTCGGAAACATTACCGGTTAAATTTGTATCGATTGTAATGTCCGTAAAGTTCGAAAAATTCGCGTTAGGATTTAGGGCGGCTTGAACTAGGTTACGCCCCTCGGTTTTCAGGATGTTGGTGACAAGTCCTGAGACAATATTTGTAAGTTCTTCCATTGAAAACGCATTGGGGTTACGGGGAGCTTGCTGACCAGAAGGTGCAGCTGGAGCTTGGGGTGCGTTCAAGATTGGTGGACGAACGAGGTTGTTTGGATTCATTTCAATTGTTAAATTTATTTGATATAATTAATTTCTTTTATTAATAGTGAAATTCAATGAACCGAACCAATTGAAAATCTAAAGTATAAAACCTTTCTTTAAGTTTTTCACAAGAATAAATTTATTACTTCTTTCTTCTTCTTATTTAAATTTTGGTAATTGATTTACTTTTATCATAAAATTTTCTCGGTGTTGTCACTAATTATTCACAAAGGGTTAATTCTACACTCTTTTTATTTTACTTTTTATCAATCTAGCTCTCAATAGAGGCTTGTTACTATTCCTAAAATTTTAATTCTAAGGCGAATACTTTTTTCGCAGATTTTGCTTTGCAATTTTTCGTTTATCCAATAAAATTTCTCTAATTAATTTTCCATTTTACTTTTAACTTCAAAATAAGATTTTTGTTTTCAACTACACTTTTCAAACGATTTCCTTAGTAATCTACTATTCATTTACTTAAAAATTTTTATTTCACAAATTTTTTCACTTACTTATTTCTAATCTTAACTTACATTGCTAGCTTCTCCATTTTTTTGGGGAAGGTCCTTCGCGTACCGGCTGACGACTGGGCGTCTCCTTTTTGTCCTTGGTCGGTCTACTGGGGGGCCGATATACGCTGCTTCTATCCTCTGGCCTCGGTTGCTGCTTTCGTTGCTTTTTCGTTTTTCCTTTTCTTAGCGTATTCCACTCGAATATTGCACGCTTTATTATTCGCGCGATTTTACACGGTTTTTTGTTTAGTGTTTTTTGAACGGAATCTAAAGGATTTAATCACTACTTTTACAACCCGCGAACAACCGTAGGCCCCACGTTGGGCGCCAGTTAAGGATTCTTTTGTTGAGAAATCCAAAAAAATATATTTTTAGGGTCTTTACGACCTTTATTGAGTCACATCAAAAGTATAACTAACTTTACAAAAATCATTAACTTATAACTAAGCTTAATTAATTGGCCGACTCCGCTGGCGTTGCTGCTGCGTTTTGCTATTCCGCGAATTAGCCAACTTTAGTTGCGCATGTTGGGCTTCCTGTTTAAATGAATTGGAGCTTTAATTTGCTGACTTAGCGTCTGGCAATTTTGTGGGAAAGTATTGAACTTCCGCTCTAAATAAATTCAAGCTAATTTTGCTGACATTGCTTCTTGAGCTTTTATGTGAAATATTGTGCAACGAGAGTTGCATATCCGCTTTACCTGTATTTATTATTGCTTATTAATCATTTATTGTTGTAGCAATTGTTAACATATGCCATGTTAACATACATATACACATAATTATATGTAAATGAGCTTTTGTTGATTTTTATTATAAGCATATATTTCTTACCATGATTTCACGCAGAGGATGGGAAGCGAGCTCGTTTTAGGCTCTTCACATCTCCAACGTTGGCTACTACATAGAATCAGCCCACCGTATGTTTGCGTTCTAATTAGGAGGTTATTTACAGTGCTGCGTCTCTAGAGGTAAGATCATCACACATTGTGGTGTGGCTCTTCCTCCTTAATCAAGTGCCTTACCAAGGCTTGATAAGTTCTTGGTTTTTTCGAATTTGATTTTTCCTACAACTGCGCATCTTGTATAACAACTGACAAACAAAATTCACACATACATTGTGGCGAATATGAGTAATTTCGACACATCACTATGCAAGAAAAAACAGCAATGTAAGCAAATGAGATAGCAAAAGCTACCTAGGCACACATCTACACAGAAAGAAAGAGCGCACAACACACATGTACACCATAAAAAAGACCGTACTTATATGACATAACTCAATTGAACCAGACTTGCTTCACACATATTCTTAAGGGCCCATTACTGATTCTTAGCATAGACTTGACTTGACTTGAGAACTGTCACTTACAGTTCTGTTAAATGAACATTGTATATTACTGACTACTCGAAACTTTGCAACACTTTACTTGACTTAGAAGTCTGTGGAATTTTGATTTTCTATGTAAGTTCTAAGTGGCTTTTACATTTTGAGATGCCATTTGTTTGTTTCCATTTCATTTTGACATTTTGTCATACAAATTGACATTTATTGATTATGATGCCAGATTGTATGCGCTAAGTGGAGTATAATCGTGGCTAAGTTGCCAAGTTTACGCCAAGTCAAGTCAAGTCTATGCTAAGTATCAGTAATGGGCCCTTTACTCTCCATCGTCCAGTCGTTTGCGAGACAGCAATGAATAAACACTACGCAGGGTTGTCGCAGAAATGTGAAGATTTCCTGTGCGAAATATTAAGATGGGAAAGCGCAACTGTTAAGATGGATTTTCCGTAACTAACGCATCGTCTGAACACATCTAGGATGGATTGTTGCGTTTTTAGATTTTTTGTGTCAATATTTGCTTTTATTTTTTTCTTTATTATTTTATTTTTAAATGTATAGCATTATTTTTAAATGTATAGCAGTTTAAATCCGGTATGTTCGCCACTATTTTTGCGCTATTTGCCGTGTCAAGCCCCTTTGACAAGCCAAGTTTCAAGTGCATTTACATATAAAAATATTGGATACCCTTCGTAGCGACTTAATGAATTAAGGGACTTGGAAATATTTCAAACTATTTCTGAATCACAAATAAAATTTTCCAAAAACTTCAATTTACTGTTGGGCTGATCATGCCCTCTGCCTCACTAATACACTTACATTTGAAATTTTGCCGACCACTACATTAGATAAAATACACTCCTACACTCCTAGAAGACAACAGCGAATATGAGAAGCAGAAGATTTTGGGAAGTAATAAACTAGCAACTAATCGAGAATGCTGTTAGCGATAAGCCTAGACCATGGGAGAAACTGAGGAATGGTAAAACTGTGTGCTATAAAAGCGGCGCATGATTATAGTATAGTTCGATTTAAAACATTGTAAATAAAGTACGCGAAAAATATCAATTTTGAAGTCCTACTAATATTGTAGTGTTGTAAATAAAGAAGATTTTGATGTACCGAGAATTTGAGTTTATTTATTCAACAGTTCAGTGATTCGAAAGATAACATAAAGCAAATAATAATACGAGAATCCTTAAAATTCTTAACTATACTTCACAGTGTGCCCAGAACTTTTGCATAGTACATATTGTGACGAATATTAGCAACATTAAGGCATACTATCATCTCTAAGCAGTCACTTGTATCTACATAAACATATCAATCATTATGTCTACACATATGTACATACAAGAAGCGGAGAGATATGCACAAACACGTGCATATAGCTGAGATACTCAAAAAAGTAGGCAATCATCGTTGGAAGTATCACTCACATATACACGCGCAAATGAGAAGCTATAAACGTGCATCTGTAGTTTATAGCTGGTAAACAAGTAGTAAATTCTAGAAGAAGAAACGCCTAGAAGTATGCGAACGACACAGCAGAAAGTATAAAAGGAGAAAAAGCTGAATAAGCAGAATCAGTTTGATTTAAGCACGCTATCAGTTGCGAAGTATAAGTGTTATTGTGACGTATTTCCAAAGTAGTCCAATAAAGACCATTTGGCATTATTGAATATTTGAGTCATTTATTCAACAGTTTAGCGATACGAACGTTAATGGAAGGTTGCAAATAAGCGGAATTTCCCTAAATTCGTTACAATTGGTGTCAGAAGAGGAAATGTTGAATAAATTCCGAGGACTTCGAATACAACTTGGACATGGCAAAGTGGAGTGAATTGAAGATCCAGCAACTGAAGAAGGAGTTGGAGAGCCGTAGATTGAACACAACCGGCAATAAACTCGAACTTCAGGCACGACAACGAGAGGCAATGGAATTAGAGGGAATTAACGTGGAAGAGTATGTCTTTCATCTTGATGGCGAGGAGACAACAAAAATTGAAGAGAAAAACGAAACACCGCAGAAAGTTACGAGCACAGACTTGAACACGATTTTAGCTGCAATATCTGCATAAACATCGACAGTAACATCCAAGATGGAAACACAACTGAAAGAACAGGAGACACGCATAACATCCAAGGATGAAGCCCAGGAAAGACAGATGTCACCCCAACTGGAAGAACAGAAGACATATATGGCATCACAACTGGAAGAATAGAAGACATATATGACATCTCAGTCGGCTGAGCAGTTGAAGGCACAAGAGGATCGCATATCCTCGCAGCTGGAGGCACAGGAAACAAAATTCTCATCGCAGCTGGAGGTTTTTAGTGAAAGGCAATATAAAATGGAGGTCGAAATGGATACTTTGAAAGATCGGATTAAGGAGTTGCAATTGAACCGTACAATAACTTCAACGTCTACTCTGATGGTAAAATCCCCAACGTTTGATGGTTATGTTCCTTTCCAGGTGTTTAAGCTTGTTGATGAAGTCATATTGGGAGTGGACTTCTTAGTTGACAATGACATCAAGATCGATATGCAGAGAAGGGTTATGCGTTATAAGAACCAGAATGTACCACTTCAGTTTTGAGAAAGGGTTCAGCAGTAAGCGAGTGCTGGTGGAGGTGATTGGACAAATACCACCAAAGTCAAAGGTAAAGGTTGATGGAACGAATGGGCCAAACAAGGCAAAATCAAAGATACTTGCGAGAGAAACACTGGCATTGACAAATCTAAATTGGCCCACAAAAACGAAGGAAAGAATTTCCCAGAAAGAATGCGAGGGTAGTTTCAAGCCAGGGCGCACTACTGTTGTGAAACGTGGGAACGATACTGATTATGCAAAGCCAATTCATCAAGCGCAAGCTCTAGGAAGTAGTTCATTGGCCAAAAAACAGAGCGTGAGGGAACGAATCACGATAATTAGTACTAGGATGAAACACAGGTACGACAAGAACAATAATTCGGAAGGTTTCCGGGAGGGAGATTCGGTACTGCTATACAACCCTCACCGGCGGAAAGGTGTTCCATCCAAATTTTGGTGCAGTTGGGAAGGCCCGTACAAAGCTGTGAAGAAGATCAGTGATACCATCTACCGCATACAAACCATTGGGAAACCACGGCGGCCACCGTGGTGTGATGGTAGCGTGCTCCGCCTACCACAACGTATGGCCTGGGTTCGCACCCCGGGCAAAGCAACATCAAAATTTTAGAAATAAGGTTTTTCAATTAGAAGAAAATTTTTATAAGCGGGGCCGCCCCTCGGCAGTGTTTGGCAAGCGCTCCGAGTGTATTTCTGCCATGAGAAGCTCTCAGTGAAAACTTATCTGCCTTGCAGATGCCTTTCGGAGTCGGCATGAAACATGTAGGTCCCATCCGGCCAATTTGTAGGGAAAATCAAGAGGAGCACGACGCAAATTGGAAGAGAAGCTCGGCCCTAGATCTCTTCGGAGGTTATCGCGCCTTACATTTATTTATTTTTTAAGGCATACTATCATCTCTAAGCCGACACTAAGCAGTCACTTGTATCTACATAAACAAATCAATCATTATGTCTACACATATGTACATACAAGAAGCGGAGAGATATGTACAACGACGCGCATATATCTGAAAGTAGGCAATCATCGGTGGAAGTATCACTCACATATACACGCGCATATGAGAAGCTATAAACGTGCATCTGTAGTTTATAGCTGGTAAGCTAGTAGTAAATTCTAGAAGAAGAAACGCCTAGAAGTATGCGAACGACACAGCAGAAAGTATAAAAGGAGCAAAAGCTGAGTAAGCAGAATCAGTTTGATTTAAGCACGCTATCAGTTGCGAAGTATAAGTGTTATTGTGATGTATTTTCAAAGTAGTCTAATAAAGACCACTTTGCATTATTGAATATTGGAGTTATTTATTCAACAGTTTAGCGATACGAACGTTAGTAGAAGGTTGCAAATAAGCGGAATTTCACAAAAATTTTTTACAATATATAAGAAACATTCTCGTATAAGACTTTAAACTCTGCGAGAGCTTTTGAAAGCGCCGCTCAGAGCTGATTTCTCATCGCCAAAATTCACTCAACCAGATTGTATACTACATTTAAGCAAGACCCTTGATATTTTAGTAAATTATTTAATTCATTAATTGAGGTACTCTAAACTAACTTTGGTACGGCTTTAATAAATAACTAAATCAAGTTTTAGGCTCATCAAAACCTTCTTGACTTCTCTTTGGCTTTGAATAAAAAGTTTCTGCTTTCGCAATGATTACTCATTTTTTTTCAATTAGCAAATCAATTAAAAATTTAATTCAAAAGCACGTAATTAAAGAAAAGTGCAACCAATGCAAAAAGATGAATGCAAAAGGTATGAAATCGTGGTTGGCAAAATAAGCAGCACTTTTTTCACATATCTACGCTCCAACTGAATGGAAAATGCTTACACACTTGAAATAACTTGTTTTTGAAAAAAAAAATGTTAACTTTCACTTTCTTTTTAATTATGGTAGACAATTTTCTTTTGCTTCAATGGTCACTGTAACTCTTAGCTTTTACCTTAGCTTAGTACGAAAATTGGGGAAAAAAACTTACCATTGCAGAGTTGGCGATTGGACGAAATGCTGCCTGTTCATTTGTTCACCTGTGTGTGTAACCATTCTCCTTGCCTTTGATGTCACAAACAAAGTTAATGAGTACAAAGTAAAGCACAGAAATAATACGTAGAAAGCCTGTGGAGTCAAATGAAATAATTGAAATTTTTTCTTTAATTTGCCAACAGAGATAAGGTTAATAAAGAAAGGCATTGAATATTGGTTGAAAATTGCAATTGAAATACGAAAATGGCCAACTCATAAATATTGTGGCGAATATTAGCATCACTATGCTGTTAGTAAATAACCACAACAGCAAAACCAGTAGGCAGCCACATTTATGTACATGTACACATTAAAGCAAGCAGCCACACTTACATAGAAGGCGTCGAAGAAAATTCCACACACATAACCAGTAGCTTAAAGCAAAGAGATTGTCTCACATACACACGCATATAGCTAAATAACCAAGTATGGGATACAGCAGTTCCATGTTCGTGAAAAGTCTAGACCTTAGGAGAAATATGCGAACGAGACAACAGAGAGTATAAAAGCAGCGCAAGCTGATCAAATCAAAATCAAACACGCTTCTGTGAAATACGTGATAATGAAGTATAATTATACTACTCCCAAAGTAGCCTAAATAAATACCATTACGCAATACTAGATATTGGATTTATTCGACAGTTCAGCGATTCGAGCGTTAGCAGAAGGGGCATAATTATCAAAAATTCTCAGAATTCGTTACAATATTAATAGGAGCTTATGATTTTGTTGGTAGGGAAGTTAGCGGTGAGCATCAGTGACAACGACCAGAATCGTGAGGAGAAGAACATGACATGGCGGGGTTCTCTTCACACTACTTTGGGCTGTAGCAGTGAAAGAGATACTTCTTCAACTCGATCAGAAATGGAGTAAAGTAAGCGAAGACATAAGTCATAAATGATAGAGGTATAGAGAAGGCATACATTGCATAGTAATAGTGTAAGAGGATAGTTATCAGAGGCGCTAAATCTGAACCTTAACCAGCTGAAATTGGACCTTCACATACGCCTGACAGCTCAGCAATCGGGCTTTAAGAGTCTAAGAGCTGGAATGAAAGGCTGTCACAGCGGTAATCTAAGAGTGATTTCCAACGTAAATGCGACAACAGATTACCTTTTATTCACATTGAACTTTGACAAGAATTTCAAGGTGAAGTTTCCAACAAAAGCGGATTGCTCACCCGACAAAGTTTGCAATGAGGACGTGGTCTCATTCTACACTAACGGGCTCAAAATGCCCTGATTTGTTGGTGCAGGGATTTTCTCCGACCAGCCATAAGTTGCAAAATCCATCCATCTTCCAAAATCAGCTAGTATCTTCCAAGTAGCGATGCAGACTACCTATGGAAAGGGCCTTTATTTTCCTGTTAGAGAATAGGGTAAGCGACGGTGAGATATGCAACGCTTGAAGATTCACCATGCTTACATATACTTTCTACAAGTCCCATCACACATACTTGGGTATCTATTTGGCGAGAACATTGACGGCAATGAAAAAGCGGATTGACTGACAAAAGCCAGTGCGTCTTAAGACACCTCCGAGGCAGTCACGATGCACCGGCCACTTTAATCAATAAAGTGTGACATTCTTATAAATCTCAAGAAAGCTACAATTTACAATTGGTGCTCAGCGGATACTTGCAGGATCCCCAAGCCAACATGTCGTGACTACAACCAGAGAAGAACCGAGTCTTTACTGAATATGTCTAGAAAAGAGATATCTAGGGTCACATAAACGACAAGTGCAGCAGGAGTAGTGTAGAGATAGGGATAGATTGAGCGGAAAAGGAGTGTGGGAAAAGACAGAGAGGGAGAAAGAGATATAGAAAAAGAGAAAGGTAGATGGAGGCGGGTATAGCAGGAAAAGGGTGATAGAGGGAGGGAGGAGAGTAAGAGGTAAAAACTTCTTAAAACTTATGCAGAGAGAGCAGAACAACAGACAGAACAACGTCTCACGGGTATACTAGTATACACATGTATTCTTTAAATTTTACTTCTAAATTTGCAAAAATACTATAGAATTTTATTTTCTTTCAACGGTCCACTTAAATTCCTTCCAAATAAAGCTTCTTTTTATAGAAGTTGTTCGCCGCAATTTTTTTGAAAACGCGGCCTCTATCTCCTTTGTTCTATTATAACTGAATATTTAACTACTAATTACATCATCATTATCACCTTGCACAATTTCAACGCCCAAAGAATTTGCGCAGCTAAAAAAGTTCTTTGTTGGACACTTACCAACAATTTCCATAAGTAAATTGACATTACAATTTAGTATCGTAAGTTTTCGCAATTCATTAGCGTACGCAAATACTAAAATGACATAATGAAGCGGATGTCATTTTGCCTGGCAAAAAAGATGCAAAGGCTGCAGGCAGAGAATAGGTGCAAGTGCTTCAAAATGCAAACACTCGAAGTAGAACGCGATCGGATAGAATGTTTCTATTTATTCATAAGTATATGATGTTTTAAAAATATTGTAGCTTAGGCAAAGCATTGTTGTAAAACCTTATGAGGAGCAGAGTGCCTAGCAGGAAGTGCGCACAAGTTAAGCAGCTTGACAAAGGATGGTGACGTTAAAATAAAAGTAGTCAAAACTTCCTGTTAACAATGGATGTACAAATCAAGGTGTGGTTGACTCGCTTTAGTACTAATTTTAGTTTCCAACCTTTTTTTTACGTCATCCTTCATTTTTGATGATGATTCTGCTGCTGTCTAAGCGGAAGTGCGCGTTATTCTGATTGGACACTGCTTTCTGTCGTCACATGCTTTGATACTAGGCATAAACATCTGGTAAATTTATAGACTCATTCAACGTAACCTAGCCTAGCATTGGCTCGTTGTGATATCGTTTGTCGGGGCTTTGTCGTTTTAACCGCTTCTCTGAAATCGTTTTTGTGATCCCTTTTCTTAGTTTTCAGGTCATTAGAGTCGAGTATATCTTTTGGAAGGTCTTGGGCAAATTTCTTAAGTCTTCCGGCTTGGTTGTTGTTGGCGTTTTTATTGCTCGACATCTCGGCTTGTTTTCCGTTTTCATTTTCTTCGTCGGGTACCGACTATACATTGCAACCTTCATACTGCTTTGAGTAGTATTTTTGGATTTTCTCATAGTTTTCTTCAAGCCGTTCCCACGCATTCTAAAACTATTAGAATATTTTTTCTCAGAAACATCCCTCCTTATTTTACGGGTATTAACAATTGTTTTTCAGATTTTTCACTTCAGACGTATTATATATTTGCATCAGCAGACTTCGGTTTTGATATAACAAAGCTTAAAATCTTGCCTAGGCAATTTTCGTTCTAGAGATCCTTATAGTCGTGTTTCGGGTATTTTGAGGCATTTTTCGGGCTTTCTAATCTCGATTGATTCTCTCGATGGATGTTCTTTAAACGTGTTTCGAAAGCTTCTCATTAGATTTTCCTTTGTCAATAGCGTTCGCTTCCTTGTAGTCTCGATTAACCTTTTTCTAGAGTCAAGTTTTCCGGAATCAAGATATTTTTAATGCGTCTATAAGCGCGAAGTGTCAGTACATTCGATACGTTGTTTGATTCCAATTCCCTATTTCTATTCATCACCATCACCACTTCAAGAATTGTCTTCATCGTTATCCTTTTCGCTTATTTCATTAAATTTTGCTGCGACTTAGTTGTGGTATACTCATTAAAATTACAAAAACAAAGAAGGTTACAGAAATCTCATAGAATGCTTGCGTATGCGGAAATACGCGCCCCTTTAAATGAGGGCATTTATATGGAAAAAATTAATCAAAAACGACCTGACAAAGTTTTAATTTTTCTCATATTTTCTATTCAAATGAGATAGAACGTTGAGTTTTCTAAATTTTTTCAAAATTATTTAGTTTTATTATATAATTATTTTACTTTTACTAATTTATTCTGCTGCTTTACGCTATTATACCTTTAAATTCTAAGTCGCTTTTGTGTTGATGCAGGAAAAAGCTTCTTTTGTGCTTTCAAGTCGTACAATTTCAAATGAACCTGGCGAGCACAAAAGGTATAGTCACTGATGCAGGATAGTCTAGCGAATGACACTGATAATAATTTGTGTTGTTTGCTTTGAATGAATTTTCATGCATTAAAAGCAATGATGAACATTTAAAAGCTCAATGTGATAAAATGACAGCTATGTGACAATGGTATCTCATTTGAGTTGACAGATATTTGATTTGAAAATAAAATAATAGTCAAATACTTGTATGAGATAAAAAAGAATTTCTTGTAAATAGTTAAGTTACTAATAAAATTTCCCTAATTTAGCGACATCTATTGACAGCTTTTACTAAGCTTTTCGGAAAATAAAATAATCACATGTCTGGCAAATTATTGAGATCATAAATCGGGGGAAAAACTTTACAAAAAGAATAACCTCAATTTCAATCAGCAATTTCTCTCTTTGCCTGCTCTGATTTGACACACAAGGATTTTGTCGTCATCCCATGATGTACTCAGACTACATCTGAAGTAAATTTGAAGGTATCAAAATTCTTACAAAATTCATATAACGGCTACATCAAAAGTAAAAGCATCATATCTAGCTATCGGTATCATGCTCTCTTTACGTCTACTGGCATTATATGTAGGTATGACCGAAATCTTTCCCTCGGAAGTCGAGCTACTGTCAGATGGTGCTAATATAGGCGTTGAAGGTAATGAATATGCAGACTATTTATTCAAGCAGGACGCTAAAGCAGCATTCTATGGTCCAGAACCCTTTAGTGGGCCCACAAAAGCACACACTAGGAAAATCATAAGTAACTGGAAAACAAAGTAGTGCACACAACACTGGATTGAATGCTCAGAGTAACGACAGACCATATTGTGAATACTCCCGGCAACGACAGCATCAGCCAATAATCTACGATTTCACCTTAGTAAGTTAAATCTATCCGATATATAAATATGTTCCTTGTGAGCTGATGGATTATATGCCGGCTCACATTCTCTGCAAATGCGTCGGCCTTTCAAGGAAGAGTTTCTACCAACTAGGTGGCGTGACTCTTGATCCTCGCGCGTTATTAACTACTTTAGATCCTCATTTATGGGCTGAGAGTTCAAGCACAACAGATCTAAATAAAGGTCACAATGCAACAAGACCTAATAATAATAATAATAATAATAATAATAATCCGTCCAACATTCGCATTGCATGTGGGAAGCATTCCAATTTTTTTTTGCAATTTGGTTTGTGAAATATACAATGGAGCTTCGATTTTCTTCTTGCAGTGATTGATAAGGAAAGGAGTTTTATCAATGTTGATGATCCTTCCGGATATTGATCCACCAAGTTCAGGAAAATAGTATTATCCGTGAGGACCTTGGGTTCGTCAGAGGGTCGCATGGTAAATACAGAAGATTCGCTCCGGCTTGGTGATGTTAAAAATTGGGTGGGAGAAGTTAAAACCTTGAAGCTGTCACCAAAAATTCTTTTATTTGATAGTACCTCAAGTTACCACTGTGCCACAACTGCCATTCTGTGACTGATTCTGTTGTTGTATCAGTACTCCGCCCTGTATAGTAGGCTCGCCAAAATTTGTCTCAACTGTCCTAATTATTGTGGACCATAGAACTGGCAGTTCTGTAACTTTAGAGCGAAATATAGAGAGTACTTCTCTGTGACGTTGGTTGTGGCCTTGGGCTAACTTGAGAGAGAATATGAAGTTCGGCCCAACTCTTTGCATTTCGAATACTATAAACTTTTCAGGAATTCCAGAGCTTGGTATAAAACGAAATGAGAAGTACCACCACTTTGGTTAACAATACATGATAATCAACGATCTAGCGTTAAGCTTCCTCTTATACTAGTCAATAGCTTGATTTCTAAAATGGTAAGTCCAATTAAGCTCTCGTGCTTTTGTAATTTTTCAGGGTTTCACAAATAAGCGCACTTGAGTCTACAGGGCAGTTCGTTCAATGCAAGCGTGTAGTGAGTAAACGCTTCTTACGTTAGGTTTCGCTAACCGCTAAGAGCAGATGGAGCGAACATGTACAGAGAAAACGAGTCAGCTTCCTTCGTTGAGTATGTTCTTCGCTAAAAATCGACGAAGTAGTAAACGTGATTACAGGGTGCTATATCACTGCATTTAGGGCCTTCTGTTTTGTTTCCCGTGCAAGGCGAACACGAAAACTACCAAACTGAATCTCCGAATTTTCCTTTCTCTGGAAAAACAGCAGAAAATCTTTTTAATCGCCCAATGGTGAATAGACCTCATTCAGCGGCGAAATATCAGAGGTGTTAATGGACATGTTCTTTTCTGGCTGCACCCAGGAACCACCAACAGCTGATCATGCTCCGGCCAACTACCACGCTATTGGACATTTAGTCACCCCTTACAAGGTCGAATGAGCCATCAAAACGTTCGGCACCTTTAAATCTCCTGGAGCCGATAATATTCCGCAAGACTAGAAGTGGCAAATAGAAATCTATGTCCCATGCTTTCGAAAACTTTTAATAGCTGTGAAAGACTTTGCCATATTACAAAAAGTTGCTCAGAGGCAAAGAGAGTCTTTATACCCAAAGGAGAACGGGTTTCACATAAAAAACCTACACATTTAAGGTAGATAAGTTTTACGTCCTTTCTACTCAAAACCCTGGAAAGGCTGTTGGATGTTTACATTGGGAGAAACATTCATGAGTTAAAATTAAATTGAATCCTCTATTTTAATTGCCAATGTCCCCTTTCTCGCTGTTAGATATTTCCACGCTTCAACTATCTTTTAATTTCGTCACTTTATATCTTTCCGTAAAGCTTGCGGTAATTTGCGTGATAAATGACATAACAATTGCAGAGACGATGGATGGTTAGGTGGCAAAAAACAACAAAAACAGAAAACAAGTATTGAAGCTTGGAAAAAAAGAAAAAACTAAGTGTAGTAGCACGCAAAACACAAGTAAAGCAAAAGCGAAGACAAATGAGAGGAGGATGAACCAGTAAGTCATGTTAGTGTTGTATGTCACTCTGAGTGTCAAACTGATGACATCAGCTACTACCATTGCGTTGGATTGCGGTTTTAAAGTAGTCCACATGGAACGCAAAATCAACAAAACGCACACTAACATAGGACAGAATTGTTTGTTTAATGAAAATAATGAAAAAAAAAAACAGCAATAAAAATTACTCACAATGGAGCAAGTGTCGTGATTAACTAAAGCAAAAAGGGAGTAACAAGCGCTCATTAATTCTAATGAGCAGGGAATGAAGTCATATTACCGCTGAGTACTATGAACTGGTCGATCGAGAATTTGATTGAGAAATATATGAATAGTTGAAGCTAAGCGAGGGAAATTTAAAGGGTATACAAGCTAAAATAGATATTGTGGCGAATATTAACATCACTACGCTGTTAGTAAATAATCCCAACAACAAAAACAGCAAGCAGCCACATATACATGAACAAATTAAGCCATTTATACATATCCATAGAAGTCGACTAAGAATATTTCACACACATAACCAGCAGCTTAAAGCAAAGAAATTATCACGCATACACATATGTAGTCAGCAGCTAAGAGTAGGAGTTGTTACTACACATACACACGCATATAACTAAATAACCAAGCAGAAGATACAACTGTTCTAGAAGGTGAAACGTCTGGACCTTAGGAGAAATATGCGAATAAGGTAACGGAGAATATAAAAGCAGCGCAACCTGAGGAATACCTAATTAGTTCGATTTAAACACGCTATTAGTAGTCCAAATAAAGACCATTTTGCAATACTGAAAATTTGGGTTATTTATTCGACAGTTCAGCGATTCGAACGTTAGCAGAAGGTGCAAAATAATCGGAATCCCCCAGAATTCGTTACAACAAAGGAGCTTAATAAATATCCTCGGTCTTAGAGAAGTAAGTGGTGCTAAAGACGGTAGAAGGACGAAAAAGGATAGCCCATCTACTGATGTAATGCCTTCACCTCTCACTGTCAACTCCTGACTTTCTTTTATGTGAGGTTGGGTATGGTGAGATGTCCTTGAAAGTTCTAAAATCGTAGAAGCTTGCTCCAAAGAATACTGACATTATATCTGGCAAAGGGTTCTTACTTTGATAACACTTCGCTGAAATTTAAAGGATTTGTTCTTTCTGTTGAATTAGCAATAACAACAACGAGCCATTTTGTGGAATCGATAGCTTTTACCATCCGCCTTATAGTTTGTGCCGAATTGCAGTACAGTAAGTAGGCAGCAGTGCAGCACACAGTTTCTTTCTTCTGCACCAAGCTATAATTGCAATGATAGTCGTAAAGCTAGTTCTCATCTTGAGGCTGGGAGTGCCTAAAAGAAAGCACTTTTCTAGAAGCTTTCCCAACGATAACTTTCTTATTTCTTATATATTGGCCAATGGCTGCATGAGGTGAAGGGGAAAGGTATGATATATCAAGGCGGCGGATTATGATATAGAAATGCGGTTCCCCTGGAGGTAGTGGAATAACGATGGTGAGACATTGAGGCAATGGATGGATCGTTTACCAGTTATTGAACTAAGGTGGATGTAAAGGTAACGGGCCTAAACACGCTGCATTTGGAACAAGAGGTATTGTTTGTTTGCTCAATAAAACCAAGTCAAGGTCCCCTTTATAAATCGGTTTATGCAAGAAATTCTGGATATCTCACAAATATTATCTAACATCAAGGCTTCATAAGCACTGATCTTTTATGTGTGTGACGAATATATGCCATCGGCTCCTTTCGACTTTAGGAAAGAAAGTTAGCTTTCCTAGTTCCTTTGTATATAAAATTACTTTGACAGCTGCCTGGAATCCGTGCTGAAGTTAGTCAAACCAGTAGGCAACGTAGCCTGAAGATCTTGTAGAACCCAAGATCATACATGTATTCACTGCCATAGGGTAAGGCGACAAACTCTGCTCGCCCTGCGCTCGCCGTGCTAAGACTCCAGTTATTATGAGTGGCCCAGCTTTAGGTCTAGAAGCAGCAAGTAGTATTGATCCTAGAAAGCTACTAGTATTTGCCAAGAGGACGGAGTTAATTTCTGATAACGTTTTTCGGCTTAGTCGTTGAGCAAAGTTAGTATTACCAAAACTTTGCAGCATACATAGTACAAGGGAGGGAACCGAGAATTCCCTACAGCCTTTACGATGACCAGACATTTGGTACAGGTGAGAAATTAGCGAACCCAGGAGAGAAGTCAACGAGGATGAAATAAATATTCGAGATGGTACGACATAAGCAGGAGAGAGCATCTATAGAGCAAGCGAAGTATCACAATTTAAGAATAAGGCAATGGCGACCGGCGATAGGCGACCTAGTGCTGGTAAAGGAGCATCGGCTTTCAAAAGCGGTGGATAACTTTGCAACCAAACTAACGCCCAGGTACAGTGGAATTCACCGGCTAACGAACTTTGTGTCATCAGTGATCGTGGAGCTAGACAAAGTCTTCAGAGGAAGGAGGAGGACAGCCCACCTAAGTGAGCTGAAAGCATACCACGCCGCCGACAACAACGAATCCATTTCAATTAATTTCTTTATTGAGTCAATGGTAACATACCTTACTGACTAGATTACAGGTGTACTTAGAACTAAATTATTAATTTAAGTATGACTTAATGTGATAGATAGTAAGACTCAATGCCTGCCTTTAAGAGAGACCTAGACATGACAAAGTCAAGATCTAGACTCTTAGATAGGTGATTGAATTCTACAAGTCCTCTTAGAAGAGGTGCAAAGCTGAAGTAATTAGAACGCAACACTTCAATACGGAATGTCTTGTGAAAGCGGAGGGCTCTGTTAGGGACATTGAAAGTTATCTGAACCTGTTACAGTATCCAGAACGAAGTTGAGCTAGAGTGACTCGCGTTTCCCTGGGGAGTATGCGTTCCTCTTCCGCAATTTTTGGGTACTGTTTTTGAGTACTGGATTGAGTACTCATTCAGTATATGTGAGATCCTCGCAGACCAGCCAGTTCAACCTAACCCCACCATCAATTAAATATAACAATTTTACTAAAAATTTACGAAGATATCCGAAAAAGAACGCTAGTCTCTAGGAATCATCTATGGCTAGCACCATATATGTATAAACACTCATATTATATTCTTTAAAGTATCAATGCGACAACAGAATGGAGTTAAGTCTTAAAGAATTCTCAAACAAGCTTTATTAATATGAAGTTCGGGGAAATTCATATGTCGTACAGACAAACACACAAAGCATTACGCGCATACATTTAGGCGTTGTCTGGTATCATAAGAATACTTGCCATATTGAATTGCATAAGTTGTGGGGCCAGCGTTGCCATACACAATGATTTGACTCCGAAAAAGATATTTTTCATCAAGACCATTTAAGCTTCCTTATTTTGGTGTGTTAAGCCCGCTGTTGCATCTTAAACGTATTCATTAGTGCCAAGCACTTAGGCTATAAGGTACTGACTGTATATTGAGCCACCTCATTTTGCTTTTGATTTGGGATAGTAAACTTAAAATATTTTACTAACCAGTTGAAAATTACAAGAGAAAATTACAAGAGAGCAATGATTAACGAAACAAACGAAAGAAAAATATTCTCATCTTAAGTAATTTAAACAAATTGTTTCATGGTTTCAACCTTCACTTTTTACCAAAGAATGTATACCTCGGCATTGGAAGCTGTAAAGTTTGAAATCCCTTCGTCCTCCTACACGTTGAGTTCCTTAAATGTACGTACCTTATTGGCGACTTGTTACCCATGACCGACTGATTCATTTTATTGTTTGTGGCCAAATTCTTTTTGTGTAGTTTTGGTAGTAGGTCGATAGCTGGGAGCAACGTCTTGTTATTAAGGGTACTTTTCTTATGAGAGCGTTTGAAATTTCTAGCTTAGAATTTGTTGTACTCTATTATTTAAAAGAATGATGTCCATCGTGAACACGATGAGGTGAACTTGTCCCTTAGTCTGAGTACGCTAGGCATACCTTCGGAATGGTATTGAAATGGTAGGCCTTTAACCTTTATGGGATTAGAAAATTGTCATAACTTGTGATATTGTTATATACATTTGGAGTATAGTGTATTTCACTCCAATATTTCTTTGTCCTAAATAATTTAATAAAATCAATACAGCCGCGGGCACACACGGCGACGGGAAGTTGGTAAGGAGCATGTATCAACTTCCATGTAAATCGTGGTCGTACGAGTGCGAAAATGGTTCCTCTCAGCTTTTTATTAAGTTTATGTGCCCCCTTCAAACAATATTTTCTACTGAATAAGGAAGAGGTAGCATTCAAATTCAGCCATTTTTCCACTAGGTGCCTGATTCAAAAGTTAGAATTTATGAGTGCAACATGAGGGAAAATTTTCTCCAGAAAAAAAAAACGCCATAAGTGGCCTTTATCTAGGCCACAAGAAGGGAGATCCTGCAAAATACGCTAACTTTAGCAGATTTAGCATCGCATATAATGTAATGTCAAATCTTATGTGCTAAAGATTGGAGGCCATCGTTTAACGGCTGATTGGCCTTTTTCAATGCGGCTGCACACCTGCTAAATCTTCCATAGACCGGATTTTCGCCAAAACTTGAAAAAACTCCGCGAAAAAATAATTGACACACAATCCCACACAAATCCACTGAAAAATCGCTCTTGCTATTAAATGCTGCTTTCGGGCTAAGTAAAAATTTGAAGAGTTAAGTTCTCTCTAGGCAAGTCATTTATCGTACCCGTCCTGCTATATTGTGCAGAAACATGGACCATGACAACATCAGACGAGGCCGCTTTAGGAATTTTCAAGGAAAAGTTCTTCGAAATATTTACAGACCTCTACGTGATGGCGGCGGCGAGTCCCTAAGAAGATTTAATGATGATATGTGCAAGCTTTGTGCAAACATCAACGTAGTCCAGCGAATTAAAACACAGCAACTACGCTGGCTAGGCATAATATGGCTCCGGTCAAGAAGGTATTCTTATTCGAGTCCGCCTACAGAAGCAGAGGAAGATGCAGCCCTCACTACACTGGTCCTTACCACGTGGAAATTATTTAAATTATTATTTTTTATTTCCTTGGTGTTAACAATTAACGCCAGTGAGCCAATGAACCGAGTTGTTGTTCTTGTTGTTGCTGTTGTTGTAGCGATAAGAACACTCCCCGGAGGTTTTGAGGATTATTATCGATGTTGTTGATTCTTTGCCAGATATAGCTCATGTATGTACGTTCTGGTAACAAGCACCATTAAGGTACTTGGCCGACTATATCGGGACGTTCCCAATGAACGGTTAAAGTGTTAGTCGCTATTTGCGTAAGTGAGTAAGATATTTAAAAGAAGGGTTCTCATTCAAAGTCATTGCCTTAATATGGGTGTAGGCGGGCGTAAAAGATAAATTTTTTCAATACGGTTCTATAAACATTGACGCATAAGGTACACATTCAAAAATATCATTAATTTGAACCAAGTCACATCAAGATCAGTTTCAGCTCTCCACGTGACTATGAGACACACATTTAAGAAGGATTTCTTTACATTAAAAGTATGATTCATTTGAAAAACTAGTCGGTGATTTTTGTATCGCTACCGCTGGCAACACTTTGCACCGGTTGTATGGCAATGTGAAAATGTATTACATACTTTTAGGCGTAAAAAAGGATTTAAGCTGCAATACCCAATAGAGAGTTGCGCGTTTGAGTAAATACATGAATGTATATTTAGAATTGAAAAATATTTAATGTCTTCAAAGAGTTAGCATCCTGTTACGGTATACACTTACACATATATCACGATATATTTATGAAAATTTATGTAAAGTAGAAAAGGATATTATTTTCTTTGCACTACTTTGTAGCGGCGTCTACAATGAGTAATATAAATTTATGTTACTACAGCTTAAATAGGGACTTACACATATATCTTGTATTCATATGTAGGATTTTGTGATATGTATTGAGTTTATTTCCACCGCAAATGAGCATGGCTATTGTGTCTCATTGTCTGCATATAATATGAGATTCGTGCTAGTTGGTATAAGTTCAAGATGAAGAAGAAGAAGAAAAATGCATGTATGGTATAGAATATCAATGAAATCATGTATGCATGTGTGCGTATTTGTATTCTACATATTCACATTTGAGCCACAAACACACGCATATTCTTGTCAACCATACATACTAATTTGTTCTTGCTCCTAAAACTATGTTATGCTATAAATTTGCTTGTCACGGCTAACGTTCTCATTTTTTCCTCGCCCATACTGTAAGTTGTTTAAAATATATGTGCACTATTTAAAAAATTTTCTAATATGTATATATGCTCTCTTTACCGATATTGTCATGTGCAAATTTGTAAAATTTCACGCAAATAATTTTCAACACACATACACACACTCGGATATATAAACCTTTCCTACCGCATATAAATTGAAAGTCACTTTCAAATTCATATTCATAAAAAACAAAATATGATTTGAGCTTATTTGTGTATTCCGACAATAAAAGTGAGAAAAGTAGAATCAAAATGAAATGAATTGAAGAACGGGAAGAATAGAATAATAAAACAATTGTCATTTTCTCAAGGCAATGATATGAAAAAATATTTGTTCAGAAAGCGTAAAATATTTGAGCATTCATCTCGCTGCAAAATTAGCATCCATTCTAGATATGATTTGAGCCATATAAATATTATAAAGCAGTGGTGGGCAAGCGTAACAATATTGGAGCCTCATCGCGAAACGCGACACAAAAGAAATTTCTTTAAGATTTGAAAAACAATGAATGTGTTTTGACAGCTTTCAAATCACATTTCCATACAAATCGAGTAGGATTAAGGTCTGAATGTCAGCCTGAAAATAGGCTGCAGTAGTTGGCGCATAAAGCTATTGTATTAAAGACACAAATACGGCGATAGGTGGAGCGTTTACCAGAATATTTCCTCTTTATGGTTAACGATAGCACATGAAGAGAAGCCTTCCTTATAGCTGGATAAGACTGGAATTTTTCGATATTGAAGCATATTTGTCACCAAGTGCAAAATTTGTGACTGCGAGATTTTCATATGTCAAGCACCAGGCTGAAGCTTTAAATAAAAAATGGCAAGTATACTTTTAGGCGTTCACAATAGAATGTGAAAACTGCTTTCAAAAAATATTCCTAAACTAAGTTGGTGAGTTTTTTCTCTTTGTTTTCATAGAAGGAAGCATCGAAAGCTTCAAAGTCCAAAACCTAGCAAGTGTTCGAATGGATTAATCTTTAGATGTCCCTTTCGTGAGCACCATCTTGAAGCAAACTCTACTTGTGTTACTGCGTGCTATTCTGATGCTGAGGAGAGGTGTGTGGGTATTTGGCTACCATAAAGTAAGAGTTCAAGTTGATATTGGGAATAGCAAATGTTTTTTTTTTTTGTGAAACCTAGCACTGCAGATCACCATAATTCAAGCCACCCCAAATAAGTCAGCCTCACCCCGTTGGGAGATGTTACATGATAGAACTTCATCGATTTCCAACATTAGGACCTCCCTGTCGGGAATTGAAGTGACCAAACATGGTTTTGGTATGATGTGGGGGGCAACCGTCTTATGTCTTTTCTAGTTTCTCATAATAGGCGTCCGGAAGGTATTCAAAAAAACTTTGCACAGTGTACGTCCACATGGGCTCAAAGGAGCTAACTCTTTTACCGCCCTGACCCAAAGAAAAAGTTGTAAATGATACAAAAAAGAAAACAAACTTAAGTGTATAAAGTTTGTCTGGTGGCATGAGCACATTTAAGATAGCCACAGCCTTGATAACTTTAACTACATATTAATAAATGATTCAGACACAAGTGCTCAGCCCAGCCCTCCAACTTCTGCAACGCAACCGCAAAGAAATTACTAAACATTTAAGACAAAGTTGAATATTTCATGGAACAGCACAGTAAAGTTGGCAACACTTAAAATTGAAGAAAATGATATTTAAAAACGCCATTCAGATAAAGAAATGCTCGTAACAGTGCGTCCACTTGAGGGACAGAATGTAAGTAAATGTGGGACATTTTCATGAAACAAAAGAAAAGGGGAGTTGTAAAGGGCATTTTTCGGATGAGATGAAGATGTAGATAAGTGAAAGATAAGAAAGTTTAGGAAGTGGCGTTAATTCAATCGCACTTGCTTTTACTACACGAATATCGTTTAAAGCGCACAAGAGATTTGAAAGTTTTATGTACGGTACAAAATCATTTTGTCGTAAGATGGCAACATTGGTCAAGTGAGCCCGCATGCCGCAAAACTTTTAAAGCAATAAAAATTTTAATAGGAAAAGGCAACGAAGAAAAGGAAGCAGCTGAGTCTTTACTTAAATGTACAAAATATGTAAAAATATCTTAAGTACATATTTAATATTATAATTTAAGCAGCTGCGCGCTCGTTTTAACCAAGACCAGACAGTGCAGTTTTATTCATAATTGAGCGCGCTGCTCCATAAACAACACAAAAAAAACTGAATAACTGAATTCACGTTAATAGAAGTATTTATCGTATAAAACAACGTTGCTTTTTGTCGCCCGTCTCTTCAAAAATTAAAATTTTATTAACCCATGCTATAATTATTTTAAATAGCACTTACATCAGGGTTAAGTGCGGCCACGTGCCGGCCAAAGAGCTCATCGAGTAAAGTCTTTATGTTAAATTTTAATGTATACATTTAGGCGCCTTAAAGTTTATTCAATATATTTTCAGGCATACAACGTATTATTAAAGCGTTGTCTACTTGCAGGCGCGTTGTGTTCAATGCTTTTTATGTTATGTGATTGGTTTTTTTGAGCCGCAGTCTATATTTGAGCGCTCTGTATTAATTACGCAGTTGCATAGAAAAAAGGACGTGTGGCACTCGGGGACTGCCGCGGTAAAGCTATTGCATATTATCAACTTATGCAATTATAATATTTATGCAACATTTTGTTTTCGTTGATATTAATTAAAGTTTTGTCTTTGATATTAATTCAAGTTAACCTTTTTAAGCGTGGTGACCGATAAGAAAACAAATTTTTTACTTTTATTAAATAAATGAGAAGTTAATATTTAACTTTCACTTTAACTTTATTTTTAACTTTAACTTTCACTTTAAGTTTAACATTCACTTTAATTTTAACTTTAACTTTATTTTTAACTTTGACTTTAACTTTAACATTCACTTTAACTTTAACTTTAACTTTAACTTTAACATTAACTGTAACTTTAACTTTAACTTTAACTTTGACTTTAACTTTAACTTTAACTTTAACCTTAACTTTAACTTTAACTTTAACTTTGACTTTAACTTTAACTTTCATTTTAACTTTAAATTTATTTTTTACTTTAACTTTAACATTCACTTTAACTTTAACTTTAACTTTAGCTTTAACTTTAACTTTAACCTTAACTTTATCTTTATCTTTATCTTTAACTTTAACTTTAACTTTAACCTTAATTTTACCTTTAATTTTATCTTTAACTTTAACTTTAACTTTCACTTTAACTTTAACATTAACTTTAACTTTAACTTTCGCTTTAACTTTAACATTCACTTTAACTATAACTTTAGCTTTAACTATAACTTTGTGATCCGGGGTGGGCGTGAGCTTAGCACCTGCTAACAAGCCAACCTAATATAAACGCACGCAAGTCATTTTCTGTCAAAAATGTCTCATGCACATACAACTTGTATGAGAGCAACTCAAATTGAATTTGCTGCGTGAAAACCTAACTTGCACACATGCTTTACATTGTCGAAACGCATGCTTATTTGGGTTAGGGCAAAAAACGCCGGTTGTTTGCGTGCGCTAAAAAAACGCAGTGCGGTTTTATTAGGTTGGCTTGTAAGCGACCATATATGTATACGATAAGCGATAGTACAATGGCTACTTCGTGAAAATCAACGACAGCTCTTTTAGTTTGATTTCGATGGTCGTACGGTGGGGAAGGGTCGCACGCGCGCTTAAAACAGAGTACCAAAGAGTGCGTGTGACACGTGTTCACCGTTCAAGCATTGAAATCAAACTAAATAAATAATTTTTTTGCTTTCGTGCTCGCTACGCGTTCGTGTTTACTAACACATTCTCAATTTGGTAACCTGCCCACCGATGATTATGATAGAGATCCAATATTATGTATTTGGCCTGTTGCTAACACGGAACCTTTACGAACCTTTTCGAATCTTTTCGAACCTTTTCGAGCCTTTTCGTATCTTTTTTGACAAATATCCATTACGGTTTTTTTTTATTTAGTCACCAAGCCCGCAATAAAATCTATGCAATAGCTTAAAAAAAGATCTGTGCTATGAAAAGGATAGACAAATTTTTATGGATTCGTGTTCGTAGTCTACGTATGGTAGATTTGGAATTGATGGAAAGCATAAACTCATAGACAGGATTGCTTACTTACGGCGCACTATTTTCAGCGTAGATTTTGTAGGTATAGTCTACAACTCGTTATGATCCTATCCGCTGAATTTGCTTTCTGCAGGACTCTTTTATTGAAGTCTTACAGCTCGCTTTTGCTTAGACAACTGAACTTGTATTAAGAACTACTTCTTGTAGACAACCTCTTGAACTACGTCATGTGTTTGGTTACTTTCAAAATGAGAAGACGTTCACTGCCATCCCATCAAATTTCTTAACTCACGCCATGTCAGCAAAGATTGTGCCATACGAAGTAGTCCCCAAGGTAGACCTCCCCTTGTGAGCAAATAGTCTACAATAGCTGCATTCCTGAATAAATAAATACTAGGTTTTCAATTATATACGATTTGAAGCAATGGAAGATTCCTTCACTGGATTTGTGATTGTATATCTCATAGTAAACTACGTTCCAAAATAAAAAGCGACAAGTTAATGACTGAAGAAGTCCCTGGAAAGGCTGCGGTATATTTTATAGATCGCATACTTCACCAACTCAGCGGGAATGGAAATAAAGTGGTAGTAAAAGCCAATAAATCCTTCTCTAGGCGTGCTGCTATTCACTACCGGCGCAAAATTTTCAAGCTTCATTGCGCTTTCTTTGAATGTTCGATAATTATATGTTCCTGGGAGTGTAATTACCTGCCTATCTGTTGATGCTATCCTACGGGTCATGGGTGTCATGTAAGGCAATGGAAGTCTCCGACATTAATCCTTTGCGTCCTTCTTCTTCCACCAGCCTCTTGCACTATAGTCCACGCCCCTCTCTCTAGCTCCCTTGATTTAAGTGTTTCGAGGTTACTTTCAACACCGCCCGCTTTTAGCGTATTAGGATTGTTGTTCTTGGGGATTCTCGTCGCCTTTTTTTCAGTTTCACAAGCTCCACGCTCACCATATTCTCCGCCTGCTTATTTATTTGAATTGCATTGTGCTGACAATCTTCGCAGCCCGATTTACACGAATAACCTTCCAATCCTCTGTCATTAAATTCGGGTTATGATATTGCAGCAGGCGTAGCACGACCTCCGACTTTATGACATGCGGCATTCATATCGTGGGGATTTGCGACCTACCACCATCTCAATTTGTGTGCTTGCGACTTGCTTTTTGCAGTTAAGAACAACTTCTTGAAGCTTACGATATTTTGCGCGCTTAAAAGTTAACCCCAATGGCAAGAATCCGTCGAAAACCAGGTTGGAAGTGTTTACTCCATTTCTCCAGCATAATCTTGATCATGCAGCTAAAAAGCAGTCTCCTTAAAGATCTCCACCTTTTGGTAGACATCTGTGGGAAGTCACTGCTATGAGTAATCGTCTCGGGAATAGCCGTTGTCGCCATGTTAACTTCTTCTTTAGCTATGGTTGGTATACTACCAACTTCCCTTTCTGCCCTGCAGCTTTTGAGGTAATTTCTTTCACGATACTGACATCCCTCTGTCCTACATCATAATATAAACATGTCTTGTCCATACGCCTAACCTGCCTCGGGCCCTGGCACAGGTTTCTTTTTGCGTTTCGAAAGCAAACTTATTGCCTTCAGCCGATTTCTGCTTATTCATTATATCCGAACCTTCTTTCTCCTCACACCGGTTGCCAGTTTCTTGAGGAAAAGTTCTTGCCAGCGAACTAACTTCGACATGACTCTACGACCTCACTATCCCATGTTAACTGCTAACTCTCCCGGCGTATTGGTCGATCACGGCTCCAATGCGCTAGAGCATTCTTAGTACGTCACTTTATTCTTAAAATACTTAATCACTCTTCTTCTCCGTACTCAGCTTCCGTTTGCCATGAATCTCAATGACTTTCTACTACTATCGCTTTTCACGTCCGACGCTTCTCTTGTAGTGCTTTATAATTTCCTGTTCAGCGAACTGGTATCGGGAAGACTTCGTTGAAGTACATCCAAAAACACCGTATTCGCGCATATAATTCCTATAGGCGCGTGCAGGATAACACCCTAGAAAAGGATGTTTGGTTCCCTACGTAAGGGGGAAGCGGTTATATTTTTCGTATTACTCTCTTTTGTGTTGTTATGGAAACTGCTATAAACGTTTTGTTGCAAAATTATACAACAACAAATTGAGAGCAGTTGTAAATTTACCAACTGTGAATGGAGTTTGTATCAAAGATTAGCAGCACATGCAACAATGGACATAATTGCCAATACACATGCGTAACCGAAGTAGTAGCAACATGAGTATACCGAAAGGTAATCCAAAGAATAGAAGAGTACAAGAATGTAGGGCAGAGCTTGCTTTTGATGTAGGAAGAGGGTGCTTAACTGCTTACGGCTACATAAACCGTATCGGTTACAATGCATTAAATACTCCATAGCAAGAACGAGTGCACACATACATACATACATACAGCAACAGCTTAATCCTACAAAATTCGCGCCCACATGTGCCACAAGAAAACAAACGCACATTCTGGTATGCCTATCATGATTATTATAAATGCGATGTGTGAAGTTGTGTAAGTGCTGTGCTCTAGCTGATGCATGTAGACCAGAGGCAATGTGTTTTACGCAATTTTATGGTTCGCCTACGTATTGAGTTATATGTGAGTATGTATTACTTTGTATGCGTACGTAGCAAATTAAACGTATTCGTATATGTCATTGATATCCATGTCAAATTATGCCATTTTGTGTGAGCCATAGGGATTTGCACTTATATACCTGAATATGGCATATGCATAAACAACCACAAAATTGAGATCACAGAAATAGGTAAATAATGATGATTTTAGTGTGTGTGTGTGTGTAAATGGTTGGAATGAATTTCAATTTAATTAGTTGAAGGTTTTGAAGTACATACTGTGTAAACATAAAACTTAGCATATCATCAATTCCAAGTAAGAGACTCATGTCAGTGGCTAACATATTTCATTGTAGACGTCTTTGAATGGCACATTTCATATTATCACCTGCAAGACTAGAAGTTTTTGCAACGTAAAAGCAGCATCTTCACTGAAACTTGCATTTCTCTGTTCAGAAAACTCAAAATTTCAAACACCGGTTGTTGTTGTTTTTGTTGTTGTATTAAAGACAAAGACACTCCCCGAAGGCTCTGAGGAATGTTATCGATGTTGATGGTCCTTTGCCAGCTATAGATTCGGTACGTTCCAGTAAAAAAACACCATTAAGGCACCACCCGACCATCTCGGGAACGATTTATATGACCACATTAAACTTTCTAGGCCATAACGCCCTCCCCACCCCCTAAGTTCCTCACCAGAGCCTAGCTTGCTAAATATATGTATGATACATTCATATTTGTAACAGCATTCCCCTCGCGTAGGTGAGGTTGACAATTGGGTTGCGGAAGCTTTGAAGCTATAATCCCACTACATACCCGTCTTCCCAGCTTACTTTAGAGGGGCTCGTCACCTTATTACACTACTTCCTCTTTCAAACAGAGCTCACCTCAGCTGACCCTGCAACTTTTGAGCTGGTTAGTTCAGAGCTGACACACCATCCTCCCAGCACTGAATAGTAGTGTGAGAGCATGGGATGTGTACTTTGCAGTGCCTTTGACTACAGCGATTGACCAAAGTGATAGCAAAGCGGTTACAACTGTGTAGTTAGGGTTAGATACAACTCCGTCTTCCATTTGGGCAACAAATTAAATGGGTTACAATGAAATTACAGAGCTTGGTCGGGAAAAATCTCGAGTCGTTCCGGTACATAGAACCGGCTGCCTTGGGAAGCGTCAGTCTTCCATCGTGTCACCTTTCATATAGCGCATAGCTATAGAGGCGATAATGTCCAGTGAGCCAGTAATAACCCTATTACCCATACTTCTCATAACATTTGCTGAATGAGCACTATCAGAAGTGGCACTTGTGTAAGGACTCGCGTAGTGAGAAGGTAAAACATATAGCCCCGTAGCCAGTTAATATACACATTCTTCTGGCTAATCTGCTGGTATGTGCACTGCGCAATGTGACACATCCTTGACACAGACTTTTGTTTGGATTTGCTTCTTGTGTACGCCTTTCTATTGACACGTATATTCTGCTTTATCTACTTGGATTTGGTTTCTTGTGAATACCTACACGTATGAGCAGTTGTATAAAATAAGTTGGCCAAAAAGGTCTGATTAGATCGCAACAGTGCACACAGAGATTATATTCATCTTGGAGAGTTAGCACTTATGGATAGCTGATTGTAGTTAGACGCTTTCCACTACCATGTCCTTTGTTCGAAGCTTACAATCTGCTCTTGGAATAGTTTTTCATCATCAGGTGAAATATAAAGTACAACAACAACATGAATATCGGTTTTTCAGTCAAGTCTAAGAACCGGAAGTACCCGAGGTCATATACTACCAAAGACTAAATCAGCAGCAATTGCAACTAAGCAATTATTCCCAAATCAGACAGAATTTAAAATATGTGCGAATAAAAAGTATCCCTCACTTTTCAATTTAAAAATTTAAAACCACTGCGCCTAAAAGTATGCTTATTTGATCATTGCTTTTGTAGATTGTATCTATCAAAACCGAAACACAATAGCTCAACGTTTATGACTTATGAAGCTTTAATTGCCTGCACACTTAATTAGTAAAACAATACAAAAATGTATGGCGTGCTTGTTACGCGCCAATATCAAATCTAGTTTAAGGCGCTGTCTTTTTTATTTCATTACAAACTGAGATGACTCTATTAATGGTTGTTCTTTTTGGCATTTATAGTGCGTAACTTTTTTTTACTATTTCTCCTTTTATATACCCACCTGCTTCACACATTTTATCGTCTTTATGGTCTAATGGGCTATACATTTTTAAGTTGACCATTCTATGACGCTAATAAATCATTTACAATCCACTTTCCACCAAAAAAACTAGCTTCAGCGAAAAACTCATATATTTGAATTGTTAAACATACTTTCTCTGCGCAGGTATGCTTGTTTGTGTGCGTCTGTGTATGTATAGGGCATTTGTATGCTTGTGATATTCTCTAATGTATAAAATCAGTTTCAATGTCATGTTCATTGCCTTGGGCTCGTCATCCTCTGGTGTTGATTAATAAAAATATTTAATGAGCTAGTAACGGGTTTTTAGAGGTTTTACATGATTTATGAAGCACGCAGCAGCTGACCAAATGCAACAGCAATAAAAACAGCTAGTAAGCAATAAACTTTATAGGATTTTTCATATAAAAAATAAGTTAAAAGAGTGCAGTGGAATTCCCCTGAGATTGAGATTCTATAAGTGAATGTCTATATGAAAAGTGGACTCCCTGAAGAAGATGTGGAAGTGTCGAAACGCGTGAAATAAAAAAGTTAAATTTAAATTTTGCCTTAAAAGAGCAGAGCTTATGCGTACCATAGAGAATATACTTCGACGTTTGAAAGTAAATCCGGCTCCAGAACGAGTCACCTTAGTCGCAAAGAAAGTTTGCCATGCTATTCTCATTTCTCAGTCAAAATAATACCTCTCTATCTGCGATTTCCTTCTAAAGCAGTAGTTGGAAACGGTAACAAAGGTAAGGATTATGTAGCAGCAGCAGTGTTAGACTTATGATAAACAGTGGCAGTTGAACTAGCGCGACTAAAGCGATTAGTCGTAGGATGCTGATCCCATAGCTTAACAGCTGTGCTTTTCTTCTTCTTCCAGACAAATAGGGTGCCAACCCAAGAATCTTTCATTTATTTAATAATTTGGGAAAAATTTAAACAACGTGACATCAGGACGGACAAGGCGACAGCTGTTTCGATTATACCTTGTAAATCTCTTCAAAGCCTTTTCTCCCGGGAGTGGGAGTCGAACTCGCACTCCTACGATAGTTGAAATGGTTATAACGCATTCAGCTACGTCATGCCTGTTGTAAAGTTCTTCCCAATTGCCTTCTTTTTTTGCATATTTTAATCTTTTACACATTGCATACTTCGTATGCAATTATGTGTTAAAGCTATGCTTGGTACGGCGGTTTTCAAAGAAACTTTGGTTTTTGTTGCTGTTTTCGTTCTATTTATAGAACTACAACGAATTAACCAATTTTGTCTGTTTGTGTGATTTTAATAATCGGGGATTGCCCATATTGCTTTTCTAAATGTATGAAAACATTTATTTGAAGCAATTTTTTAAATTTTATAATTTATTTAATAATTTGGGAAAAATCTAAACAACGTGACATCAGGACGGACAAGGCGACAGCTGTTTCGATTATACCTTGTAAATCTCTTCAAAGCCTTTTCTCCCGGGAGTGGGAGTCGAACTCGCACTCCTACGATAGTTGAATCTTTCATTTTGAAGTTATGATTTCCTCCCTTAGTGCAATAACTACCGGAATGTATACTCTGTTTACTAATACCTCCAATAATCAGCAGAAGAGGCTTTGCAAAAACTCAGTCAGTTTTTGGCGTTTTCTGAACATGGCGATCTTTTGAATTGATTGCTATTTTGTGCTAGTAGTGCGATATGTCGGAGTGAAGAGTGAAGTTGTTCCAGCCATGCCTTTGTAGGCCGATTTGTAAAAATCATCATCAAAGCGGTCTTCAAACGATGACAGCTCTTATAAAGACACTACAACCCACCAAAAACCGCAAGGCGAGAATCGGGAAGAAATATCTTAGTATCGTTATCCTCTACTAAGTTTTTCATGTTTTCTCTACCAGACGACTCAGCCTAGAATTTTTTATTAATATTTGCTCAAACCTAAACTTTTACATTCAAATAAAATATGAAGCGATTATGAAGTTTAGCATTTCATTCATAGCTTAGCTAACGACAAGTGTAGTCCTATCGCTTGCTACTGGCCAATAGGTGACTGATCGTATCTTGTGCGCCATTAGACGCCAGATGGCTGATCTGTTTATGGTCAGTGGGAATATGGCTAAGGTGGAATTATTTTGATTGCTGCTCTATTTAAGAGCAATAGCTGCTTTCTTCTTACACGCGAGAATCTTGAATGGAAAGGTGGGTAACACGTAAACGTTTTAGTACTTTTCTAGGCTACATTCTTTTAATCTGAGTTTATGATAAACTTTTTGAAGGCTACCGCCAAAAATTATATTTATTTCGTCAAAATGGGCAGTCTTTTTAGCACACAATTCAAAAAAAAAAAAAACCAAATCATATTTTAATAAAAGGGGATCATTTGTATCACAGATAACGCCCAAAAGTATGATAAAAACATAAATTTCCACATCATATGCGACAGCATCTACATATGACCATGAATACAATTATATGTGGTTCTACATATATTAAGGACAGCAACGCGCACAAACTGTGTAGTTTTTTTGACATTATTTATTATATACTATGTATGTATGTACACATGTATGTTCACATAAAGTGTGTAGTTTATAAATTTATGTATGTGTTATAGTTATTTAGTTAGTCGCTTTATATACATATTCACCTTTCTGGTCAATGTTGTCCATTGCTAATGTAGAAAATACGAATGTGTATATGTGCTAATGATATCTACTTAATACGGTAGAGGTCCCAATCCGTTCGGGAGAAATCAAAAAAGAGACAGGAGTTGCACATGATCCACCAATACGTCAGAAACGAGGGGCTGCGAAATTTCTAAAATCCTGAGCAAATGCTATGACGTTTAGTCACAAAGTTGCTCATATCTGTAAAGAGCTCACTATAGACATACTAACTTGATACTGCCTTCTGGCTTCATATGCTTATATGTTACGCCGTGGCGGTAACAGAAGATGTAGAAAGTGCGAGCTGCAGGAAGAAACGGTTGAGTGAAAGTGAGGCACCAGCTACCAGGTACTAGAGGTTTACGCCGATCACTTTATCGGCAGCGGCGGCATAGGCTCTATTATATACCGACGGCAGTGGCGTGGTCGGCGCGACAGTGTACGCCGGTGTTCTTACTTTAAAAAGCTTGATTTTTCCATTCAAAAAATAATATTTAGGACAGGTTTTGTTTGTATTTATTTAAGGAAATCAACGTGTTGGTCATTTCGGAAAGATCCGGGGTTTTTGACTCAAGATCTCGCAGACCGTTCAAAAATTTTCAGGAGTATCTCCTTGCGGAGGGACTGTCCCTCGGTCGCTTACTCCAGAGAGGCTTCGAACCTAACCCCGGTGTTTGGAATTGGTACTGCTGCGTCCGCTGAAAAGAAATAGAGACGCATAAAATAGTCCCACTTTCGTCTGTATATCTCGTGCAAAGCGTAGTTTCACATAGGGTTAACTCCTAATAATCGTTGCGAACACAATTTCTTTAAATCTTTTGTGGCTCCTTGGCGGTCACGCACAAAGGCGACTTACGGTTGCTATTAATGGTCTATTAATACTCATGACTTTCGTGGCACAGGGCGCCTCCAGTTGTTTCGGCTGTTTTTAAGAGCTACAATTCCAGATGTGCGAACAGTAGCAATCCCGACTACCAATCGCTACCACGCCTCCTGACCCTCACACCATATGCCAGCACAGAAGCTATAGACTGCGACTTCGAACTCCTACCTTCGTTGACGTCACTTTCCAAGAAGCTCTAGGTGTATCTCCAAAGACTTTCTAACGGATGTTTTTGTCGCGCTATGCCGCCGGACTACACCAGAGAAACACCTTGAAACGTTAGGGGGTGACTATTCGGCCAAGAATGCCGCCCTCCAAATCATAAGCAGTCTAACTGGTTGTCATTGCGTAACTCATGGAGGAAAGTCGTATAATCCTCGGCGCATCTATATAATTAAAACTTTACAAGGACCCTGTAAAACTTTTAAAATGTAGACCAAAGTTCGGAGAAGTTTTTGTTCACAACATTGATTTCAATAGTCTTCGTTAAATCAAAATGACATTTTAGAATGAAAGTCGAACGTCCACTACGTTAGGGTAGTAGCACATACGGTCATTAGTTCGACTGTCTTGGGAAAGCTTTTGCTTCACCACTTTGAGAGTTCTTGCGAACGACAAAGCCTCACCTGGTAAATAAACATATGTGCCTACGTATTCACATTTGTAAAACGTGTAGGTCATATTTAAACTTGGTTGATAGGCTATAATCAATGTGATTCACTCAAGGGACTAGTTTTGGAAATCTCAAACCGGGAGAATTGGGTGTTGAAGGATTAAGTGTGAAAATCAAAATTAACATTCCAGACGCAGTTTCGCAAATAGACAAGAGATGCTTGAATGTAAGCCCAAGTGATTTTTTCAAACCCTTCTCATACGTACATATATCCTCAACTTAAGTGTAAGGTAAGAATCATTTCAAAGGAGTGTTTATGCCCCTAGAACCTACTAAAGGATTTTGCATCACTCATTCCCCTATTCTTACAGCCAATCGCAATATAAAGTTTTTTTAAAAATCAGCGCCTTTTTTAGGTATTTTACTTTTTTTATAACAACTTGGGGACAATTTGAAAACATGTTCGCCTTGGGTCATTTTATTTGAATTCATTGTTCATTATTAATTTTTCGAAAGAAAATATGCAAAGTGAACATATAAATTTATTATACAACTTCTTTTAGTGTTTTGCTTTAATAACTTGGTGAATTGGGTTATGTAAAGTCCGTGTTAAGCTGAAACGAAAACGCCTGTTTTTCTAATAACTTTTGAACAGTTAGAAATAGTTAAATTTCGCAATTAGCTTCTTATAACTGGCAGTGACGCGCATCCATTGATACCATTTTCGACCATATCCGACCAATTTTCGACACGCCTTAACAGCCTTAAACGAGTAGAAAATATAGTAACGCGCCGGCCGCCACCGCCGCCGCGCCGTTATTTTTGACATTCGGCGGCGGCGGGGTTTATCTGCGGCGTATATCTCTACTAGAGGCGGCAGAGTTTTGATATTTGGAGGTAGCAATTAAACGAGGTCCTAGAAAACTTCTAGTACTTGTTTAGAGAACTAAGTTTTTTTATAACACAATGCCTAGTTCTTAGTTGGGGTTTTCCCTTTTGGTCGTCAATCAAATTCTGGCAACACTATGAATACATTCAGTCTATAGGACCTCACATAGGATCCCACATATTGACCAGCCAATTCAATCTAACCTAAAACATACTGTATTTCAAATTCAAATTTACATTAAACAAAACTTCATACAGCAATGCATTCCCTTAACCGCAGGTGTTCATTGAATAATTATCACTTTTGTTCTCATTTGTGCTAAATTAGGTACAGTGCTATATTTCCTCGCTATAACAACAACGTATCAAATTACCTTTTGAACCAATTTTCACAAGCTGCTAAATAATTAATCACACACCTAATACGCGCACATGCCACTGTAATATGATATTTATTGGACATTAATGGTGCGCCGAATTAGGTGTTACTACTTTGTTGTTGATACATATGCGCTTGATGCGAGTAACAATGTTTACCAAAATGTGTTTTTACCAAATTCTTAAAATTTTATTTCTAAAAACCTTTAAGTCATATGATGTGGTATCGTAGTGTTTAAACTGATATGATATCTCTGTTGATATCTGCTAATATAGTTCATATGATCTTTTATAAAGCGGGATCTGATATCGTATTTCTTTAAACTGGCGTGATGTGGTTTGGTCTGATCAAATATAAAATTATATCCTTGTCTCATTTATCGGATCTTTTGTGGTGTTTTGTTGTGGAATATGATATGATAACTAATTGTATGCGGTGTGATATGATATTATTTTGATACATCATTCGATGTGTAGCGACTACCCAAATCGAACCCTGCCGCAATATGTGGCAACATCATAGAACAGCTGAGTTTTAGCAACTACAGCCAACGTCTAGAAAGACTTTGAATTTCAACGCATATATAATTTTGGGAATTTTCCTTTTTAAGATAACACATTGTTCTTTTTAGTTTAATTTTGAGTTTTATTGAATTAAATATTATAGAATAAACATTAAAATTCTATAAGTGGTGACCCCGACGACAACAGAATAGTACAACCAAGCATTACTGAGGCATTTTCCACATCATGGCCAACGATAACGAAGAAACATTTCACGAGGCAGTAGCTCCATTTCAAGTGGCACGGTTGGCAGTAAAATCGCAACCGTTTTGGAAACCAGATTCCCGTTTATGGTTTGCGCAGGTGGAGGCTCAATTTGCACGAGCGGGAATTACTACAGACGATACCAAATATTTCACGGTCGTTGCCGAAATCGATTCAGCTGTACTGGCACATGCCAGCGACATTATTTCCTCGCCACCCACTGCAAACAAGTATGACATATTGAAAGAGCGATTGATAGAAGAATTTAGCGAATCAAAAGAAAAAAAGTTTAGGCGATTATGCGAGTTGGGGGAATCGGGCCAGAAAAAGCCTACAGTTTTGTTACGAGAGGTGAAAGACCTGGCGAATCAGCAGCTAGGTAAAGAATTGTTGAAGTCATTATGGCTGTGACGACTGCCCCTCCATGTGCAGCAAATTTTAGTAACGATGGAGGGTGAAGTAGAAGAGTTGGCAAAAAAAGCTGATGACATAGTGGCAATTCCAACTATGAGTGGTAGCGTCGATGCTATTTGCAAACCAAGTGACGATGTAACAGCAGCCATTTCAGAATTGGTGGATAGGTTAGATCGATTAGAGAAGCGGGAGGTGACGTATAAACACAAACGGATCCGATTGCCTCAACAACAAGCACGACCGACCAGATCACGCAGTGAGGACACACGGAATACAAACCGCGATATCTGTTGGTATCATCACATATTTTCTGCAAGAACGCTACACGGTGTCGGCCACCATGCACTTTCACACCAAAACTTTCGGAAAACTAGTCAGCCCTCCGTACAAAGCGGCTATGTCGGAGGAAGATATGAACTCCAGCCGCCTTTACATTCGGGACAGAACGACCTCAATGAAATTCCTCATCGACACGGGCGCCGAAGTTTCGGTCGTACCCAAACGTCACGGTGAGAGTATGCAACCAAACGCAATGAAATTGGATGCTGCGAACAATACTACAATTAATACATTCGGCAAACGACAGATAACATTAGATCTCTGCATACGACGGCCATTTAAGAGGTGTTTTATAATCGCCGACGTTGCGCATTCTATAATAGGTGCGGATTTCCTAAAAAACTACGACGTGTTGGTGGATTTATAAAACAAAGCTATAATCGATCAAGCAACGCGTACTCGGGGGCTTTGCCAAATCATACTGCCACCACATAGTGTACTCTCTTTAAAGGGAGCTAATCCCTATCATGCGATCTTATCACGTTATCGTGATCTTACTAATGACTTGCCCAAGGCCAATATAGCAGTCCAACACCATATAGAGACGCGAGGGGCACCGGTAGCGCAAAGGGTGCGACGACTTTCTCCTGAACAACTGGAATGCGCGAAGAAAGAGTTTGAGTACCTAATCGAACGAGGGATTTTTCAGCGCTCAAGTAGTCAATGGGCGAGCCCGTTGCACATGGTCCAGAAATCAAACGGGACGTGACGGCCTTGCGCCGATTATAGGAGATTAAACGCGAAAACAGTGCCAGATAGCTATCCAATTCGGCATACACAAGACTTAGGTGGTGAATTGTTCGGGGAAAAAATTTGTTCGGTAATAGATTGCAAGAACGCATACCACCATATCCCAGTGCACCCGGCAGGCATGCCAAAGACAGCTATTCTAACGCCTTTTGTATTTCCATACCTAGATGATGTACTCGTAGCTTCCACGTAGCCAGAGGAACATGCGGAGCATTTCAAACAGCTTTTTGATCGTTACCGCGAGAGGGGGTTAGTTATCAACGACGAAAAATATCAGAAAAAAAAGTGGAGTTTTTAAGACATTTAGTTGTTGTTGTTGTTGTTGTTGTAGCGATTAGTTACTCCCCGAAGGCTTTGGGGAGTGTTATCGATGTGATGGTCCTTTGTCGGATACAGATCCGATACGCTCCGGTAACACAGCACCATTAAGGTGCTGGCCCGACCATCTCGGGAACGATTTATATGGCCACATTAAACCTTCAGGCCATCCCTCCCTCCCCACCCCCAAGTTCCATGAGGAGCTTGGGGTCGCCAGAGCCTCGTCTGTTAGTGAAACGGGATTCGCCGCTCGAAGGTAAGGTTGACAATTGGGTTGGAAAAGCTATATATTGCGCTACACAACCCCTTGAATTCTAGGACATTTAGTCTCAGCGGATGGTGTCAGACTGCTGCCACAGAAGGTCAAAGGTACTCTACAGTGCAAAAAGCCGAAGGAAGGCCACGAGTTGAGAAGGTTTCTTAGGACAGTAAATTTTCGATAGGCGAGTTTTGCTACATGCTGCGGCCACCGAGGCACCTTTACAGAAATTAATGGGACCATGTAAGAAAAGAGATAAAACTGAGATCCGTTGGACGAGAGAAACAGCAGAAGCGTTCGAGAGACTGAAACAACAATTGGCAGAAGCGGCCCTTCTTGCGTTCCCCATGAAAGATGCCACAATAGCTTTAATGACTGACGCCTCCGACGTCGCAGTCGGTGCCGTGCTACAGCAATTAGTTAAGGGTAAGTGGATGCCATTAGGGGTTTTCTCACAGAAGTTTACCCCAAAATAACAAAACTATAGCGCATATGATCGTGAACTAACAGCAATTGACAAGGCAATACGGCATTTCTGTTATCATTTAGAGGGAACAGCTTTCATTATTTTCACGGATCACAAACCGTTGGCACATGCATTGGAACACAAGTGGGAGACACTTTCACCACGGCAGACACGACAGCTTAATTTCATTAGTCAGTCTTCTTCGGCCATACGACACATCAGCGGCACGGATAACATTGTAGCCGATATGCTCTCAAGGGGCGAGACCTTTTTGCTACCGACGCCAGTAGATATACAACAATTGCATGACGAGCAAACAAAATGTAACGAACTTAAAGGATTACTTGATAGCGAACAAACCCCGTTGCAGTTAGTGGAACACCGACATCAACAACGGGCATCGTAATAATATGTGATAAATCAACCGGCACACTGCGACCATACATGCCAAAAGTGTTACGACAAGTGATATTTAATGCTTGTCATGGTTTGACCCACCCAGGGGCGAAACCAACTATTGAATTGTTAACGAAAAGCTATGTATGGAAGAGAATGGGTTCGGACATACGCAGTTGGGTACGCAGTTGCCCAGCGTGTCAACGATGCAACATCTTACGGCACACGAAAGCAGAGCTAGAACAATTCGCAGTTCCAAAAGGAAGATTTGAGCATGTCAACGTGGACATAATTGGTCCCTTCATTCCGTCAAGAGGTTTCACTTACTGTCTCACATGTGTGGACCGGTTTTCAAGGTGGTTGGAAGTGATTCCTTTGACGAACTTGACAGCGGAGACGGTTGCCAGAGAGTTTCTCAATGGTTGGATAAGCCAGTTTGGCACACCGAAGTTTATTACCACAGATCAGGGACGCCAATTTGAAGGCGCTTTGTTTAGGGAGTTGACCAAACTTTTAGGAGTCAAGCATATACATACTACCAGCTACCATCCACAAGCAAACGGTATGGTGGAAAGATGGCACCGAGTTGTAAATGCAGCCCTTAGATGTCATGCAGCGGATGCAACCTGGGTGGAAGTCCTGTCTCTCGTCCTTCTGGGGTTAAGAACAGCTGTTAAGGAAGACTTGGGAGTATCTGTGGCAGAGATGATTTATGGTCAACCTATTCGGCTTCCTAGTGACATAATAGACTCGGAGGAGGAGGGTCCCGTGGACCAACATAATTTTTTACGAGAACTACGACGGCATTTCGAGACCATTCGACCAGTACAAACGTCACAGCATGGTAAACCTGCGGTATTTGTTCCCAAGGATCTGCGCTTTTGTGGTCATGTTTTTCTACGCGACGATGCAATTAAAAAGCCGTTGAAAGCACCTTACGACGGACCATATCTGGTTGTTAACAGATACCCCAAGACATACACGATAACGATTGGTTCGAGGCCGGTAACCGTATCCATCGATAGACTTAAACCAGCTTTTTTCCCTAGAGATGAATTAGTAGCAATAACACAAGCCACAAGTATTGATGCCAACACATCGGCGAATTTTCTGGAAAGGGGGTAGTGTAGTGACTACCCAAATCGAACCCTGCCGCAATATGTGGCAACATCATAGAACAGCTGAGTTTTAGCAACTACAGCCAACGTCTAGTAAGACTTTGAATTTCAACGCATATATAATTTTGGGAATTTTCCTTTTTAAGATAACACATTTTTCTTTTTATTTTAGTTTAAGTTTGAGTTTTATTGAATTAAATATTATAGAATAAACATTAAAATTCTATAGATGTATTGAAAATTTCTAAAAACGACTACTTCATGTGATATGATATCATGTTACTTTAAACTTGTGTGATATCGTTTGGTTTGATGAAATGTTAAATGATGTTAGCCAATATAATTCATATAAACTTATATGGCTTATATTAAATTATTTTAAACTGTTGTGTTATGATGGATACTTAGACAAACTCGGAACTTGCGGTGGAGTTGCCGGGCAACCGGGTGCCATAGGCTCCCGACCTCACCAAGGCTGTTTGTCTTGGGCACCCAACTTCAACCCAATGGTACCAACTTTGTTGGGTCGGTGTTTTAGTACACCGTGGGGTTGAGTCATTTCTTGACAGGTACCCACGTAAACTATTACATATTCTTATATATGATGTGATATGTACCTGACCTGTTCTTAAAAGGTGCGATGTGATATTATGTGGTGGTATGATTCGATGCATAAGTCCGATTTCATTCAGTTTTCCTATTTTGGACTTTTTTTCGTTTCCGCTGTGTTGTTTTGATATCACATCATGGGATCGAAACTATGTGTCATATTATCGCTGCATATATATATGACGCTATAAGCGTCATCTATTTTCATATTTATGTATATTAAGAGATGGCTTTTTCCTCCGTTGCATTGAAATCTTCCAATATAAGGAAGTATTTTATAAATGAATCACAATGAAAATAAATCGTGGGTTATACAACTCATTGCTAATATTTGATTATTGATTTAGTTTACTTGGAGGTGATAGGCTACTCATAAATTGATGTTATCAAAAAGCCGAACATTGAGAGAATGTCTTCGGGTGACTTTCCTCTGTTGTCCAACTATCTGATTTGATCCACCTAATATGGAAATTACTCATTTGGTTGTTGTTGTTGTTGGTTTTTGATGTGATATAGTCATGCATCGAGCTGATCTTATCTAACATTTTTAAAACAGACGTGCTGTATGTTATGCTGCATAAATTTAGTACCTATCCCCCGATTTACACGGTACTTGTTTTACACGATTTCGCTTTTACACGGTTCATAATCATTACATATCAGATTTAGAGATTATATGATGTCATCATAACTATTTTGATATCACAACATAGATATCACCTGAACTCCATGACCCATCCTCATAATAATAACTCGATATGACCACAATGCTTATACTGATCTCCTTTAAGCAAACCAATTAAATATGATCTTATATGGCTTAGTCAAACTTGGTGTTATGGGATATAATATGACATGAAAGGAGTATGAAGATATGATATCACTCAAGAACAAAGCATGATATAATATGAAATAGGGTGACCTTTATCTGCTGTCAAATTATATGGTTTGATCCACTAAAATTGATAGTAACGTTGGAGTTATTTTATATCAGTTGGTAATGTGTGATATGAATTTGTGATGCAAAACTAAGTATGATACCAACTGAACACCAAACATAACATCATTACCGATCCTTATAATAATAACTCGATATTATTATGAAGTATGACCTCAAATTTTTATAATATTCTGCTCCGAGTATATATTATAAAAACTATTGCAAATAAAGGATGCTCTTATATGGCTTAGTCAAATTTGGTGTTATAGCATATGATATGATATGAAACACCTATTATCTTATGACATGATATCAATTAAAGCATCTATAGTATATGAACTGACTTGGAAAGCAAACCGTACCAGGCCATAGCATAGAAGCATAGCTCAGTACGATGTGACGTGCCTGATACCACCCAATATCTCATTTTGATTTTATCTCACTTAGCCTAACTTCATTTGATACGATATTAAACAGTAGATATCATATCATACCCGAAATTATAAACCAAAA
This sequence comes from Eurosta solidaginis, assembly GCF_040869045.1. Lineage (NCBI taxonomy): Eukaryota > Metazoa > Arthropoda > Insecta > Diptera > Tephritidae > Eurosta > Eurosta solidaginis. The sequence continues at coordinate 36,607,395 of NC_090322.1, read as the reverse complement.
ATAAAGTCATAATAAAGAAATCATCAAGATTTGATGTTATATGATCTGCTTCTAATGATTGAACTTATTTAGTGTATATGACATATAGATATGATATGCTTAGACTTGATATTATTAAGATTTCGTGATACGTCGTCGTTCGATACATCGATTAATATTAAACTGATTTGATTCGTTCAGATAGGATGGCAATCGTTTGGTTTCACAGCATAAAATGCCGTCACAACAACCTCAACAATTCATCATTACTCCAAAATCACATGTTAAATATATTTAAAACGAATTAATGCGGCTGCTCTTCTTACTGTATTTCTCTTTTTCTTTCTCTAATTTCAGGCGAACGACTCATTCAGTATGCTAGTGAAAATCTAGTCACTGAAGTTTTAATTCATCCTCAGTACAATACACTCATACAGTGTATGCGTAATTTGCTGAGCAGTTTTACACGACATCGTCACATAATACATGCGGGCTATACGTTCTCAGGCAATGGTTCCTGGATACTGCAGGTGAGTGAAGAATTGATATACAAAAAAAAATAAAGTATACTAACTCCATTTCATCCTAATCTCCAAAATCTCGATTTCGTTTAGTTCCATATCTTTGCAGCTCAAAGCTGTGGCCTAAGATATGGAAACTCTGCGTAGTTATTCTCCTAACCTTATCTTGTTTTTTTTCTTCTTTGCAGGATGGAACCTTCTCTGTCTCCGATTTCTCGGAGGCATTCCAAGAACACGAAGTCCAACGTATCATACGCGCCTACGCCGACACAATCACAATGAATATCCATTGTGCCGATGCTGGCTATTGGCACAGTTTGCCACACAAAAGTTGGGCTAGACTGTGCAAGATACGCATCAACCCCGTAGATGTTTTGGAAACGTGCAGCGAGGGTATCAATGCATTCATTGGTGAGTAGCTCTAAAAACTGAATAGCATTGTAAGAGGCTCATAACATTCTCATTCACCACAGATTATCTCGCACCAATGCTTGTACCAACTTCACTGCGTGAATTGCTGGAGACTTCTGATGTTGTAGGTAATATACGTTTTACACATCCCACACTCTACGTCTTCCCAGGTGGACAAGGTGATGCTGCTCTCTTCGGCATCAATGGTTTTAATATGCTGGGTGAGTGTTTGGTGTTCAATTCTCCTCTGAGATCATATATAAGTTGAATGATTTTTATTTTACTTCATTGTATTCCTTTAGTCGATGGCGGCTTCAATCGCAAAGCTTGCTTCTGGGACTTTGTGCGCCATTTAGACCGCTTGGATGCTGTTCTCATGACACGTCTCAATAATAGCAATATTCAAGGCATCAGCTCGGTAGTATCGCGTAAACGTGACGCACATGTCTATCCTCAAATTGGACACTTCTTCGGCAATATCCCAGAACGTAAAGGCGGCTTGCCCAGCCCTGATGGTGATAAGGATCGTGATCCCTTACTAATTGATCTCTTCGAACATGGTCACAATTTGGTTACCGATCTGAAATCACTGGACCTGAAACCACAAACCTGCTATCGTAATCAAGACCCTATCAATTTATATCACAAAGTCGGCCATGGCACGCTGGATATGTATGTGATTAGCCCAGCACGCGACTCTAAGGAAGTTAAAGAGTTCTTGGCAAAATGGCATTCGGGAGATCAACGTCTCTTTGGTGCGCGCGATACGCGTGAATTCAATTTCCCTCTCCAGAATTTGGTATCAATTTGCGCGCTGCTTGTATGGCAACCAGCCAACCCTGACGATACAATAACACGTATACTCTTCCCTGGTAGTACTCCAGACTTTAAAATACAAGAGGGCTTAGAAAAACTCAAACATCTTGAGTTTATGAAGTACTCTACCTGCACATCCAAATCCATTGCACCAGCCATACAAACTGTGGTCACCACACGTAAGACTTTCAAGTCGGCGATTGGGGCGCCTATCGAACCACTGAGCGCGCCCTCCAAAATTTGGAGATCTGCGCCTGTCGCTGCAGCAGCTGTAGCTATACAGCAGGACAATAAAACCAAAGAGGCCGCAGCAACAGTAGCAGCACAGGTAGCCGAAGATGAGAAGGTGGATAAAATTGTTGCAGGGGAGAAAGAGAAAATCGGCTTGCGCAAGAAGGAAGACTCTGTAGATACCGACGAACCAGCCGCTGAGACTGGTGACGAAGCAGCACCCGAGCCATCTATTGAGGTAGAGAGCAGAGAAGAAGATAAAGTGGATCTGGGGGAACCTGCCGAAGATGTGAACAAAGAGAAAGAAGTCGAAAGCGAAAAGAAAGTTGAAGTAGTCATTGTGAAGCCACAGCAACAAGCAGTACCACAGAAAGAGGAGGCGCCCATTGCGGAAGTAATTAAAGCTAGCAAGTCCACCAAAGGAAAACCTGATAAGCCACGCGCTGAAGTCAAGCCCGTAGTGCGCTCACGCATTGACACAAAACCACCTAAATCAATGGAGCGCAAAGGTATACGACAAGCTGCTGACAAAAAGGCTTCACCTACGGCGACGCCACGCAAAGAACCAACAGCACCCAGAACCACCGCACCACGCGATGTAAAGCCACGCGTTGTCACACGCGCTACAAAATCAAGCCCCAGCAGCACACCTGCGAAGAGCGCTAAAGATGCAAATAATCGCAAAGTACTCGAGTCCAAACAGCAGGTCAGTCGGCAAGCTGGCAGCACTTCCGTCGTCACTACCACAGCAACCAGCCGCCGCGAAAAGTTACGAACCAGTACAGCAGAGGGCAAAGAGACGCGTACGCAACAACAGACAGTTCAGCAGCGTAAGCCCATTTCACGTCGTCCACGCGGTGCTTCGCCAACCAAGCGCGCACCAGGTAGTCCAGTAAAATCTCTTAAGCCAAAAGCGGATTTGAAGAAATCGCGCTTAGACAAAGGTGGCACCACAGACTCCAGTTTGGTCTCCACACCTTCAGCCGATGAAGCGACGGCGGCAAAGAAATTGCAAGACTTAACTGCTTCACAAGAATTGGACGCCGAAAAACAACGCGAACTTGACGACCTTAAGGAGGAGCAAGAGGTTGTGCGTGAAATTGAGGCTGTCTTTAGTCGTGACGAAATGAAACGCCAGAAGCAGTTGGCAGCGGAAATGCGTGAGATCTTGAAGCAAGATAGCACCACCGAGGCCGAGGAGGAGGAAGAATACTTGATTATTGAAAAGGAAGAAGTCGATCAGTACACAGAAGACTCGATGATAGAACAAGAAAGCAGCATGGCAAAGGAAGAGGAAATGCAGAAGCACCAACGAGACTCACAAGAGTCGGAAAAGAAGCGCAAAAAGAGCGCAGAAGAGGAAATTGAAGCAGCTATTGCTAAAGCAGAAGCTGAGGAGCGCAAGGAGCGCGAAGAAACAACAGCTGCGGTAGAAGTTGAGAAGGCTGAAATCGCTATAGCAGCCGAAGAAGATAACTCTGCTGCTGAAAAAGAAGAAGCAGATGAAAAAGAAACTGAAGAAGCCGACCATAAAATGAGCACCACAGAAAAAACGGATATCAAGGCGGAAGTTAAAGATATCATAACCGAAGCCAAAGATATTGTGACCACACGCACTTCAGACGAACAAAGTGCTAAAGCAGATGAGGAGGTCTCCTCACCAACGCCCGAAGAGAAGCTGAGCAGCGCTAAGAAAACATCAGATACCAAGGATGAGCTTATTGAACAACCGGAAGTCATACCTGCAAATTTGCAAGAAAGCTTACCGGAAGAAAAATTCTCAGCCACGATCGAGTCGGGCGCTACTACAGCCCCTACACTTCCTGAAGATGAACGCATAACATTAGATGAAATCAAAGAAGATCTCGTTATCGAAGAGAAATACGTGAAGGAAGAAACCGAAGAGGTGGAGCAACCAACTGGTACTGCAGTTGAGTCAGTGAAAGTTATAGAACCTTTAGTTTCTGCTGGAATAACAATTGAGAAGGTTGTCGAACCTTTAATTCAAGGCTCAGTAGCTGCAGAACGCGTGCTGCCGATGAAAATGACTTTCGAAGCTCAACAAAATCTTCTACGCGATGTTGTCAAGACTCCCGACGAGGTGGCGGACTTGCCAGTACATGAAGAAGCCGATATGGGTGTATACGAAAAGGACACGCAGGAAAGTGGTAAAGTGATTTCGCATAAAGAAGAGATTACAAAAGAAGAGAAAGAGATCGAGGAGAAAGAAGAGGAACCTACTTCTACGACTGCCGCCAAATCAGCGTCACCCACAGAAATAGTACCATCTCCAGCTGATAAGGTACCAACTGATAAGGTACCTACTCTGGGAGGAAAAGCAGCGGAAAAGACAGTTTCTACAGCCTTATCCCCTGTTGACAAGGCTCCCGGTTCTCTTGATAAAGATGAGGCGCCAGCTGAAAAAGCACCCTCACCTGCTAAAAAGGAGCCCTCTCGTACACAAAAGCAATCTCCGCCATTGGAAAACGAAGAAGCTCCATCTAAGGAGATCGAAAAGTTGGAAAAAGAAACCTCGCCAAGCGAGAAAGCAGATCAAGGTTCATCTCCTAGCGAGAAGCCATCTTCTCCTACTGAAAAACTTCCGCTAACTCCTGAAAAATTTGAGAAACCAGCATCTGCTGTTGCAAAAGCAGATGGTACAGACGAGAAAGCCGAACAAGCAGTATATTCAATTAAAAATGCACCATCCGACGTACCAGCATCCCCCGCTGAAGAAGTACAGTCTCCTGCTGAAAAACAAGTGGTCTCCCAGGATAAGGTTCCATCAGCTGCCGAAAAGCTAACATCTCCCATCGAGAAAGCTTTACCAGATACTGAGGATGTAATTTCACCAACTAAGCGAGAGCCACAACTTGATGAAGTTACAGAGAAGGATAAACCTGCCTCCCCTATCGATAAAATACCTTCTCCAACTCCAACGCCAATATCGTCCCCTGCAGAAATGTCGCCCGTTGATGAAGAATCATCATCAAAGGAGCTAAAAAAGTCTTTAGGTACACTAGCAGAAAAAGAAGGTAGTGAAGTTACATCAGAGGATGAACTTCCCGCTCAAGAGCTTACAGGTGTGGAGCCCACAAAGGCAAAGAATCGAGAAGACACCATATCAATAGAAAGCCCAGCCACCATTGAGGAAGCAATTGAGGTCGAAATGCAGAAATCCTTACAAGCCAGTAGAAAGGCCTCCCAAGATATCAAAGAAGCAGAAACTAAACCCGCATCGCGAAAGACATCAGCTGTGTTGGACGAGCAGAAGGACGAAGAGTACATGTCGTCCTCAAAAGAGATTTCTCAACGTGAAAGCCTCAAGGATGAGAAATCGGTAACAACTTCGAAAGAAGTATCACGAAGAGAATCGAGTGCTAGTGTAAAAGATGAAACGGATAAAGCGATTACGAAAGAAGAAAAGACGCCAATTGCATCAGCGGAAGCCTCCTACACCGAATCCGCTATTGAGAGCGTTAAAGACGAAAAATCTCCAATTTCTCCCAAAGAAGCATCAAGACCGGAAAGTGTTAAAGATGAGAAGTCGCCAGTTGCTCCTAAGGAAGCTTCAAAACCCGTATCGGCTGCAGAAAGTGTAAAAGATGAGAAATCAACAGCAGCCTCCAAGGAAGGTTGTCCAACCGGCTCAAAGGTGGAAAGCATTAAAGACGAAAAATCGCCTCTAGCATCTAAGGAAATCTCAAGGCCAGGGTTCGTTGCAGGTAGTTTGAAAGATGAAACGGAACAGCTCGAAGCTGAGACTGCGTCATCTCCTGTTGACAAAGCTCCAATAAAGGTAGATCCATTTGAGTTTAAGTTGGACTTGCGGCGCATGACATGTGATGCCAAACTCCCGACATCTTCTAGCCCCATAGACGTTGCAGAGGGTGACTTCCCAGATCAAAAGGACAAATCTCCCAAAGCTGGAGAAGTTCACGCAAAGGACGCAACAATTGCAGAAACAGTGTCAACACCAGTTGACGAAGCGCAATATTTAGCTACCATGGCTTCCGCTACTGTATCACGGCCGGAAAGCCCAGCAGGAGAAAAATTACCAGCCATTTCAAAAGAAAGCTCACGAAAACCATCCGAAAGTGATGTCCCCTTAGCAGCTTCCAAGCCGGAGTCTGCTGATGTAAGTGTGAAAGATGATAAGTCCCCATTGCAGTCGAAAGAAGCATCTCGACCAGAATCAGTAGCCGGCAGCATCACAGATGAAAAGTCTCCATCCGCATCGAAGCAAGAATCTACTGCAGTCAGCGTGAAGGATGAAAAATCACCAATTGCTTCCAAAGAAGAATCACGGCGAGATCCCATAGCTGAGGCCGTGATAGAGGAGAAGTCCACAGCTGCTGCGAAAGAAGTATCCCAGCCCTCGCCTGCAGCTGAGGGTGTTAAAGATGATATATCACCCGCTGCTTCCAAACCAGAGTCTGCCGCAGTAAGCGCAAAGGACGAAAAATCTCCAGCAGCATCGAAAGAAGAGTCGCGACGTGAATCCGTAGTTGAGAGCGTTAAAGAGGATAAGTCCCAAGCTGAAAGCATCAAAGATGAAAAGTCGCCTGCTGTGTCAAAACCAGAGTCCGCTGCAGTTAGCGTAAAGGATGAAAAATCTCCAATCGCTTCGAACGAAGAGTCACGACGTGAATCGGTAGCTGCGAGCGTGAAAGGAGATAAGTCCGCAGCTGATAGCATTAAAGATGAAAAGTCGCCTGCTGAACCAAAACCACAGTCCGCTGCGGTAAGCGTAAAAGATGAAAAATATCCAATCGCAAGCATTAAAGATGAAAAGTATCCTGTTGTATCAAAACCAGAGTCCGTTGCAGTAGGCATAGAGGATGAAAAATCTCCATTCGCTTCGAAGCAGGAGTCGCGACGGGAGTCCGTAGCTGAGAGCGTTAAAGAAGAGAAGCCCGCAGCTGCCTCGAAAGAAGTATACCAGCCACCATCTGCAGCTGAAAGCATTAAATATGAAAAGTCGCCTGCTGAATCAAAACCAGAGTCCGCTGCAATAAGCTTAAAGGATGAAAAATCTCCAATCGCTTCGAAGGAAGCGTCAAGACGTGAGTCCGTAGCTGAGAGCGTGAGAGAGGAAAAGTCCGCAACTGCCTCGAAGGAAGTATCTCAACCACCATCTGCAGCTGAAAGCGTGAAGGATGATAAGTCGTCTGATGCTTCTAAGCCAGAGTCCTTTGCAGCAAGCGTAAAGGATGAAAAATCCCCGATCGCTTCGAAGGAAGAGTCGCGACGTCAGTCCGTAGCTGAGAGTGTTAAAGAAGAGACGCCCGTAGCTGCCTCGAAAAAATTATCCCAGCCACCATCTGCAGCTGAAAGTGTTAAAGACGAAAATCCGCCTGCTGTATCAAAACCAGAGTCCACTGCAGCAAGTGTAAAGGATGAAAAATCTCCAATCGCTTCAAAGGAAGAGTCACGACGTGAATCGGTAGTTGAGAGCGTGATAGAGGATAGGTTCGGAACTACTTCGAAGGAAGTATCTCAACCACCATCTGCAGCTGAAAGCGTTAAGGATGATAAGTCGCCTGCCGCTTCTAAGCCAGAGTCCTTTGCAGCAAGCGTAAAGGATGAAAAATCTCCAATCGCTTCAAAGGAAGAGTCGCGACGTCAGTCCGTAGCTGAGAGCGTTAAAGAAGAGACGCCCGTAGCTGCCTCGAAAGAATTATCCCAGCCACCATCTGCAGCTGAAAGTGTTAAAGACGAAAAGCCGCCTACTGTATCAAAACCAGAGTCCACTGCAGCAAGTGTAAAGGATGAAAAATTTCCAATCGCTGCAAAGGAAGAGTCACGACGTGAATCGGTAGTTGAGAGCGTGATAGAGGATAGGTTCGGAACTACTTCGAAGGAAGTATCTCAACCACCATCTGCAGCTGAAAGCGTTAAGGATGATAAGTCGCCTGCCGCTTCTAAGCCAGAGTCCACTGCGGCAAGCGTAAAGGATGAAAAATCTCCAATCGCTTCGAGGGAAGAGTCACGACGTGAATCGGCAGCTGAGAGCGTGAAAGAGGAAAAGTCCGCAACTGCCTCGAAGGAAGTATCTCAACCACCATCTGCAGCTGAAAGTGTTAAAGACGAAAAGCCGCCTACTGTATCAGAACCAGAGTCCACTGGAACAAGTACAAAGGATGAAAAATCTCCAATTGCTTCAAAGGAAGAGTCACGACGTGAATCGGTAACTGAGAGCGTGAAAGAGGAAAAGTCCGCCACTGCCTCGAAGGAAGTATCTCAACCATCATCTGCAGCTGAAAGTGTTAAAGACGAAAAGTCGCCTGCTATATCAGAACCAGAGTCGACTGGAGCAAGTATAAAGGATGAAAAATCTCCAATTGCTTCAAAGGAAGAGTCACGACGTGAATCGGCAGCTGAGAGCGTGAAAGAGGAAAAGTCCGCAACTGCCTCGAAGGAAGTATCTCAACCACCATCTGCAGCTGAAAGTGTTAAAGACGAAAAGCCGCCTACTGTATCAGAACCAGAGTCCACTGGAACAAGTACAAAGGATGAAAAATCTCCAATTGCTTCAAAGGAAGAGTCACGACGTGAATCGGTAGCTGAGAGCGTGAAAGAGGAAAAGTCCGCAACTGCCTCGAAGGAAGTATCACAACTACCATCTGCAGCTGAAAGTGTTAAGGACGAAAAGTCGCCTGCTGTATCAAAACCAGAGTCCGCTGCAGTAAGCATAAAGGATGAAAAATCTCCAAGCGCTTCGAAGGAAGAGTCGCGACGTGAATCGGTAGCTGAGAGCGTTAAAGAAGAGGAGCCCGCAGTTGCCACGAAAGAAGAACCAGAGTCGATTGGAGCAAGTATAAAGGATGAAAAATCTCCAATTGCTCCAAAGGAAGAGTCACGATGTGAATCGGTAGCTGAGAGCGTGAAAGAGGAAAAGTCCGCAACTGCCTCGAAGGAAGTATATCAGCCATCATCTGCAGCTGAAAGTGTTAAAGACGAAAAGTCGCCGGCTGTATCAAAACCAAAGTCCACTGCAGAAATCGTAAAGGATGAAAAATCTCCAATCGCTTCGAAAGAAGAATCTCGACGTGAATCGCTAGCTGAGAGCGTGAAAGAAGATAAGTACGAAGCTGCCTCGGAGGAAGTATCTCAACCACCATCTGCAGCTGAAAGTGTTAAAGACGAAAAACCGCCTGCTGTATCAGAACCAGAGTCCACTGGAGCAAGTATAAAGGATGAAAAATCTCCAATTGCTTCAAAGGAAGAGTCACGACGTGAATCGGTAGCTGAGAGCGTGAAAGAGGAAAAGTCCGCAACTGCCTGGGATGAAGTATCTCAACCACCATCTGTAGCTGAAAGCGTTAAAGACGAAAAGCCGCCTGCTGTATCAGAACCAGAGTCCACTGGAGCAAGTATAAAGGATGAAAAATCTCCAATTGCTTCAAAGGAAGTGTCACGACGTGAGTCGGTAGCTGAGAGCGTGAAAGAGGAAAAGTCCGCAACTGCCTCGAAGGAAGTATCTCTACCACCATCTGCAGCTGAAAGCGTTAAGGACGAAAAGTCGCCTGCTGTATCAAAACCAGAGTCCGCTTCGGTAAGAATAAAGGATGCAAAATCTCAAATCACTTCAAATGAAGAGTCACGACGTGAGTCGGTAGCTGAGAGCGTGAAAGAAGATAAGTACGAAGCTGCCTCGAAGGAAGTATCTCAACCACCATCTGCAGCTGAAAGTGTTAAAGACGAAAAGTCGCCTGCTATATCAGAACCAGAGTCCGCTGCAGCAAGCGTAAAGGATGAAAAATCTCAAATCGCTTCAAATGAAGAGTCACGACGTGAGTCCGTAGCTGAAAGCATGAGAGAGGATAAGTCCGCAACTGCCTTGAAGGAAGTATCTCAACCACCATCTGCAGCTGAAAGTGTTAAAGACGAAAAGTCGACTGCTTTATCAAAACCAGAGTCCGCTGCAGCAAGCGTAAAGGATGAAAAATCTCAAATCGCTTCAAATGAAGCGTCACGACGTGAGTCGGTAGCTGAGAGCGTGAAAGAAGATAAGTACGAAGCTGCCTCCAAGGAAGTATCTCAACCACCATCTGCAGCTGAAAGTGTTAAAGACGAAAAGTCGCCTGCTATATCAAAACCAGAGTCCGCTGCAGCAAGTGTAAAGGATGAAAAATCTCAAATCGTTTCAAATGAAGAGTCACGACGTGAATCGGTAGCAGAGAGCGTGATAGAGGAAAAGTCCACAACTGCCTCGAATGAAGTATCTCAACCAATATCTGTAGCTGAAAGTGTTAAAGACGAAAAGCCGCCTGCTGTATCAGAACCAGAGTCCACTGGAGCAAGTATAAAGGATGAAAAATCTCCAACTGCTTCAAAGGAAGAGTCACGACGTGAATCGGTAGCTGAGAGCGTGAAAGAGGAAAAGTCCGCAACTGCCTCGAATGAAGTATCTCAACAACCATCTGTAGCTGAGAGTGTTAAAGACGAAAAGCCGCCTGCTGTATCAGAACCAGAGTCCACTGGAGCAAGTATAAAGGATGAAAAATCTCCAATTGCTTCAAAGGAAGAGTCACGACGTGAATCGGTAGCTGAGAGCGTGAAAGAGGATAAGTCCGGAACTGCCTCGATGGAAGTATCTCAACCACCATCTGCAGCTGAAAGCGTTAAGGATGATGAGTCGCCTGCCGCTTCTAAGCCAGAGTCCACTGCGACAAGCGCAAAGGATGAAAAATCTCCAATCGCTTCGAAGGAAGCATCGCGACGTGAATCTGTGGCTGATAGCGTTAAAGAAGATAAGTACGAAGCTGCCTCGAAGGAAGTATCTCAACCACCATCTGCAGCTGAAAGTGTTAAAGACGAAAAGTCGCCTGCTGTATCAGAACCAGAGTCCACTGGAGCAAGTATAAAGGATGAAAAATCTCCAATTGCTTCAAAGGAAGAGTCACGACGTGAATCGGTAGCTGAGAGCGTGAAAGAGGATAAGTCCGGAACTGCCACGAAAGAAGTATCCCAGCCACCATTTGCAGCTGAGAGTGTTAAAGACGAAAAGTCGCCTGCTGTATCAAAACCAGAGTCTGCTGCAGCAAGCGAAAAGGATGAAAAATCCCCAATCGTTTCGAAGGAAGAGTCACGACGTGAATCGGTAGCTGAGAGCGTGAAAGAAGATAAGTACGAAGCTGCCTCGAGGGAAGTATCTCAACCACCATCTGCAGCTGATAGTGTTAAAGACGGAAATTCACCTGCTGTATCAGAACCAGAGTCCACTGGAGCAAGTGTAAAGGATGAAAAATCTCCAATTGCTTCAAAGGAAGAGTCACGACGTGAATCGGTAGCTGAGAGCGTGAAAGAGGATAAGTCCGCAACTGCCTCGAAGGAAGTATCTCAACCGCCATCTGCAGCTGAAAGTGTTAAGGACGAAAAGTCGCCTGCTGTATCAATACCAGAGTCCGCTGCAGTAAGCACAAAGGATGAAAAATCTCCAAGCGCTTGGAAGGAAGAGTCGCGACGTGAATCGGTAGCTGGGAGCGTTAATGAAGAGGAGCCTGCAGTTGGCACGGAAGAAGTATCCCAGCCACCATCTGCAGCTGGAAGTGTTAAAGACGAAAATTCGCCTGCTGTATCAAAACCAGAGTCCACTGCAGCAAGCGTAAAGGATGAAAAATCTCCAATCGTTTCGAAGGAAGAGTCGCGACGTGAATCGGTAACTGAGAGCGTGAAAGGAGATAAGTACGAAGCTGCCTCGAAGGAAGTATCTCAACCACCATCTGCAGCTGAAAGTATTAAAGACGAAAAGTCGCCTGATGTATCAAAACCAGAGTCCACTGGAGCAAGTGTGAAGGATGAAAAATCTCCAATTGGTTCAAAGGAAGAGTCACGACGTGAATCGGTAGCTGAGAGCGTGAAAGAGGATAAGTCCGCAACTGCCTCGAAGGAAGTATCTCAACCACCATCTGCAGCTGAAAACGTTAAGGACGAAAAGTCGCCTGCTGTATCAAAACCAGAGTCCGCTTCGGTAAGAATAATGAATGAAAAATCACCAAGCGCTTCGAAGGAAGAGTCGCGACGTGAATCGGTAGCTGAGAGCATTAAAGAAGAGGAGCCAGCAGTTGCCACGAAAGAAGTATCCCAGCCACCCTCTGCAGCTGAAAGTGTTAAAGACGAAAAGTCGCCTGCTGTATCAAAACCAGAGTCCGCTGCAGCAAGTGTAAAGGCTGAAAAATCTCCAATCGCTTCCAAGGAAGAGTCAAAACGTGAGCCCGTGACCGTCAAAGAAGAGAAGCCCGGAACTGCCACGAAGGGAGTATCTCAACCACCATCTGCAGCTGAAAGCATTAAGGATGATAAGTCGCCTGCCGCTTCTAAGCCAGAGTCCTTTGCAGCAAGCGTAGAGGATGAAAAATCTCCAATCGCTTCGAAGGAAGAGTTGCGACGTGAATCCCTAGATGAGAGCGATAAAGAGGCAGCTGCCTCGAAAGACTTATCTCAGTCACCATCTGCAGCTGAAAGTGCCAAAGACGAAAAGTCGCCGGCTGAGTCAAAAGCAAAGCCCACTGTAGTAAGCGTAAAGGATGAAAAATCTCCAGTCGCCTCGCAGGAAGCGTCACGACGTGAATCCGTAGCAGAGAGCATGAATGAAGAGAAGTCTGGAGCTGAAAGTGTTAAAGATGAAAAGTCGCTAGCTGTTTCGAAACCTGACTCCGCTGCTGTAAACATAAAGGATGAAAAATCTTCAATCGCCTCGCAGGAAGAATCACGACGTGAATCCGTAGCTGAGAGCATGAAAGAAGAGAAGTCTGCAGCTGAAAGTGTCAAAGACGAAAAGTCGCATGCTGTATCAAAACCCGAGTCCGCAGCAGTAAGTGTTAAGGATGAGAAATCTCCAACCGCTTCTAAGGAAGACTCGCAACGTGAGTATATAACTGAGAGCGTTAAAGAAGACAAGTCCGTAGCTGCTTTGAATGAGGTATATCAGCCAGCATCAGCTGGAAGCGTTAAAGATGACAAGTCACCCCCTGTATCAAAACCAGAGTCAGCTGCAGCAAGCGTAAAGGATGAAAAATATCCAATCGCTTCGAAGGAGGAGTCGCGACGTGAGTCCCTAGATGAGAGCGTTAAAGAGGCAGCTGCCTCGAAAGACGTATCTCAGCCACCATCTGCAGCTGAAAGTGCCAAAGACGAAAAGTCGCCTGCTGAATCAAAACCAGAGTCCGCTACAGTAAGCGTAAAGGATGAAAAATCCGCAATTGGCTCGCAGGAAGAGTCGCGTCGTGAGTCTGTAGCCGAGATCATAAAAGAAGAAAAGTCTATAGTTGCTCCGAAGCAAGCATCTGATTTTGGATCTGTTGCTGGAAGTGTCAAGGATGACAAATCGCCAGTTCCTTCAAAGGAAGCATCTAGATCAGAATCCAAAGCTGAAAGCATAAAAGATGAAAAATCACCGATCGCTTCCAAAGAAGTCTCTCGTCCAGAATCTGTTGCAGAAAGCTTACACGAGGATGCTGATAAATTAGAAACAGAAACTCTTTCATCGCCAGTACACAAAGCTCCCACTACCGTAGACCTGGTGAAGCTTGCACTAGAATTAGAAATAAGTAAGCCCGACACCAAACTTGAGACAGCGTCCAGTCCTGTGGATGCGGCCGAAGGGGACTTTCCTGCGGTTAAAGAAAAGCTTGTAGAAATTAAAAAATTTCCCGCTGAGGAAACAACTGTGAGTGGTCTTAAAACTGTGTCCACACCAGTCGACGAAGCAAAGGAGCTTATTTCCGATTCAGTGAAAGAAGGTTTACGTCCCGAGAGTCCTGAAGATAAGAAATCTCCAGTTACTTCAAAGGAAAGCTCGAAACGTACTTCTGAGAATAAGGTTGAAGCCATAACTATTACAGAAGCAGATGCAAAGGAAAGCCCCAAACCCGAATTCACTGCAGTGAGCGTGAAAGATGAAAAATCTCCATTCACTACTAAGGAGTCATCACAGCCAGCATTCGCCACTGAAAGTGTTAAGGATGATAAATCAGCAGTATCCTACAAGGAACCTTCACGACGAGGGTCTGCTGTTGAGAGTCTAAGAGACGATAAGTCACCAATTACTTCTAAACTCGCCTCAGTGGATGAGGCAGATCCTGATGAGAAAACCTTCCAAACAGAGTCAAAAGCGCATAGTGTCGAGGACGACAAGCCAACAATACTGACGTCTGCAACAGAAAGCTTAAAAGGTGAAATATCTCCTATACCTTCTGAAGAAGCCTCAAAGCCTGCTTCGGCAGCTGAAAGCCCAAAAGATGATAAGTCACCAATTTCCTGCAAGCTACCATCGACAGAACAAAGTTTGAAGGATGAAAAATCTCCTGCTCCCTCCCAAGATGTTTCTAGAAAAGAGTCAATGGTGGAAAGTCTGAAAGGTGATAAGTCACCTATTGCCACTAAACCAGTATCAGCAGCAGTGAGTGTGAAGGACGAAAAGTCTCCTACTCCTTCTAAGGAAACGTCAAGACCAGAATCAGCAGCCAAAAGTATTAAAGATGAAAAGTCACCAATAACCTCTCAACCAGCATCGGCAGCAGTGAGTGTGAAGGACGAAAAGTCTCCTGCTCCTTCCAAAGATGTTTCAAGAAAAGAATTCGTAGCCGAAAGTGTGAAGGACGAAAAGCCGCCATCGGCGTCCAAACCAATATCTGCGGTGGAAATTGTGAAATATGAGAAATCTGAAACTGCCTCCAGGGAATCTTCTAGAGCAGAGTCCGGCGCTGCTAGCGTTAAAGATGAAAAATCACCAATTGCGTCCAAGGAGGTTTCACAACCTGAGTCCGCTGCTGGAAGCGTCAAAGGTGATAAGTCTCCAGTCGTCGCAGATGAAATAGAAACTGTTTCATCACCGGTTGATAAAGCCGCATTAAAACTTGAAGATCTTCAGCTAGCATTAGGCTCGGAGAGCGCCAAGCTGGAAGAGAAACTAATAACTAAGTCAAGTCAGGTGGATGTAGTAGAAGGCCAGTTTTCCGAACTGAAAATAGAAACTGCGCAGAACACGGATGAGCCTGAAGTCCCAGCAGAAAGTACTACCTTTAAAGTTGCCGAAACCGCTTCAAGTCCCGTAGATGAAGCTAAAGATTTGATTGACATCGAAGATGATGAACCGAAGGCAACCGAAGATAAAAGTTCACCAATGGATCTACAGAAAGAAATAAAAGAAACTTCGGATAAACTTAAAGAGGAAGTGGAGGCTTCAGCTGCTGCTTCAAGAGAGTTAACTAAGGAAACATTAAAGACCAAAGACGTAGCATTAGAAGAGATCACAAAGCAAAAACACGAAGTGAAAGAAAAAACTGAAGATAGGAAAAAGACTTCTGTAGATGCAGCGAAAGACCATGTTGCTGAATTAGACCAGAAAGTGGAAGAAAAGGAAAGGACGGCTTCAACGGCAGTCCAAGAGCAAGCCAAAGAACTTGTCGGAAGTGCTGAAGAAAAAGCTAAATTAGTGAACGAAAGCGTCAGTGCGACACGCGAGGCAGCCACGAAAACCGTGACAGAGACCACCAAAATCGAAGAGGTCGAGAAAGCTGCCGAAGATAAAACTAACACCTTCACCTTCGACCTCTGTAAGACCGTTGAGACTGCGAAAGAAGACGTTGAAGAAAAACTACAAACCATCACAGAAGAAATGAGCAAAGCTCTTGAGGTTTTGACAACCAAGGTGGATGATATCAAAGAAACTGCTGCCGAAAAGGCAACAACAGTCGGTGAAGAGATCGCTGACAAGATCGATAAAGCCGTGAAAACAGTCGAAGAGGCACAAAAATCAACTGAGGACTACGCTGAAAAAACAGCGCAGATGGCTACTGAGAATATGGAAGCCGCCAAAGAAGATACAGCAGACAAGGTTAAAGATATAGCAGGAAGTGTGGGCAAACTCGCGGACGATGTAAAAGATGTCACAGAAGATGTTACAAAAGCAACAAGAACAGCAGTTGAGACCATAAAAACCGATATTTCTACTGGTATGAGCGGGTTTTTCAAAGACGTGAAAAGCGCCATTTTTGGACCGGCGGAAGAAAAGAAAGAAGAAGAGGAAGTAAAAGAGGAACTGATCAAGTCTGAGCAGGTCACAGTTGATTCACAGCAGCCAAGATCACCTAAAGTACCGCTCGACTTAGGCACATTCTCAACGGAATTGAGGGAGACCCATATTACAACTGTCGAATCACCTGAGATCAAGGTAGCGCTCACAGAGCGTGAAGAAACCATTCTCCACGATATTAAAGAAGAGGAAGAGGAACACCGAATTTCTCCACCAACAACCAAAGCCGCCATATTTGCTGAACAGCCACTTCGTCCAGTTTCGCCACGTGAAGAAGAAGTATACAAAATTGTAGCCGATGTTGCCAAAGTGTTGAAATCCGAAAAACCCATTACCGAGATTATACCAGATTTCGATGAGAAGAAGCTTGAAGAACGTCTCAAAACACCTGAAGAAGAGGAGAAGGAGAAAGCAACTGTGCAGCGTATGTTAGTGACCGCCAGCAGTGAAGACGGTGGCGAAGAGATTGATATCTGTCCGAAAGGCAGCATAGTATTCAAACCCACAATGGCTGCTGATGTTATACAGGAGAGGTTATCACCCGTAAAACCACTTGACATTGACTACAGACACTTCCAGGATGATGCAGCAGCCGATGAGTCTTCTGAAAAATCTTCGCCTGATATACGTTCAGGTCCAATATCAATTGAGGAGAAGGATAAAATAGAAGAATCTGAAAAGATGCTGAAAAAGGAAGCTGAAAGCAAAGTTGCCACGGAGGCAACCGAGCTACGGCGAAGCTCAGTTGCTAGCGTACTGAGCGAAAAGGATTTGCAGAAAGTTGAGGAGGAAACAGAGAAGTCCAGGCATGAGTCAGCTATATCATTGGCTGATAGCAAGAAGGAAGATGTCCCGCCAACTTCACCCAAAATCACTTCAAGTGCAGCAACAGTTACCAACGAAAGGGAACAAGTTGAGGAAGTAGGAGAGATGGAAGCTTCGAGACGAGAATCTTTAGTTTCTACTGCAGAGAGTAGGAAAGATGAAAAATCACTTGCTGCTTCCAACGAAATATCGAAACCAGAATCAGTTGTGAGTTCCAAAGAAGAAAAAGGGGAGAAAACTGCCGAATCACGCCGTGAATCTATTCTTTCAACTTCCGAAAGCGAAAAGGATGAGAGATCGCCAACTGCTTCCAAAGAACCCTCACTTGCAGAATCGTTTACCTGTATCAAGGACGGAAAAGTTGAAGACGCGTCGCGAAGGGAGTCTCTTCTCTCCAGTACAGAAAGCAAAAAGGACGAGAAAGCAACAAGTCCTTCCATAGCACCTGCAGATTCTAAACCTCTTACTGACATGACAGAAGAAAAAGTCCAAGAGGCTCTTGAGTCACGACGTGAGTCCACTGTGTCAACTACAGAAAGCAAGGAAGATGGAAAAGTAACTGGAACTTCACGAGCTGGATCCATTGCTAGCACTATGGATGAGCAGATAAAAGAAACTGCTGAATCGAGACGGGAATCAGTTCTTTCCATGGCAGAAAGCAAAAAAGAAGAGATAGTCGAATCACGGCGCGAGTCTATTATCTCCGCTGCAGAAAGTAAGAAGGAGGACGCATCGGCACCTCTTTCGAAAGAACCTCCACTCCCAGAATCTATAGCCAGTACTAAAGAAGAGAAAGATGAGGAAGCCGTTGAATCGAGAAGGGAGTTAGTTGTTTCTACAGCCGAAAGCAAAAAGGACGAGAAGTCACCAACTCCTTCCAAAGGACCAGCAGTATCGGAATCCGCTCCATGTACTAAAGAAGAAAAACTGGCAGAAACAGCTTCGAAAGAAGACGAAACTATCGAATCGAGACGTGAATCAGTTCTGTCCACAGACGATAGCAGAAAGTACGACAAATCGCCAACTCCATCTAAAGATCCCTCACGTACAGAATCTGTGGCCAGTAACAAAGAAGAAAAATGTGAAGAAACTGCTGCGTCGAGAAAAGACTCAGTTACTTCCTCTGCTGAGAGCAAAAAGGATGAGAAATCTCCAGCCCCTTCCAAAGAACCATCACGCCCGGAGTCCGTCGCCAGCACAAGAGATGAGGAAGTACTTGAGTCACGAAGGGAATCTATACATTCCAGTGCTGAAAGTAAGAAAGAGGAAACTGCCGAGTCACGAAAGGAATCAATTATTTCCACTGCCGTCAGCAAGAAAGATTATATCCCTGACTCAAGACGGGAGTCAGTTCTTTCGACTGGCAAGAGTAAAAAGGAAGATGCGACTGAATCAAGAAAACAATCAATTCTTTCTGGTGAAGAAACCAAAAAAGATGACAAGTCACCTACTCCTTCCAAAGAACCATCACGCCCAGAATCGGTGGTAAGCGCGAAAGAAGAGATAGTTGAAGGGACTGCTGTATCACGATCAGGATCAGTTGCCTCCGCAGCACAAAGCGAGAAAGAAGGGACTACAGAATCAAGACGGGAATCAGTTGTTTCCACAGCAGACAGTAAGAAGGGCGACAAATTGCCAACTCCTTCCAAAGAGCCCTCACATTCAGAATCTGTTACCAGCACAAAAGAAGACACGAGCAAAGAAGCTTTTGAATCACGACGCGAATCAATTGTTTCCACTGCCGAAAGCAAAAAAGAAGAGTCAGTTGAGTCACGGCAAGAAGCAACTCTGCCTGCAGCCGAAAGTAAGACGATCGACAAGTCACCAGCTTCTTCCAAAGGGCCCTCGCGTCCAGAGTCCATAACAGGTTACGAGGAGGAAGCAGATGAGGAAGCTGCTGATTCAAGGCGGCAGTCAGTTCTTTCCACAGCAGAAAGCAAAGACGAAAAGTCGCCTGCTCCTTCCAAAATACCCTCGCGTCCGGAATCCGTTGCAAGCACTACTAAGGAGAAAGTTACAGAGAATGTAGAGTCACATCGAGAATCGGCTATTTCCACAGCTGAGAGCAAGAAGGAGGATGCCGCTGAGTCCCGGAAGGAATCAATTGTTTCTACTGCAGAAAGTAAAATGGATGAGAAGTCATCAACTTCTTCAGAACAATCGCCAAGCTCAGAATCTGCCAAAGATGGGAAATTCTCAACGCATTCCAAGGAATCATCTCGTCCGGGGTCCATTGCCAACACCAAAGATGAGAACGTTGTGTCGCGACGAGAATCAGTTTTATTATCTGCAGAATGCAAAAAAGATGAGACATTGTCTGCTTCGAAAGGGGTTTCACGATCTGAGTCTGTTGCCAGCCATGTAAGTTCCAAGGAAGAGAAGCTTGATACGACATCCGTATCCAAAGAGGAGCACATTGAAGCTAAGGCAGAAACTATCCGGATTGGTTTGGAAACTTCAGATTCCATCGCCATAGCTAGTCATACTTCTACTACAGAAAAGAAAGCTGAGACCTTAAGAGAGCTACAATCCATATCTTCGCTGACAGAAATTTCGACAGTTGTAAGCAAGTCTATAGATTCTTCAATACGAGCGCATATGCGCCAAGAATCTCAAACGGAATCAATGAGTAGTGTGAAGGTTGAATTTGGCTCACCTAAGGAGTCGCTCGCCACCTTCGTGGACAGACAGACTATTGGACAAAGCGTCGATGAGAAAAAGTCATCGGAAGATATGATTAGCAAAGCTGTGTCCCAGATGGAAAAGAATACGGCATACTCTAAGGATTGCTCATCGAAGTCGGGTGTGAGCGAAATACAAACTGGTGGCACTACAACGCAGACGCAAGGCGCACACACTTCTCACACAACAACGGTTCAACAAGCTGATCTTGTGAGTTTCGATGCTAAGGAGAGTTTGAAGGAGACGGTTGCTGAATTCTTGGCTACAGAGAAAATAATCTCTATTAAAGAGAGCTTACTAAGCGATGCAGCAAAAACTGCGAAATCTGTGGCCGATGCTAGCATAGGAAAGACAACAATAACAACTTCAACTGCAGCACAATCAACCACAACATCGAAAAGAGCATCTGACTTATTATCAGGTATGAAAGATAGTCCAAGAAGAGGTTCAGAATTCAGCCAAACAAGCGAAGGACGACACACACACAGTGATCATGAGGACGATGAAGACGACGGAGGTCTAGTCAATGTAAAAGAGGGGCGATCCAAGTCCATAGCCACTATCATGTTGACAAGCATATATAAGCCCTCCGAGGAGATAGACACATTCGAGCGCCTGGAAGAGGAAAGTGTGGACCATGCGGATATATTGGAAGAGATCAAATCGAGCGTGACGAAAACCACACATACTAGTACGATGCAAAAGTCTAGTGCCGAATCTACCGCCTCTAGATCGGAGGTTAAGTTAAAGGCCGAAACACACTTGGAAACCATAGTACTGACCCAACCATTATTGGAGAGTGATCCAAAGACGCCACCAACTGCGCCTGTGAGTCCTGGTATAAAGCAGAAGACAACAGGTGCAAGTACTGTAGGCACCACAACCGCCACATTAAGCAAAATGAGTGCCGCCGTTGTTAGTGGCCCCTTGTCGCCAAAGGATATTTGCGGTAAGTTCAGTCCCAGCGCAGTAGCTGCCTTCGAAAGCCAGTCAATTCCGGCAACAAAAGATCGTGGCTCAATTTCTGAAACGTACGTAGAATCATCGTCGAAACATACATCGTCAGTCCTAAGCATAAGCAAAGATGAATTGAAGACCGATACTACCAGCACCGTCGCCGAAGATAGCAGCACCTGCGCATTCACCGCACAAATGAAGGACTTCGCCGAAGAAGTATTGCCCGAGCTGCACGAACTGCGTGGTATTGAGAAGACAACAGCGCTTAGTGACAGCACCGAAAAGATCATCACAACAACTATAACAACTGTGACCAAGGTAATATCGACTGATGGCAAAGAAATCGTTATGGAGGAAAAGACCGTCACCACAACAGACACAACAGAGCCTGATGGTGAGAAGGTGCGTATCACCACAACACGTACGACCAGCGAAAGTGACAAGAGCGATCATGTGTTACCAAAAGAATTAACAATGCTACGTGGAAAATACCGGTCTTCCACACCCGGTAGCGATGACGAACGTATGACTGGCGCTTACATAAGCGATAACGATTTGCCTGCTTCACCGCGTAGCTTGGCATCGTCCCATGGCGCAAGCTATGAACTGCAGCGCTCTAGCTCGGGTGTGAGCAAGCGTTCAGACTATGATGATCATGACAGTCAAGATGATATACCACCACATTATGGCAGCGAAGAACACTCAACTGCGCGCGCTATCACTACAGCTGCTAGGTGCCTACAAAAGATTTCCGATCCCATGAGCACCTCGTTCTATGGCGCGCTGCCTGATAGTTTCGATACAAAACCAACTGCACCCATACCGATTTGCGGAACGACCACACATACAATTACTACGCGCACTTACGTGGCTGACTCTCCTGCTAGTCTGTCAACAGATAGCATCGAAAGCACCAGCCAAACCTCAGCCAGCCACCAAGTTATTAGCGGCGGTGTGGGCACTAGTGTCGATAGTGGAGCTCATAAGTTCTTAGAAGAAGCTGATATGGATTTCGAGAAGGCACTCGAAGAACATGTACAAGCACGTGGCGCTGATATTATGTCTTCAGTGACCGCTAAATATTCGTATTCGCCCTCGAAAGCAGAAGAGGTTGAAAAAACCGTTGCAAGTGCTGAAAAACCCAAATTCCCCTTGGTTGATGTGCAAAAGTCACGTTTCACCGAAGGCGACACTGTAGTTAGCAGCAGCACCACTAGTACCAAACTTGAAAGTGCAACTGAAAGTAAAGACGGCAAGGCAATCACAGCTATTACGACCACAACTACTGCACATGGAGAGAGCGCCGATATCGCTGGCGCGCCAACCACCAGCTCAACTGCAAGAGGGGCCACTGCCACGACGACGACGACAACAAGCGCTACTGGAACACTGCCTAAAGACCCACTCAAAGAATGGGGTAAACCTTTGGGGCTACCCTCACCTGCACCGCTGCCTATTGAAAGTGATATACGCACCACACCGAAACGTGAACGCCATTTAGGAGCGACAAAGACACGACTTAACAACGAAAAGAATTTACGCAAACGTTCCGAATCGCCAAGTAAGGCCAAAAAGCCGTCTCCTGTATATGTGGATCTTACCTATGTGCCACATAATGGTAATTCATACTATTCGCATGTTGAGTTCTTCAAGCGTGTACGTGCGCGTTACTATGTTTTCTCGGGCACCGAACCCAGCCGGCAAGTATACGATGCGCTATTGGAGGCCAAACAGACGTGGGAGGACAAGGATTTGGGTAAGTTCGAACGAAATTAAAGCTCATTTATATATATATTCAATTTTTTTGTATCCCTTTCGGCAGAGGTCACCATAATACCCACATATGATACAGATGTGCTCGGCTTTTGGGTGGCACAGAATGAGGAGCTTTTGGCCAAATATCGTATCGATCTGTCGCCTTCAGCATCGCGTTGCACAATAAATTTGCAAGATCATGAGACTTCATGTGCCGCCTATCGTTTGGAATTCTAAGCTACGGGCATGTTCATTTCATTCGCCGATGCTGAGAATGTCATACAACTCTACAATTAAAAGCTTAACACTACATACTACTTAAATAATCTAAGTCACATACGAAACGTAATGCAACTAAATGCAAAGAAGCTTTTTGACTACAAATATAAGAGCAAATTATAGCAAAAATGAAAGCTTTTACTGCTAAAAGGCCTTAACGTTATAGAGTGTGAAAGCTCCACAACTGCGTAAGGAAGTAATTAGCAAGCAAAAGCTTTCAAAGCTTTAAAATTACACAACTCAACGCTTCATAAACAAACAAAAAAGCGTGCCCCTACATAAGCTTGACATACTTGATTTTGAAAATATACAAAAACTGGAAGTTGACAGAATAAAATGTGGCGATTGAGTGAAAGCTTTGAAGAAAGCTTAATGCTTGTAAGCAGATTTTTAGCGCGCACTTTTGAGTAAGCTAATTAGAAGAGAAATTCGCATTAAATATGACGGCGACTTCGGTGTGCTACACAAGATTTTTAAAAACTTAAAAGCTTAGTGTAGCGCCGTATTTGTTAAAAAGAATGTCACATACTTTAAGGCGTAATGTCCGTTATTAGCCACGGTAAAACAGAAAATAAAAGGATGAGAGCGTAAATAAAGAAATATAAATGTATTAGAAAAAAAGTAATAGAGCTACTTAAAAATCATAATGAAAATTAAAATATTATGGAAATAAAAAGCTTTTCAAATAAGTAATTAAATTACTATTTGTTAAAAAGATTTAATTACAAATGATCAGCAAAATATATAAAAACCACAATGAAAAACTATGATATATTTAAAAAAAACAAAACTTAATATGAAATAAGCTCTATAAATACCTATATATGAAATTATGAGCGCAGTTATAATCATGGAAAGAAGATTTTGTAAAACTAAAAAAACCATACTTCAAAATCAACCGGAAACCTAAAACACAGTTCTCATTGCCCAGAAATCCATTAAATTCAATATTTACAATTGAGAGCTTTAAAGCTCTCGGTCAGCAAACTAATTTTCAGATGCATATTTAAAAGCTAAGAAGTTGAAAAAGAGACAACTAACAAAACTACATACCGCAATAAAAAATTAAAATACAAAATTTTCAAGTTGTGTTCACTGAATGTCAAGTGAGGTTATGGAAAGCTGTTTCTGATTGGAAAGCTAACTAGCAATATACATTTCGAATCTGTAACATTTGTGGATAAACGAAGGTATCATAAAGCTCAAGACCTAATATTTCATTAAAATCGGAATACCTAAGTGAGTGCTTGATATAAGTTCAAGGGAAACAACCACAAATTGAAAAACTTTAACGAAAAGTGTTTAAACTGCTCTTATGTACTTATTAAGAAAACAAGTTAATGGAAACCTTTTTCTGAAAGCTTACATTGAAGTTTAAATTCAGTTGAATAAAATTTTCCCATGCTATGAACTAGATTTGTCGCAGCAGCGTGGAAATATCAGATATACTCAAATCTTCAGCTGAAGGCCTCCATCAACACAGCTTTTAATAAAATAAACCTTGCATAACACTGGGAGCTTTTGTAATAAATTCGATATGAAACTGCTCATGCCTATAAATATATATTGAATTGACCAAAGGTATGATAAAAAAAGTTAAAAGGTCGATCGAAAATCTTGACCAACCCCAAAAGTCAGTTCTACAAAGTTACGAGTTTATTGTTCAAGTCCTTACAAGCCTTCTCAGGAAGTTTTTCAGAAATTTCCATATCATCTAATACCTCGAAAAATAAAGTTTTGACTTTCTGGTCTGAGGCGCCACTATAACGCATCAAGCCTTAATGAATACGCCAAAGAAATTACAGAAACTGTTGAGATTTTTGTCTGCATTTAATTGAAAAACCTTGCTTTATTTTCAAAATTTTTAGAGTACACAATTTGACAAATTCATAAGATTGTACACATTTAGTATACTTCAAAAAATAATTTTAATATTTCGATTTGAAAAAATTATGAAATTTTCTAAAAGATCTAATTAATTAAAAAAGTAAGAGTTTCAAAAACGCCAAATTTAAAAAATTAACGATTTTCCAAAAAATTTTAAACAATTCTAATAAATTAAATTAATTACATATTTAAGAAATTTTTAGAAGGAACACATTTTTTTCAAATAAATTAAAACTTTAATAAATAAAAAAAAATTAAGAGTTTAAACAATTCGAATGTTGAACAATTCTAATAAATCAAATTTATTTCATATTTAAGAAATTTTGAAAAGGTTAAAAATAAATCCAAAACTCTGTTTAATTCCAAAAAAAATTTAAATTTAAAAAAATTCAAATTTTAAAAATTTTTAAATTTCCAAAAATTTAAATAAATTAAACAAATCAAATGTTTGAGAGATTTTTAAGAAATTAAAAAATAAATTTTAAAAATTATTTTGAAGTTGTAAGAATTTTTAAATATGTAAAAAAATAAATTTTAGAAATTATTTTAAAATTTTAATTATTTATAAAAATGTGAGAATTTCAAAAAAGCCAAGTTTTAAAAATTTAACAATTTTCCAAAAAAAAAAAAAAAAATTTAACAATTCTAACAAAGAAAAGTTTTTTATATTTAAGAAATTGCGAAAAAGTAAAAAATAAATTTAAAATATAATTATAAAATTCTAATTAATTAAAAAAGATTTAAAATTTCAAATAGCCCAGTTTAAAAGAATTTATCGATTTTTCCAAAAATGTTAAACTATTATAATTAATTTAATTTATTACCAATTTAAGACATTTTGAAAAAGTAAAAAAAAAATTTTTTGAAAAAGTTTTAAATTTTAATTATTAAAAAATGCAAGAATTTCCAAAAAAAACCGTATTTTAAAAATTTAAAAATTCTTGCAAAAATGTTGTACAATTCCTATTTAACTAAATTGACAACATATTTAAAGAAAGTTTTAAAATTTTACAAAACAAAAGTTCTATATTAAAATATTTGGAAAATATCAAAATTTTCAAAATGCTTTGCAAATTTAAAAAATGTAACTAAAGTAAATAAAAATAAAAAGAAATTTTATTTATGAAATAAAGTAAAATAAAAACTAAAAAAATGCAATTAATTTTAAAACATTAAAACTAATAAAACTAAATTAAAACATTAACAAAATGAAAAATAAAATTGGTATATACCGAGACATAGATTTAAAAAATCTACAATGTTAAAGAAACAAAAACAAAACAAAACAAAAATATGGTAGACCAAAGTAAATTAATGTGCCTCCTATGAAGCAGAAATATATGAAAAAAAAATACATAGAAGTATTGCAAATATATTATTTACTCAAAGGCATACGTATTTAATAAAAATAAAACAGGAATTAAAAAAAAATATTAATTCAAAAAAGTGTTGTGGAAATGATAAACACAACAACAATCAGAAAAACAAACAAAAATTTATAAAAACAAATATGACAACAAAAAACATACCAAAAATAAAAACCAACGTACCAAAAATACGTATTTATTTATGTACTTACATTTATGTTACAAACGAGTAAAATAAAGTTTTAATTTGATCCCTTATGCGTTATAGTTTAAGCTTAAAGCTTTAGTTCAGTAATGGTATCCGAATGCTATTGAAATAAGCGCCAAGCATTTAAATTATTCTGCGAAATAATAAAAAAGTTATTATAGAAATAAAACCAAAAAACACAAACAACTTATAATTAAAATATACACACAATTATTATATGAAAATATACAAAAGTTTTCTTTTATTCATATTAAAGCAAAAGCTTTGGAAAGCCAGGCTTCATAGCATGCAGCAGGACTAGAAACTCAGTCAGCAAAAGTGAGTATAAGGCTTGAGTAGAAGTGAGTGTGAACTGAACTGAACTTTCAAGCTTTGATGTAGACAGAAGCTTTTAAAAAGCTCACTAAAATCTGACGGACAGTAGTGTTGGGTTTTTTATGAAATGTGTAGTTTAGAACACAGAAATCTTCTAAGATATTTCTTAACAAAAAAGGTTTCCAAACAGCTCAGAAAATAAAAAAAAAACTGGTGAGGGCCTTCATGGTCTTGATAGGTTAGCTTATGTGCAATTTAAAATGAGTGTGGTTGAAGAAACATACACGATGGAGGATAATGCTAATATCTTTACTCTAAAAGCTTTCGAAAAGCTCAGTAATAGCTGAGTGGTAAAATTGTATAGATCGCTTTTGAAACTTTTCCAAACCCAAAAAATTTAATCAAAACATTCTTAACGCCTGCGGAGCATGAAAGATTTCTTGTGGAAAGAACCGTTTAACATCTTTGACGAAAGTGCTGGTAAATGCAAAAGCTTTCGAATACTCGCGTAGCTTAAAAATTACTGCTAGCTAAACTATTAAGTACAAAGAAATGTTGGCGGTAATGAACAATTAACCTCAAAGGGTCTTATTTACTTAATTGGCGCTTAACCGTCTAAACGGTTATGGCCGTCCAACAAGGCGCGCAAGTCGCTCCTTCGCTCCGCCAACCGGCGCCAATTGGTCACACGAAGGGAGCTTAAATCGTTTTCCACCCGTTCTTTCCAACGGAGTGGGGGCCGCCCTCTACCTCTGCTTCCATAGGCGGGTTCCGATAGAAACACTTTCTTGGCTGGAGCATCATCATTCATTCGCATAACATGGCCTAGCCAGCGCGCCGGCTGCGCTTTAATTCGCTGTACTATGTTGATGTCTGCGTATAGCTCGTACAACTCATCGTTAAAACTTCTTCGGTACTCGCCGTCGCCAACGCGTAGAGGTCCATAAATCTTTCGAAGAACTTTTCTCTCGAACCTCAAAGGGTCACTGAAAGAATTTCATATCGGTGTGTTTTTTTTTTAGCATTGACCACTTTAAACTATAATTCAATTAAAACTTTTAAACGACCGTGGAACATGAACGATTTTTTGTTGAACGAACCGTTCAACATTGAAGGAGCTTTCATGAAGCAAAGGACATAAAGTTTGAGACGAAAAGTATTCGAATTTTTAAGATTTCCGAAAGATGTTTATGCAAACATTTTTGACAAAAATGCAAGTAAATGCAAAAGCTTTTAAAAGCTCATGTAGCTTTAAAAGAGTTAAGTCTTATGTGTAAAAAGCTTTGTTTTATAAACATACCAGCATATACTCTGATCTATTCGAAAGTTCTTGAAAATCACGTCAAAGAAGTTCCAGGCCTCGTTTAGTTATAGCGTCCAGGTAAAGCTTGGTATGGTATCATAAACAACGGCTAGTCGGCTTAAAATAAAAAAATAAATGTAAGGCGCGATAACCTCCGAAGAGATCTAAGGCCGAGCTTCTCTTCCAATTTGCGTCGTGCTCCTCTTGATTTTCCCTACAAATTGGCCGGACGGGACCTACATGTTTTATGCCGACTCCGAACGGCATCTGCAAAGCAGATGAGTTTTCACTGAGAGCTTTTCATGGCAGAAATACGCCCGGAGTGCTTGCCAAACACTGCCGAGGGGCGACCCCGCTTAGAAAAATTTTCTTCTAATTGAAAAATCTTATTTCTAAAATTTTGATGTTGCTTTGCCCGGGAGTTGAACCCAGGGCATACGGTGTGATAGGCGGAGCACGCTACCATCACACCACGGTGGCTAGTCGGCTTAGTGCAAGGTTTTTCACAAAAACTCAATGACAGAAATTTCTGAGCATGAACATGTTTATCAGAACCACTAATTAGAGATAAATAACAAGCAAACTTGCTAAAAACGATATGAATAGTGAAAGCTTACTTAAAGGAGTTAAAAGCTCTTGCTTTCTGAACAAAGGATATGAAAATGCTTATCAGAAACACTAATTAGTGGGTATTGACACGAAATCCTGATAAAAACAGGTACGTTCAATAAAAGCTTATTTCAAAACTTGAAAGCTCTTGCATGTCGAGTAAAGGAAATTTTGTTTCAAAAATACTCAGAAACTATTTTAGCGTACATACATCCATAAATGGAACAGTAATAAACACCATTATGCAGAGCTGACCTGATCAGAGTATTGTGTAAAGAGTAAAACCTTCTTTTTTTCTAATAAAGCTCGATCCAATTTGATTTCAATCAATACGAAAAGAGACGACGAAACTCATTTAAGTAAATCTTACTAGAAAAAATCAGACCACTCTGGAATTTGGCTAGCCAGTTTCTTATTGCTTTTGAAAAATAACGTTTTAATCTTGCGCTTGAATGAAAAGTTCAGCCGATAAATAAAGCTCAGAAAGCGAGTAAGCTTTTAAAAGCTCTTTTGAATGATAAGCTTTTTTCTACGGATCGCACTCTATGCAATATGAGTAAAAGTTAGAAAGTATGAAGTTATATGGATTTTAATTAATAACACTTAATCAACTACTTTAGATCGTTAAAGATTTTGAACTTTTTCGTATTTTTCTTGTGCAACTTATAAAACTTTTTTCATAGGAACGTATGTCAAGCTATAAGCTTTGTTTTAGCGTGACTTGTTATTGTTGTTGTTGAGTTGTATAGCAGCTAAATGTATACAAATAATTAGGATGTAGAAAAGGGCTGGGTAAAAAAAAAACTAAGGATTAGGTATGCAAATAAATATTAATAAATATATTAAAAATAAGTAAGTAATAATAATAGAAAACAGGTGCAGCTAAATAAAGGGAGCTTGACAATTAATGATGAAGGATTTGAGAACACGAAACTAAAGTCTTTAGCGAATCAAAATGGAACTACGATAAAACACGACAAGGAAAAGTAAAAGTAAGAGCATAAAAGAGAAGAAGAGACAAAGAATGTGGGATAGAAGGAGAGACGTTAAAAAAGAAATGAGTCGATAAACAGGAAGTATGAACAAAGGTTTGACAAAGAACGTTTTTAAACAAACAAATCAACACGAACACCTTTTTTAATTTTTGATAGTAGTACTAGAATAACAAATTGCAAATTAAAAGTCAAAACGTAATAACTCAAAAACTACTTATTAGAGCTAAAACAAAAGAAAAAATAAAAGGAAACAACCCATTTCAATCATCTAGCAATACTAGCACACAGATGGCGCTGCAAAAATAACATTGTATAAGAAAATTTATAAAATTTAAGTAAACAATAAAATTTTAAACAAACAACAAATACTATGATGGAAAAACTAAATTTTGAAAATCTTCAAAAAATCAGTAAAATAAAAAATTCATAGCATACTTTCAGGCACTCAATGATTAAAACTTTGTAAGCTTACGAGCCTTTCAAATTATTAATGTAATTTTTCTGTTTGGATAATATATTTGCAGAAGTAAGTCAAAGCAAAGCTTAAAGAAAGCCTAAACATATGTAATTTTTTTAAACATAAATAAGTGGCAGAGTATTCGATTGCACACACACAAGCATACATACGTACATATATTGAAAGTAAATTAAAAAAGTTAGCCGAAAGCTGGCCGTCAAACCGTCCAGGCCATTTTTTTTTTCTTTTCAAAAGCATTCACATATAAAAATATTTTTGCAGCATACTTTTTGGCAACATTTGTGCAAAACAATAAGCAAATATGTGATGCAGCTGAGTTTTTAAATACATAGTCACATAGAAATAGAAAAAAATTTAGTATAGCATAGAGTTAAAGCAGATTCTTTTGCGCAAAATTTTTGTAGTAAATTGAAAAGCTTTGGTGGATATGGCGAAACGGCAAGAACTGTTTATAAAATTGAATTTTAGTAAGAAAGCGAGTGATAAGGTAAACGAGCGTAAGGAGAAAATAGCAAGAAAAGTAATAAATAAAGTAATTTGGTATGCGTTTTATAATCAAATATATAATAATGTTTTGCAAAGCCTTTTCATATACTAGTATTAGGTTTAAGGTTCGAACTTTTTGGTTAGCAAATTTTGTAGGAAGTTTTCAAAGCATTTTGTTTGTTAAAATATATTTTCTTTTTTTTATTTATTTTGCAGAGTATATTTTAATTTTTTCTTATTATTTATAAATATATCACATTTTGATTTGGATTATGTATACTTCAAATTCAAAGCATTATAATCATATGTATAAGCTTTTTATAAATACCTGCAATTTTTTTAATTAAAAAAATGTGTACAGTACTTAAAAAATAAACTTAGTTGTAAGAATATTACAAAAATGTTTGTTTTGAATTTAAAAAAAAACAAGCTTTTGGCATCTTTTAAGTGGCTGAAATATGTAATGAAATCATTTCCTTGTTCAAAAGCAACTAAAATTAATAAAACAAATATGTGCAAAAGCATCACTAAGCTCATAAACAAAAATAATGAAATTAATTGAGTTTATCTATAAAATAAAAAATATAAAAATTAAAATAACAAAAATAAAAATATAAAAAATCTAGAAGCGTGGTTAATGAATTTTTTAGCAATAAATCTTTAAAATGTAAACAAAAACTTGAAACTAAAATATAACAAAAATAAAATCAAAAAGACAAAATGAATTAAAACAAATAATTACAAAAATAAAAAAATCGCTAAAGCAAAATATTAAGAGATAAACATTCACAAACTAAAAATTTAAATTCAATTTAAGTCATTTAAATTAAATTGAAAAGTGGAAGCATAGCTAATAAACGCAGTGTCACTGATCAAGTTCTGTTAAAAGCGGCTAAAAATATTTTCCACAATTTGGTATTAGTAACAAATAGTATATTTGTAAGTTCCATATTGTCTAAAACAGGAATAGCAACAAAAAGTCAATATCAAGAGACAAATTACAAAACGTGCTACCCCTCTGCTCAAATAGCTGAGTGAATAGAGGAATCTACCATAGCATCAGTATGAGTGCAAGGGATTTCGAGTTCAAAACTTAGCACCCGAAAAGCTAGCCGATAAAGAAGAGAAATCCAGAAACCTGTCCTAGTAAAGAAAACCAAGATCTTCGAATAAATATAAGAAGCAGCACAAAAACATAACAGCATAAAAATACAAATTTCAAGGCTGCGCTTCCCAAGGCAGTCGGTTCTATGTACCGGAGCGACTCGGGATTTTTCCCGACCAAGGACTGTCATTTCAGTGTGACCCCATCTAATTTGTTTCGTCCCTCCCACAAATTGTCATCCTCCCAGCAGCTCCTTGCAGCAGGACTGCTACATATTCTCTTACTCCGGGAAGGTATCGAACCCAATCCGGGTCCGTCTCCTGACCCCGGTCCTGAGAAATGGTTTTGCTGCATTTGCCAGAAAGGACCTTTTTAGGACGGTCATACTCTGTTCAGTGTGTCTCGTGCAAGGGATGGTTGCATCGGACAGGTTGTTCTGGGCTT
The DNA here is from genome assembly GCF_040869045.1 of Eurosta solidaginis. Classification (NCBI taxonomy): domain Eukaryota; kingdom Metazoa; phylum Arthropoda; class Insecta; order Diptera; family Tephritidae; genus Eurosta; species Eurosta solidaginis. The sequence continues at coordinate 36,575,701 of NC_090322.1, read as the reverse complement.
GATCCCAAAACCCGACGTCCACGTAACTTTTATAAATCTTTTGTGGCTCCTTGCTGCTCACGCCCAAGGGCGTCCCGTAGTCTACGCCTAAGCGTATCCCCACTACCTTCCAGCAGCTTCGCTGCTCAGCAAGCCACAACAAGTACCCGCTGCTGCTCGCGCCCCACGGCGCCAACAACTCAAACAGCTGATACCACTCATAACTACTACCTTCGTAGTAGAGCTGGTAGCAATGCTGAGCATCAGCCCCTTCCCCCGTCTTCTTCTCCCCCCTCTTTTCTGGCAGCAATCGTGCAGGTCAGGGAAAGAGACTCTTAGTCCCTGCCTCCGTTTGCACCGTCTGCCAGCACAGAATATATAGGTTTGCGACATCCGCTCAATGCAGCTCCTGCCTTGGGTGGTGCCACTTTCCTAGATGTTCTGGTCTCCGCGACGGCAACCCCTCGACGGGTTTCATCGCGCCATGTTGCCAGGTCGCAAACCCAAATCATCCGGGTACCCCAATGCTTGCCCAAGGGCGCCCAGTCCCAAGGCCACAACAGCAATTGCGTCCTGGCCTTCCACAACCTAGGCGTTGTCACCCGTCACTTACCCCTAGAGTGGCGGCGTCACCCCTCATGCACTTCAGAATTCTGCAGTTAAACTGTAATGCACTAACTGGGAAGATTACGGAGATAGTCGATTTCATGAAGCGGCACAACATCCGCATTGCTGCGATTCAAGAGACTAAACTCACAGCAAGATCTGCATTGCAGACCTGCTCTGGTTATAATGTCCACAGGAAAGACCGCGAGAGCGGAAATGGAGGCGGCCTCGCGTTTATTATACACCACTCTATGCAATATCATATATTTGATCCTGGCATCGACCGCAGTGACAATGTCTTAGAACGTCAAGGCCTATCTGTCCGGTCAGGCGATGCAAATCTAGAAATCATCAACATCTACATCCCTCCTGTCACCTGTTGCCCCAGTGGATACCGCCCTAATATCGAGGCCTTACGCACTGGCAACAATCGCATTATCTTAGGCGATTTCAATGCCCATCACGACCTATGGCATTCAAACTTGCGGGCGGACAGTAGGGGTGAGATGTTGGCGGATCAAATAGACGAAACGACGTTCTGCACAATAAACGGAGACGCCCCCACACGTATGGTAGGAAGATGTCATAGCTCGCCAGATATCTCAATCGTGAGCGCAGAACTCGTAAACTGCGTCAACTGGCAGCCGATGGTAACATTGGCATCCGACCACCTGCCCATAATTATTTCGTTCGAGCGTACCGCCGACTTCATCGTCACCGAAAAACGCACTTTCATAAACTTCAAAAAAGGAAAGTGGGAAGAATATAAATCTGCAACAGACAGCAGCTTTGCTGCCCTCCCTATCCCGACTGATGCCCCCCAAGGGGAGCGTGCCTTCCGTAAGGTTATTGAATCCGCCTCGGCACATTTCATTCCCGCCGGGAGAATTCCCGAAATCCGGTCCCACTTCCCGGCGGAGGCCGCGAGTTTAGCGAGGGAACGCGACCTTATAAGACAGCTTGATCCAGGCGACCCCCAAATAAGGGATATAAACCAACGCATCAGATTGCTTGTGGACGAACACAAGCGGGCGAAATGGAAAGAGCACCTAAGAGGTTGTAACCTCTCTACCGGTGTAGGTAAACTTTGGTTCACCGTAAAGTCCCTATCGAATCCGACTAAGCACAAAGACAAAGTTTCCATCGCCTTTGGCGATAAGGTGCTGTCGGATGCGAAAAAATGCGCAAGCGCTTTCTGCCGACAATATATAATGCATCCTACGGTCGACAAAGATAGACGGAGAGCCAATAGACACGCACATAAACACAAACTCAGCGCGTCACCAATTACCATCACCGCTAGAGAGGTTGAGGACGCCATTGGTCGCGCTAAACCATCCAAAGCAGTGGGCCCAGACGGCATAGCCATGCCGATGCTTAAAAACCTAGGGAAAGAGGGTTTCAAATATTTAGCGCATGTCTTCAACCTGTCTCTTTCCACCTTTGTCATACCCGAGAAATGGAAAATGACCAAGGTGGTCCCGCTACTAAAGCCTGGGAAACCAGCTAACGTAGGTGAGTCATATCGTCCGATATCTCTCCTATCGCCAGTGGCAAAGACGCTTGAAGCCATTTTGCTCCCTTATTTCCAAGCACATTTGCAGCTAGCCCCTCATCAGCATGGCTTCAGAAAACTCCATAGCACTACCTCCGCGCTAAATGTCATTAGCACCCAGATAAATTGCGGTTTGAATCAATATCCCCACCATAGAACAGTACTCGTAGCGTTAGACCTATCAAAAGCTTTTGATACGGTCAACCATGGCTCGTTACTGCAAGACCTGGAAGGGTCTACCCTTCCCCCATGTCTTAAAAGGTGGACCGCAAATTATCTGGGTGGTCGGCAGGCATCGGTGCAATTCAGAAACGAAACATCAAAACAAAGGAGAATTAAACAAGGGGTGCAACAGGGTGGTGTCCTATCCCCGCTTTTGTTTAATTTCTACATATCTAAGCTACCTTCACCACCGGAAGGAGTCACAATCGTTTCCTACGCCGATGACTGCACAATAATGGCCACAGGCCCAGGCCCAAAGATCGATGAGCTATGCAATAACATAAACGGCTATCTCCCTGATCTCTCCAGTTTTTTCGCCTCGCGAAACCTGGTATTGTCACCGACTAAATCTTCCGCAACTTTATTTACAACATGGACGCCCCAAATGTCGACCATATTGAACATCCACGTCGATGGCACTACGCTCCCGACTGTCCTACACCCCAAAATCTTGGGTGTGACGTTTGATCAGGATCTACATTTTGGTGCGCACGCAACCGCAATTATTCCAAGAATTCAGAGCCGTAATAAAATCCTCAAATCCCTTGCTGGCAGTACCTGGGGAAAAGATAAAGAAACGCTCTTGACCACATACAAAGCAATTAGCCAGCCGATTACGTGCTACGCGTCACCCATATGGTCGCCAAGCCTAAAAACCACCCACTGGAAGAAACTACAGGCCTGCCAAAATACTGCTCTCAGAATCGCCACGGGCTGTCTTCTTATGTCCCCAGAACACCATCTGCATAATGAGGCGAGAATACTCCCCATCAGGGAGAGAAATGAGATGCTGACCAAACAGTTTCTGTTGAATACCCAGAAACCTGGGCATCCCAACAGACATCTGATTGACGAACCAGCACCGCCTAGGGGCCTAAGGAGTGATCTCCGTAAGCACTTTGAGGAAATACGGCACCTGAGAACCCAGCCGTATGAAGCGAAAAAACACAAGCAGGTCCTTGGTGAACTCCATAGACAGGCGTCGGACCTTTATGTCGGGAATTGCCCGGTGAATCCAGTACTTGAAGAAAAATATCCAGAACTCGCGGAAGTGGAACGCATACTCCCCAGGGAAACGCGTGTCACTCTTGCTCAACTTCGTTCTGGATACTGTAATAGGTTAAACTCTTACCTATCCAGAAACAACCCCGACATACAAAACGTATGCTCCGCTTGCAATGTGTCCCCACATGACACCAACCATCTCTTTAATTGTAATGTGGAACCAACGCCTCTAACACCCCTTTCCTTATGGTCCACCCCTGTTGAAACGGCAAGTTTCCTTGGACTCCCGTTAGAGGATATTGATGACAATTTGTGATCGGTCGCGGCTATTAGGTGGGGCGAGCATTGCTACAACAACAACAACAACAACAAATTTCAAAATTTAAATCAACACCAAAACTAATAAATAAAAAAAATTTATTTATATTGAAATTGAAATTAAATTTTAATTTTAATTTTATTTTAATTCCAATAAAAATTCATATTCAAATTAAAATTAAGTTAAACTAAAAATTAAAATGAAAATAAAAACGAAAATTAAATAAAATATAGCTAAATTTTATATTAAATTTAAAATTAAAATTTATATTAAAATTAAAACTAAAAATAAAATTAAAGTAAAAATAAAATTAAAAAGAAATAAAAATTAAAATTAAATTTTAATTCAAATAAAAACTCAAATTCAAATTAAAACTAAAGTTAAAATTGAAATCAATATTAAAATATAAATTAAAATAAAGAATTGAAACTAAAATTAAAAAAACGTTTAATTAGAATTACAATTAAAAACAAAATTAAATACAAAATATGATATAAAATAAAAAACTAATATTAATATTACAATTCAAATTTAAATAGAAATTAAAATAAAAAATAACATAAAAATTGAAATTAAAGTTAAAACTTAAATTAAAATTAAAACTAAAATTGAATAATAAAAAAGAATTAAAAAAATATAATTCTAATGAAATTCAAACTATTACATAAACATAAAAAAAACAAAAATTACAATGGAAAAGTTTCGCTCGAAAATGCAAAGTAATTTTTTTTATTGAAGAAATTTTCTATATATATATTTTATTTTTTTTTTTTGTTCTAAACTGTTTTGTTTTTTTGATTTTAATAATCGGGGATTGCCCATATTGCTTTTTTAAATGTATGAAAACATTTATTTGAAGCAATTTTTTTAATTTTATAATTTATTTAATAATTTGGGAAAAATTTAAACAACGCGGCATCAGGACGGACAGTTTTTGTTTTTTGTTTTTTTTTTTTTCTAGAACGTTGTGACAGTGCACTGCCCTCAAGTGGCCCAATGAAACCAGGCTAATCTATTGCTATTTATTTTTTTGTGGAACCCTTGATGGGCCAGTGACTTGCCAAGCAACGAGATGTGCAAACGTATTTCTAACCATCAGTAATGTCTATGTCGATATCGACCGCTGAGTGGAATATGACCTTACCAGTTCAAAAACGCCTTTTCTGAGAATATTTTTCAAAAAACTTGTGTTAAAAACGCCCCATCTCACAATTCAATTGGAGAATCCCTTATCTCAAAGTTTTTTCATAAATGACCCAGCTAATGTTGGATAGTGTTTCTTGAAACAAATTCGGAAATAAGGCATTATTCAAAAGTTTTCTGAGGTAGGACATTTTCGAAATGGCCACCGAGATAGGGTGATCTGTAACTTAGCAATCGGTATCTAGTTATGTTAAGCGCGCTTTAAGCAAAACCTTTTTTATCGAATGAATTTTCAATTGCCTTATATCCACAGCTATTTGTTAGAAATGTGTTATATATATATGTATATATATATATATGTATATATATATATATGTATATATATATATATATGTATATATATATATATATGTATATATATATATATATGTATGCTACGGGATGTTACAAAAAAATTAATACAATTTGTAGCATTGGAAGATAAAAGCTTATAAAAAATTACGAAAACATCACCCGAAGACATAAATAAAAATTAACAGATCTATAAACAATTAAAAAAATTATATAGCTAAAAAGTTAAAAAAAAAAATCTTAAAACTATAGAAATGTCGTATATAAAAAAAAAACATTAACAAAAATACCTTTCATGTTGAGTTAATAAAATGCGTATTCGAAATAAAAAAAAAAATTACCTCCAAAATACAAACGTCATAATTCCCAATGTTGAGCAAATATTTTAGTAAAAATATATGTATTTGAAAACACAAAGTAATTAAGTAAAGAAGCTGCAATAAAACACAAAAATTGACAAACTAATTGCGATTGATGGTCAAAAAACTAAACCAAAAAATTTTTAATTCAGCAAAATTAAAAACAATATCTAAAGCAGAACATGCAACTATATGCTATATATATCTAATTAAATCTATTGCATTATTCTTACAAAACTCTAATAAAAAAAAAAAATTAAATAAACAAAAAATATTTGAAAACAAATTTCCAAAAATTATGAAAAACCTTAGAAAAACAAACCAAATGTCATCAAAGCTTATCTCAAAAAATACAAATAAAAACTAAATATATGAATTATATGTAAACACAAAAATCTTGTTTTTATTTTGAAGATAACTACCAGCAAGTAAGTTTAATTATTCAAACATATCTTTTCTGAATTATGTGCTCTCAAAGTTGTTCTAAATTGTTTTTTCTATCTATTCCCAATTATCTCTTCTGAACTATCTTTTCTTAAATGATGTATATTGGAACGATTTTCCGTCATCCCTTGTCAAATTTGGTTTCGAGACAAACCGGTTTCGGCGTTGCGCCATCATCAGTGTCGATTTTCTGTTCGTTTTCAGAACGTTCCAATATACATCATTTATCCACCCTTTTGGAAAACCAACAAAACAAAATAAGTATCGTTTCTTAGTTTCCTGTTTTAAAAAATATCTTCCCAATTATCTGTTCTCATGTATCTACTTACAGTTATATCTTTTCAGTAATTTGTTCTCAATGATCTATTATCGTTTACCTGTTCTTAATTATATTTTGTCAATTTACTTTTCTCAGTTAATGATCTGCTCTTCTTTACAAACTCCACCCATACTATTTCCTTTAATCTGTTCTCATTTATCTAACTTCATAAAGCTTTTACTTTTCGTTTTGTTGATATTATTTAGGCTAAGAATCGTAATGTGAAATTACACTGAAATAGCACACCACCGAAACCGGTATGTCTTAAAACCGTGGCGTTCATTTAAATGGCGCTTAACGGCCGCACGCCGATGTTAGCAAAGTTCGTTGGAAACACCAATGATCAATGCAAAGCATAATGGAACAAAAGGATCCCAAATACCCCACACACAAGTCTTGAAGCTGCCCTCCTACAGCAGTTTTCCGCACAAAGAGATCGTGGAACGACGAGGGCCGTGAGATCCTAGCGATAGTGTAGCGCAATATTTAGCTTCCCGAACACAGTTGTCAACCTCAACTATTCGTGTCAAATTCTGTTTCTCTAGCAGTTAATACTCTGGCGTCCCCATATTCCTTACGAGAGATGCTAGATAAACGACCTTAAAGGTACAACGCGTTCATATAAAATCGTGCCCGAGATTGTCGGGTTTGTACCTTAATGGTGTTATTTTCCAGAAAGTAACGGATCAATAGGCGCCCATATATCCGGACCATCAGCAACGCTAAACCTCACCAACACCTTAGGGGAGTTTCCTTATCGCTTCAAGAAGAAGAATACAAGGGACCGTGGTGGTTGCAACGAGAAGTATCAAATATCAAGCATCGGGTGGCATCAGCTGAATTGTGGGCGGCAAGCGGTCGTCATAGCACAGTAAGGCAGGTCGGCGGTCTGATAGCAGGCGATACCAGCTGAATAGCGAGGAAGCCAACTACGACAGTGAGACGATGGAGTGGAGGCCTTAGGGACGAGAGTATCGGTGATGACGTAGTAGCTACTAAGGTGGATACTGTACATTCTCACTTTAGCGAATTTCCCTCGGATAATCTACGTTAGGCGGGATCATCATCTAGAATGAAAACTGGAAAGATTGAGGCTAGCGCCCTTTGACTTGCTGGGTACCACGTTCTCTATAGGTCCACACTATATGAAAATTGATAGGATGTTGGGGGCCATTATACCAGCTGGAACTCGTTAGGTCGATCCGTCACCTGAGGGAGCAGCCCCGTAAATGCACAGCGATGGCTGTAAGACCTAAATCAACTTCTTCGTATATGGAGTAGAGAAACAAGCTGTTGATCTCATGGCTATGCAAAGGTCATAAATCTATGACCGGCTTCAAAAGACAAGTCATTACAAGATAAAAGATTTATTGAAAATCATATACCGTGGGCACTGTAAAGGCCCACACTAAAGCGAGCGGTTCAAGCGTTTCCCCTCTGATAGCATTTTTTGTAGAACACTGATTCATTAGAGTGGTTTTACGTGACGCCGACATTCAGAAACATTTAGATACCGAGTCACTTTCGACACCGCTTGCTTGGCAGTTGCTGCTAACATCAGCGAGCTCTTAAGCCGAATATTTCAGTGGGGCTCCCTGAAATTTAACCTTTTCTGGCGCCGCCTAAAGTTCCGCGCTGTTTGGTTAATGTAGCGTGTACCATGGCAGCTCACATACCTCAAAGCACTTTGACCGCGATAGCTGGTCATCCTCTTCTGGCACCTCCATTTACGTAAGTTTTAAATAACCTCATTCCTTTTTATCATTTTTTACTACCTTTATATTAAGGCCCTTTCATGTTTGAACCCTCATTTCCTATTTAATTCTTGCTCTCAACATTTAAAATAAAATAATAAAAATTACTAATTTATACGCTTTAATTATTGTACAATTTTTTCAGTATAATTTTTGTTAGTTTAACTCCTTTTATTGCTTGGGAAATCTCTCCTTTAGCCCTTCCAATTATTTTCACTTTTCAAAAATTATATTAATATGACAAGATTTGTTGCAATCGCTGTACACATCTACATTAAGAGAGGAAACACGATATGATTACTTATCATTTATAGCTAATTTTTAGGTGCTTACCGACAAAATCAGACGCAAGTCCACCACAAAAAATTACTGAGCAGTTAACTCTATTTTTTGTAGTTGTAATTGTTATGGAAACTGATGTGCAGCATAGCAGTAACGAATTGCATGTTGCGAGTGAGTAACAGTAACAAGACGACGAACCATATGCTTAATTCTTTCACCCTAAAAATAGGCAATATTTTTTTAAAAGTCGCAGATTGTTAAATCTAAGCTTTATGTACAAACCAAATGCTGTTATCACACAAAACACAAATAACAAACAATCAGGCTAAATGGCAAGACGGCCGGCAAGCCCACCAAGTAGTTGTAGTGCTTGTCGTAGCCATCCAAACCCAGCAAAGTCCAATAGACCTGACAAGTAAAATCCAGCATATAAGCAGAATTAATACCAAAAACAGACCAGCCAGCAAAATAATTCAGTAAAGAGATAGCCTTAACATCAGCATATAGTTTGCTTTAATGAACAACAGATATTCCATAGACTCCAGCTTCTCATAGTTGATATCCAATAACTGTATACCCGGTGACGTACGACATTCAACCACCTGACGCAGCTTAACACACAAATACTCCAAGTAATGACACAGAAGGCGCGTATAAATGAGCGCTTCACACTTGAGACGTAACCTCAAAGGGACTTGAATCTCTTCCAAGAAGCGCAGAAAACTTTCATGCTCCTCCCGCTTCCAAAGTGCTTCCATAAAGATCATTAAATGTGTGAAAACTTGCAAAGTATAAACCATAGCAGCTACAAGCCAAGTTATCAGCAGCCGATCCAGAATTGGACGCGTACAACCGCCATGTATGTAGAGACTGCAAATAATTAGAGCGAGTGCAGCGAGATATAAACATTGCAAGGCATAAACAAGACGAATTTCCTGTGTGGATCTATTTGACTGGTAAAACCAAGCCGCGCGTGTGTAGATCTGTAAAATATCCTTCTTTTGACACTTAGATGTTTAGGTATTGGAGTCTGGAGTTCTCACATAAATGCCAAATACCGTACAACGATACAAATAAAAATTCAAATACTTTCCATTTTGCAAACTGTCGGTGGCATCGACTTGAAGGCTGTCTTTTGTATGGGTAAATACTTTAAGGACTCTCGAAAAGGCAGCAGTCGCTAATTGGCTCTAGAGTCATTAGTGTTAGATACATAGCGTAATTTATCAAATTTATGGCATATCAGTTATGACTGAAGTGCACTTAAATAAATGCTTTCATACGACGAACTTGGTTGTTTGTAGCTAAGGCGGCAGAGTCCGCAAAAGCGAAAGAATGCAGTGATGGTTGTTGGGTCTGAGCAGCGCGATAGCCTGAAGAGATAAGCAAGGTTAGACTTTTGGATTGAAAGCCGAAAATAATAGTATCTAAGCCTGCGTCTGGATTTCTATCTTTCAGGCGAAGTTCTTTGCCATAAGATAGTACAACCCCAGACATCAGTGTAACGATCTTTGTCGACAGCATTGTAATCCAACGGGATAAAGTCGTATATCGTGCGAAAATGTCGAGCATTGCTGGCGTCCATAAGTCACATAAATGTCTTTCTTTCCTGGGTACTGAGTAGATAAACGCCGCCGCCGATTTTGGTCATTTTTCGCACGCCGCCGCTGAATGTCAAAAATGTCGGCGCGTTACTATATTTTCTACTCGTTCAAGGCTGTTTAGGCCATTTATTGGTCACGTCGAAAATTGGTCGGATATGGTCGAAATTGGTATTAATGGATGATTATTTAAAACGTAGTGGGCCTTAGTTCTATAGGTGGACGCCTTTTCGAGATATCGCAATAAGGATGGACCAGGGGTGACTCTAGAATGTGTTTGTACGATATGGGTATCAAATTAAAAATAAAGTATTATTAGGTTTTAAAAGGGAGTAGCCCTTAGTTGTATATGTGAAGGCGTCTCCGAGATATCGACCAAAATGTGGACCAGGGTGACCCAGAACATCATCTGCTGGATACCGCTAATTTATTTATATGTGTAATACCACGAACAGTATTCCTGCCAAGATTCCAAGGGCTTTTCATTTCGCCCTGCAGAACTTTTCCATTTTCTTCTACTTAATATGGTAGGTGTCACACCCATTTTACACATTTTTTCTAAAGTTATATTTTGCGTCAATAAACCAATCCAATTACCATGTTTCATCTCTTTTTTCATATTTGGTACAGAATTATGACATTTTTTTCATTTTTCGTAATTTTCGATATCGGAAAAGTGGGCGCGGTCACAGTTGGATTTCGGCCATATTTTGTACCAAGATAAAGTGACTTCAGATAAGTCCGTGAACCAAGTTTAGTTAATATATATCGTTTTTTGGGCAAGTTATCGTGTTAACGGCCGAGCGGAAGGACAGACCGTCGACTGTGTATAAAAACTTAGCGTGGCTTCAACCAATTTCGACCATTTTCACAGAAAACAGTTATCGTCATAGAATCTATGTCCATACCAAATTTCACAAGGATTGGTAAATTTTTGTTCGACTTATGGCATTAAAAGTATTCTAGACGAATTAAATGAAAAAGGGCGGAGTTACGCCCATTTTGAAATTTTCTTTTATCTTTGTATATTGTTGCACCATATCATTACTGGAGTCGAATGTTGACATAAATTACTTTTAGATATTAAATTTTTTGTTAAAATTTGACTTAAATTTTTTTTTTTTAAAGTGGGCGTGGTCGTCATCCGATTTCGCTAATTTTTATTAAGCATACACATAGTAATAGAAGTAACGTTACTGCCAAATTTCATCATGATATCTTCAACGACTGCGAAATTACAGTTTGCAAAACTTTTAAATTACCTTCTTTTAAAAGTGGGCGGTGCCACGCCCATTGTCCAAAATTTTTCTAATTTTCTATTTTGCGTCAAAAGTTCAACGCGCCTACCAAGTTTCATCGCTTTATCCGTCTTTGGTAATGAATTATCGCACTTTTTCGGTTTTTCGAAATTTTCTATATCGAAAAAGTGGGCGTGGTTGTAGTCGGATTTCGTTCATTTAAAATACCGATCTGAGATGGGCGCCCAGGAACCTACATACAAAATTTCATCAAGATACCTCAAAAGTTACTCAAGTTATCGTGTTTACAGGCGGGCGGACGGACAGACATGGCTAAATGAATTTCTTTTTTCACCCAGATCATTTTGATAAATAGAAGTCTATATCTATCTCGATTAGTTTATACCGTTATGGATTACTGTTATGCGAACAAAGTTAATATACTCTGTGAGCTCTACTCAGCTGAGTATAAAAACAAGCGTTTTCGATGTCAACTTAACACGGACTTAACATCACCCAATTCACCAAATTATTAAAACAAAACACTAAAAGAAAAGTTGTATAAAAAATTGATATGCTCACTTTGCATATTTTTTTTTTTTCTAAAATTAATAATCAACAATGAATTAAAATAAAATGACCCAAGGCCAACATGTTTTCAAATTGTCCCCAAGTTGTTATAAAAAAAGTAAAATACCCAAAAAAGGTGATGATTTTTATACTCAGTTGAGCAGAGCTCACAGAGTATATTAAGTTTGATTGGATAACGGTTGGTTGTACATATATAAAGGAATCGAGATAGATATAGACTTCCATATATCAAAATAATCAGGATCGAAAAAAAATTTGATTGAGCCATGTCCGTCCGTCCGTCCGCCCGTTAACACGATAACTTGAGTAAATTTTGAGGTATCTTGATGAAATTTGGTATGTAGGTTCCTGACTACTCATCTCAGATCTCTATTTAAAATGAATGATATCGGACTATAACCACGCCCACTTTTTCGATATGGAAAATTTCGAAAAACCGAAAAAGTGCGATAATTTATTACAAAAGACAGCTAAAGCGACGAAACTTGGTAGATGAGTTGAACTTATGGCGCGGAATAGAAAATTAGTAAAATTTTGGACAATGGGCGTGGCACCGCCCACTTTTAAAAGAAGGTAATTTAAAACTTTTGCAAGCTGTGATTTGGCAGTCGTTGAAGATATCATGATGAAATTTGGCAGGAACGTTACTCCTATTACTATATATACGCTTAATAAAAATTAGCAAAATCGGAGAAGTACTACGCCCACTTTAAAAAAAAAAATTTTTAAAGTAAAATTTTAACAAAAAATTTGATATCTTTACTGTATATAAGTAAATTATGTCAACATTCAACTCCAGCAATGATATGGTGCAACAAAATACAAAAATAAAAGAAAATTTCAAAATGGGCGTGGCTCCGCCCTTTTTCATTTAATTTGTCTAGGATACTTTTAACGCCATAAGTCGAACAATAATTAACCAATCCTTTTGAAATTTGGTAGGGGCATAGATTCTATGATATTAACTGTTTTCTGTAAAAATGGGCGAAATCGGTTGATGCCACTCCTAGTTTTTATACACAGTCGTCCGTCTGTCCTTCCGCATGGCTGTTAACACGATAACTTGAGCAAAAATCGACATATCTTTAATGAACTTAGTTCACGTGCTTACTTGAATTCACTTTATCTTAGTATGAAAAATGAACGAAATCCGACTATGACCACGCCCACTTTTTTGATATCGAAAATTACGAAAAATGAAAAAATGCCATAATTCTATACCAAATACGAAAAAAAGGGATGAAACATGGTAAGGTAATTGGATTGTTTTATTGACGCGAAATATAACTTTAGAAAAAACTTTATAAAATGGTTGTGACACCTACCATATTAAGTAGAAGAAAATGAAAAAGTTCTGCAGGGCGAAATAAAAAACCCTTAAAATCTTGGCAGGTATGACATATATAAATAAATTAGCGGTATCCAACAGATGACGTTCTGGGTCACCCTGGTCCACATTTTTGTCGATATCTGGAAAACGCCTTCACACCACTCCCTATTAAAACTCTCATTAATACCTTTAATTTGATACCCATATCGTACAAACTCATTCTAGAGTCACCCCTGGTCCACCTTTATGGCGATATCTCGAAAAGGCGTCCACCTATAGAACTAAGCCCCACGCCCTTTTAAAATACTCATTAAAGCCTTTCATTTGATACCCATATCGTACAAACATATTCTAAAGTCACCCCTGGGTCCACCTTTATGGCGACTATCTCGAAAAGGCGAACACCTATAGAACGAAGGCCCACTCCCTTTTAAAAATACTCATTAAACACCTTTCATTTGATACCCATATCGTACAAACAAAGTCTAGAGTCACCCCTGGTACACCTTTATTACGATAACCCGAAAAGGCGTCCACCTATAGAACTAAGGCCCACTCCCTTTTAAAATACTCATTAACTCCTTTCGTTTGATACTCATTTTGCACAAACGAATTCTAGAGTCACCCCTGGCCCACCTTTATGCGATATCTCGAAACGGCGTCCACCTATGGAACTAAGGATTACTCCCTTTTAAAATTACTCATTAAGACCTTTCTTTTTGATACCCATATTGTACAAACAAATTCTAGGGTCACCCCTGGTCCACCTTTATGGCGATATCTCGAAACGGCGTCCACCTATGGAAATAAGGATTACTCCCTTTTTAAAATACTCATCAACACCTTTCATTTGATACCCATATCGTACAAACGCATTCTAGAGTCACCCCTGGTCCACCTTTATGGCGAAATCTCGAAAATGCGACCACCTATACAACAACCACCACTCCCTTTTAAAACCCTCATTAATACCTTTAATGTGATACCATATCGTACAAATACATTCTAGAGTCACCCCTAGTCCACCTTTATGGCGATATTTCGAAACGGCGTCCACTTATAGAACTAAGGCCCACTCCCTTTTAAAATACTCATTTACACCTTTCGTTTGATACCCATGTTGTACAAACGCATTCTAGAGTCACCCTGGTCCACCTTTATGGCGATATCTCGAAAAGGCGACCACCTATACAGCTACCACCACTCCCTTTTAAAACCCGCATTAATACCTTTAATGTGATACCCATATCGTACAAACACATTCTAGAGTCACCCCTGGTCCACCTTTATGGCGATATCTCGAAAAGGCGGTCCACCTATAGAACTAAGGCCCACTCTCTTTTAAATGCTCATTAACCCCATTCATTTGATACCCATATCGGACAAACAAATTCTAGGGTCACCCCCGGTCCACCTTTATGGCGATATCTAGAAAAGGCGTACACCTATAGAACTAAGGCCCACTTCTTTTAAAATGCTCATTAACCCCTTTCATTTGATACCCATATCGTACAAACAAATTCTACGGTCACCCCTGGTCCACCTTTATGGCGATATCTCGAAAAGGCGTGCACCTATAGAACTAAGGCCCACTCCCTTTTAAAATACCTACAATAATACGTTGCGACAAATTTTCAGTAATACCAAGAGTAGAATAGATAAACATGAGAAATCGGACTAGATATATAAAATTCTATGTAATGGTGACGGGTCCCACGTATGCGACAAAGTATATGTGGAGACTAAGAAATCGAAACTAAAAACGAGGATTTCCGGGCATAAAACGAATATTAAAAATCGCAACAACCCTAATGGTGGCAAACCGGCGCTAACACAGCCATGCAGAGAAACTGGACACTCTCCCGATTTAGAAAATGTAGAAATTCTACAGCAAGAGAGGAATTACAACAAACGCTACATATTAGAGATGCTACACATCATAAATACACCCAGCGACAAACGCATAAACTTCAAATCGGATACAATTGGTATTACCTCTACCTTTAGGCAGCTGATTAACAACAATAATAGATCAGAGCATCTCCCACTGTTTACCAAAAAGTTCACCTGCAGGCTGCAGCTGATATAACTTGAGCGGCGCTCACTACTCATTAGCTAACTTTCTGCTTAAGTTCATTTTTTGTTTATGGCTTTGCATTATTTACATTTTATTGTTATTTGCTTTGCACTGTTCGTAAACTTATATTTTTGTTACACTAGTCGACATATTGCATTCAACAACGTAAGTTCTGTACTTGTGCAAATGTGTATTTTTATGATTTAAATATGTGTGTTTGTTCTTTTCCTAGTTCTGATGATGACTTCAGACTGAAGTCGAAATATCGACAAATAATATAATTGTATACCAAAAATTTCACGTATTTTGTTTTATTAAGAATATACAAATATTTGGCCTACAGCTCGTTTATATTTAAAAAATATATAATTATGTACAATATGGAATTTTTTTGTCGCAGACGAAGAAGCCTAATTATCGTTAAAGGTTACAATGAACTTATAAAGTGTTATATTTCTTTACAGTCAATTTATTTTTTACTTTTTAGCTAATTTTATTAACCAATAATAAAAGCCCATTTTAAAAAAGTTTTATTTTCTTTAATTTTATTTATATTATAAACTAGCTTATGCCCGTGGGTTTTACCCCACGTTTCTATAAAAATATGCAGGCTACGCGTAACTGGCCATGGGTAAAACATGAGTTGGTAAGATTGACTTCTGCTACAGCTAATGACTGTTGTTGTATCATATATTCATATTTGAGACAGAATTCCCCTCGCGTAGGTGAGGTTGACAATTGAGTTGCAGAATCCCTGAAGCTATAAAGGTGTATATTGCGCTCATCAACCCCTTGTCTCGCAGCTAATGATCGTCCTTGAGCTTCATTGATAGGGATAGGAAATTTGAGGCATTCAAAATTGAAAAGACAAATCTATCGGTATCAATGGAATCTTGGTTTTAAACTTTTTTGTTTTCGAAATTTTCCGATAAAATGAATTGCTTCAATGACATCCGTAAATGTTTTGTGATGAAAAGCCTTGTCCCACTACATAAGCGCGGAGAATCGAAATAACTAAGCATAACTATTATGATATTATGGGCCCTTTTTTAAGGATCAATCGATGAGGAGAAATTTCTGATGGCTCAAGAGAGCAAATAAACCCAATACACAGCTTGGAACTCTTTCACGACTGTGTTTATAGAGTGATACGTTGTCTAGGTTCTAGTGATATTAACATCCTCATTTTAAAGTGCCTAAAATGCCTTTTCTCAAAGCCATTTATAGTTTCTAAAGATAGATTCAATATTTTGAAGAAACATTGCTATTAAAGCTTCAGTTGATGTCATAATTTCTCAAAAACTTGCAGGAAAAGAAATCAAATCTCTTAGTAAAGAAGTAGGAATTTTGCCATAATTAATTTCTAGAATTTGTTTAGCAAAAGCTGCTGCTGAAGTGTCTCCGCCAAATTGCTCTCTCATATTTCTAAAGAGTGAATTTGTGTATGTAAATTTTTGTACGCAAAGCCGTCTGTAGACGAAAAAGCACCCATTTACTTCAACTGCGGCTGTTCCAGAAATAAACAGGAAAGCACCACCTTTGGGATGGTCATGACATTAAATTCTGAGGGGTTTGGTCTAAAACTTGCAGCGACTGTTTATGAGTCATGGTGCAGACATCGCACACCCTCACTTTGGCTTGACCGTTTGCTTATGTTGCACATTGGTGTATCAGATGTTTGCAGACAGTGATCATTTAAACGCGGAGTTGTACGTCCACCACACAAAGGGTATCCGCGGTATCTGAGAAAGCAACTGCCATAGTGTTTTATCTTTTTGCTCTTACATCAATTATTATCAAATTAAACAGAAATGTTTTTTCCGGTTCCTCCAGGCATATCCAAAAACACCAACCCTAAAGATAACATAAAATAATACTAAAAGAATAACAGCCAAACCCAACTCTGCAATCAAACTTTACGTGTTGAAATAACCTAAGTTTTTAAGGCAGCCATAGTTCTGAAAGTCCCATGTGTCTTGTTTTTTTTCACTTTCATATATTACTTGTGATGTTAGGACTTAACGTCGTATAGCTCCTTACCAATTTTCATTATTCCATTTGTATGGGAGGTGCCACGCCCCTTCTTACTCACCCCTTATTTTCTTAGTGGTGTTAGGGATTGATCCAATTTAACTCCTTACTGGATTTCAATGTTCTTGCATGAATACTTCCAGAGTTATGCTGTATCCAACATTCCATTTGTATGGTAGGTGCCATCCCCTTTTTTATATTGAAGTTATGTTTAGCCTATGACCATCTTTGGAAGATTTCTAGTGGGTGATTCAAACATAGTTGTGATCGGCCGATCCATTTAGGGCGCAACCCGATTTATACCTACATACAAACATTCATAATTTTAACTTTATATATATATAGATAGAAGATATGGATAGACTGAAGTTAACAAAAAATTTTAATGGCGGAAGATTACTAAATATCCAAAAGGATAACAGCCAAACAACTCTGTATTCAAACTTTAGCTGTTATAATAACCTAAGTTTGTACGGCAGCCATAGGCCTGAAAAATCCCATTTGTAGGGACGCCCCCTTTTCCAAATTCCACGTTTTACTGGAGGTGTTGGGATTTAACCTCATACAGCTCCTAACCAATTTTCATTATCCTACCATTACTACATCCAGAGATATGCAGTATGATAAATTCCATTTATATCGGAGGTGGCACGCCCCCTTCTCCCCCCGCCCCAGATTTTTTTGGGATTGACCTCATATAACTCCTTACTGAATTTCAATGTTCTAGCATGAATACCTTGAGAGTTATGCAGTACCAAATATTCATTTTGCATGGGAGGTGCCACGCCCCTTTTATTTATTTATTTTTTATTATTTTTTATTTATTTATTATTTAAAGTCGACGACAAACTATGGTCGACTGCATAATATAAAAGATATATAAATATACACTCAAAAGTTAAAATTTAAGATATATCCAGATTTCAACAATGTTATATTACAAACAAAGATATATTATTGAACATTACAGTTTAATTTCAGAATATAATAATAAGAAATATGAGCAGAAATAAGATCTTATACTGGCGGAATGCATCAGATTCCGTTCAGCATGATTTCGGAATGCAGTGGATTCCAATCTTGCTGTTGGAATGCAACAAGATTCCAATCAGCATGTCATGGGAATCCGGCAGTGCTAAGAGTAGTGCAATGAGGATACGCTATCACAAGGCATAAAAAAGTAACATGACTGTTGGTGTTGGAATTCACCGGATTCCAATCAGCCCTATGCCTGACCCATAAGATTATACTGCCGGAATGCATACGATTCCGGTCAGTGACTCATGAGAAAGCATGTTTTTAACGTTGTTGGAATGCACCAGATTCCAATCAACACAGTACTGTTTTGTTGCTTCTTAATGATACATGTTGATAAATGTTCTCCATCCTTATACGAGATAGTCCCTGTTTTTACGGAAGAAACAAATCCCGGCAAATTAAATTAGCTTGTATCTCTTAGATTAGATAGGCAAGTATTGCATTACGTATAGTGGCAAAAGTACATTCAAGACTGATACAGCTATACAAGTCATTTTAGAGCGCGCACCAGATAAGAGGATTATATTTAGCAAAGTTTCGTCGACAAAGGAATAAATAATAAAAAGTTTAAAAAACTAAAAAAAACACGCTTTTATAGCAAACCGAATTAAAAAATAGAAAATAAATTTCAATTAAAAAGAGTTTATATAACAGTAGTAGAAGGTCAAACAATGATTTATAGTTAATCACCTCAAAATAAAATTATAATAAAATTTAAGTTATTAACAGAATAATTTAATTCACAGTAAAAAGCGTGGGGTGCTTGATATTGAATGTTATAATCATTCTATTGGCAACTACCTGAGAGGAAAGATATGAAATGTAGTCAAATGCACCACACGCTTTTTACTCTGAATTAAATTATTCTGTTAATAACTTAAATTTTATTATAATTTTATTTTGAGGTGATTAACTTTAAACGATTGTTTGACCTTCTACTGCTGTTATATAAACTGTTTTTAATTGAAATTTATTTTCTATTTTTTAGTTCGGTTTGCTATAAAAGCGTGTTTTTTTAGTTTTTTTAAACTATTATTTATTTTTAATTTTTTAGTTCAAATAATTTTAAAAGTTTTAGTCGAGAGTAATGAAACCTCGAAACGCCACGGTCCATGGATGAATCCAACCCAACGGCACCGAAAAGGGCCAAGACGCAGGGAGGCTGGACGCGGTCTTTCGCCGAAATTGCCAAGGGCCGGCAGATCAAACCTATGGCCATTCAAAGTGGTAATAAGGCCAATTGACCTTATGGCCGTTGACCTTATGTCACCACACCATCACATTAATGCATTTCCACCGATCCTTGATACGTGTGCAAAGTTTCAATCAAACTTATGGCCATTCAAAGTGGTAATAACGCCAATTGACCTTATGGCCGTTGACCTTATGTTACCACACCATCACATTAATGCATTGTCATCGACCCTTGATACGTGTGCAGTTTCAATCAAACTTATGGCCATTCAAAGTGGTAATAAGGCCAATTGACCTTATGGCCGTTGACCTTATGTCAACACGCCATCATATTAATGCATTGTCATCGAGACTTAATATGTGTGCAAAGTTTCAATCAAACTTGTGGCCATTCAAAGTGGTAATAAGGCCAATTGACCTTATGGCCGTTGACCTTATGTCAACACACCATCATATTAATGCATTGTCATCGAGCGTTGATATGTGTGCAAAGTTTCAATCAAACTTATGGCCATTCAAAGTGGTAATAAGGCCAATTGACCTTATGGCCGTTGGCCTTATGTCACCACACCATCACATTAATGCATTGTAATCGGTCCTTGATACGTATGCACCAGATTCCAATCAACACAGTACTGTTTTGTTGCTTCTTAATGATACATGTTGATAAATGTTCTCCATCCTTATACGAGATAGTCCCTGTTTTTACGGAAGAAACAAATCCCGGCAAATTAAATTAGCTTGTATCTCTTAGATTAGATAGGCAAGTATTGCATTACGTATAGTGGCAAAAGTACATTCAAGACTGATACAGCTATACAAGTCATTTTAGAGCGCGCCCCAGATAAGAGGATTATATTTAGCAAAGTTTCGTCGACAAAGGAATAAATAATAAAAAGTTTAAAAAACTAAAAAAACACGCTTTTATAGCAAACCGAATTAAAAAATAGAAAATAAATTTCAATTAAAAAGAGTTTATATAACAGTAGTAGAAGGTCAAACAATGATTTATAGTTAATCACCAACAAGCTTTTTACTCTGAATTAAATTATTCTGTTAATAACTTAAATTTTATTATAATTTTATTTTGAGGTGATTAACTTTAAACGATTGTTTGACCTTCTACTGCTGTTATATAAACTGTTTTTAATTGAAATTTATTTTCTATTTTTTAGTTCGGTTTGCTATAAAAGCGTGTTTTTTTAGTTTTTTTAAACTATTATTTATTTTTAATTTTTTAGTTCAAATAATTTTAAAAGTTTTAGTCGAGAGTAATGAAACCTCGAAACGCCACGGTCCATGGATGAATCCAACCCAACGGCACCGAAAAGGGCCAAGACGCAGGGAGGCTGGACGCGGTCTTTCGCCGAAATTGCCAAGGGCCGGCAGATCAAACCTATGGCCATTCAAAGTGGTAATAAGGCCAATTGACCTTATGGCCGTTGACCTTATGTCACCACACCATCACATTAATGCATTTCCACCGATCCTTGATACGTGTGCAAAGTTTCAATCAAACTTATGGCCATTCAAAGTGGTAATAACGCCAATTGACCTTATGGCCGTTGACCTTATGTTACCACACCATCACATTAATGCATTGTCATCTACCCTTGATACGTGTGCAGTTTCAATCAAACTTATGGCCATTGAAAGTGGTAATAAGGCCAATTGACCTTATGGCCGTTGACCTTATGTCAACACGCCATCATATTAATGCATTGTCATCGAGACTTAATATGTGTGCAAAGTTTCAATCAAACTTGTGGCCATTCAAAGTGGTAATAAGGCCAATTGACCTTATGGCCGTTGACCTTATGTCAACACACCATCATATTAATGCATTGTCATCGAGCGTTGATATGTGTGCAAAGTTTCAATCAAACTTATGGCCATTCAAAGTGGTAATAAGGCCAATTGACCTTATGGCCGTTGGCCTTATGTCACCACACCATCACATTAATGCATTGTAATCGGTCCTTGATACGTATGCAAAGTTTCAAATTAATCAGACTTCTAGAAACCGGTGAAAATTAAGCTCAAAGATTCCGCTACATACAGGCCAAGCTAATAAAAGCATGTTAAAAAGGAACCTAGTGTCTGGATACTCTAGGGGGAACCGCAAAAAACAAGCGGCTGAGAAGGTCCGCAGAATCAATTTCTCCAATAAAGAGCTTATGGATGAACAATACCCCCAGTAATATTCTCCGATTTTCCAGAGTGGGTAAGTTAATAAGAAGAAGTCTACTTCTGTATTGAGGAAGGTGGAGAGTTGAGTCCCAATTAAGGCCGCGCAATGCGAATATCAAAAATTGCTTTTGAACTGACTCAAGACACTTTATATGCTTTTGAGAAACAGGGCACCAAACGCATGAGCAATAATCGAGTATTGGACGAACCAGCGATGTGTAATGAACCTTAGTGAGGTTCAGATCATCGAACTAAAAGATGGGCTAACTTTTAACAAATCCAAGTATATCCAACGATTTGTTGGCAATAGATGAAATATGCATGTTAAAAATCAATTTCGGATCAAAAAGTACACCGAGATCATTTGCAATAGATATACCCTCCAAAGGCGTGCCATCTATTACATAAGGTTTCAATGCTGGCTTCACTCGGTGAAATGTCATATGCTTACATTTAGAGCAATTTAAAGCTAGTAAATTTGTTGTGCACCAACATTGGAACGAGTCCAAGTCGGCCTGGAGAAGATCCAAAGGAACTCAAATCGGTAGGACAGTAAGTGTAGCAAAGTTTTACATCATCCGCATACATTATTGTGTGGGAATATAATATTGTCTGTGGCAAGTCATTAATGAAAAGGGTAAAGAGCAAAGGGCATAGATGACTTCCCTGGGGTACACCGGAGGAAACTCCGAACAACTCCGAAAGATTGTACTTGAGCAGGACTTTTTGGGTCCGGTTAGAAAGATAACTTTTCAGCCACTTTAATAAGTGAAACGGAAAGCCCAGTAAATCAAGCTTATGAATAAGTAGCTCATGGTTGACGGTATCAAATGCTTTGCTGAAGTCCGTGTAGATGACATCCGTTTGCTTGTTCGCTAAAAATCCTTCCATAACTATAGAGGTGAATACAAGCAAATTTGTAGTGGTTAACCTTTGACGAATGAAACCGTGTTCGTATGGAGGTAAAAAAAACTAGAACACTGATATTGGAGTTGACTGGTAACAATCTGTTCAAAGACTTTAGGAATGGCTGAAAGTTTAGCAATGCCCCTGTAGTTTTCAACTTTTGATCTACTACCTTTTTTATTCAGGGGTATAATAAAAGACTGTTTCCAAAGTGGCGGAAATGACGCAGATCCCAGAGATAGCTCAAATAATTTTAAAATAGGTTCATACATGTTTTCGGCGCAGTACCTAAGCACGCAACTGGGAACACCGTCTGGCCCTGCAGAAAAGGTGGGCTTCAAAGATTGAAGACTCTGAAGACCAATATCACTATCAATGGCAGGATTCATAATGGAATTCGAGTTATCTAAGCGATATGGGTATTGACCGGAATGAAAACCGCTGGAGGAATAGGTGGACCTAAAGAACTCTGAAAATAGCTCTGCAACATCGTCATCAGTGCAAGCTTTTTTACATCCAAAGGTAAATGAGGAAGGATACCCAGAAGTTTTCCGCTTTGAATTTACGAAACTGTACAACTTTTTTGGATTTTTAAAAAATTGGGTTTACAACACCTTAAGTAATTTGTATAACAAAGCTGATTAAGACGGTGAAATTTAGAACGAGCTATTAGATATTTAGAGAGGTCTGCAGATGCTCCAGAATTCTTGAATCTCTTATAAAGCCTAGATTTAATGTTATTAAGTCTGATAAGTTGCCTTGAAAACCAAGGGGGCTTATTCGAACATAGGGTATAGCGAGTAGGAATGCAGGTATCAAAGAATGACATCAAGCGTACTGTAGAGATTGCCGAATCGATATTAGTGCAGGTATAGAGATCCGACCAATCATGGGAAGCCAACAGATCGTTGAGCATAATGAAATTCGCTTTTTGGAAGCATATAGATCGAGGACGAGACTGTACTTGAATCCTACGGGGTAAGCTGATATCAAGTGATATCTCTAGCGTAGGGTGAAGAGGGTCTTCTGGAAGGGATAGAGGTGGGATTTGCGTAAGGGCAGTACCCATCGAGCCATCGACAAATACTAAATCCAGCATTTTATTTCCACTATTTGGAATATTGTTAATCTGTAAAAGAGATGAGTCTAACAAGCAATTGAGAAACTCATGTTGAGCAGTGGGAGTTAAAAGTTTGAATCACTTATATTAACCCAACTAACTGTTGGAAAGTTAACCCCACCAACAACAACAAGTCGATCGTTATCTCCCAACTGCGAATGCAAATTGCAGATGGCCGAGCTATGACTAGCATAAACATTCATATCCGAACGAGGTGGTATGTACGAACAGCAAACAATTACGCTATAGCTACCGAATGAAAAAAGCCTAACTGCTATGAATTCGATATGAGAGATATTGTCCAGCGAAATCAACTCAGATGATATGTTAGAATCAACAGCAATAAGGACACCTCCCGCTCTAGAGATGTGGTCACGCCGATAAAGAGCATAATTATTTGAAAAAACCTCAGAATTGTAATCATCAGTCTTTATGCGGCAGTTAAGGCTCCATTACTGATACTTAGCATAGACTTGACTTGACTTGGCGTAAACTTGGCAACTTAGCCACGATTATACTCCACTTAGCGCATACAATCTGGCATCATAATCAGGTTTGAAATTTACTTTTAAATAAATGTCAATTTGTATCACAAAATATCAAAATGACATGGAAACAAACAAATGGCATCTCAAAATGTAAACGTCACTTAGAACTTACATAGAAAATCAAAATTCAACAGACTTCTAAGTCAAGTTAAGTGTTGCCAAGTTTTGAGTAATCAGTAACATGCACTGTTCATTTAACAGAACTGTAAGTGACAGTTCTCAAGTCAAGTCAAGTCTATGCTAAGTATCAGTAATGGAGCCTTTACTCACGAACGTACGTACCAAAAACGTGTCAGCTGACACGACCTATCTTATGAGTGTGCAATGTAAACGAAAACTCACCGACGTGCAACGCCCGCACGTACGTAGCCCGGAACGTAGAAATCAAAACAATTTTGATTTTTTCCGTAAGAACGTGTCAGCTGATCGCTCTCTCACTAGACAGAGTTGCCTAGTAAACTTTTGTGCGCTAATTTTTGACCGTTTGCAGTTTTATGCAAAAACACCTAATTAAAGTTTGAAAAATTGTGAAAATAATTCGAAATAATTTCGTAAAAGTGCAGATTATTAATATGTAATATATTTATATTTATTTAATATTAATTTCAGCCTTTTGCAACATCAAAAATTAAATTGGAAAAAGTTGATGTTTCCATAAGCATGCATGCAAAATGGTCAATGGCAACAGTGCTTATCTGTAAACAATACACACACAAATATGTTATGTACATGTACACAGACGCACACATTGATTCCTACGGGCTTGAGGGTTCGGTCAAACGTGTTTCGTGCGACAAACGTCCGTACGTACGGCACACGTCGGTGGGTAATTGCCGCTTTAGCCAGGCCTCCGTAAAAGCTACAACTTGTGCAGAAAAGTTGAAAGAATTAAGGAAGAATGGAACAAGTTTTGATCGTAAACCACGAACACTTTGGTAATTAATGAGAAGACGGGACAGATCAGCAATTACCTTTGTGTTGTTATTACTGTGTTCGTCATACCGTTTTTGGATGTAATAAAACAATTTCAGCCCTCGCCTTTCTTCTGAACAAGTGAACCACAGTATGCTTAGGCCAAAAGGAGGAATCAAGTACCTTATCGATATATGCATCTGAAAGAGATATTTTAAATGAGGAGATGTCTCTCTCATATTTAAAGTTAAATTTATACACATTGATGTTACTAGTGGGTGCGACACCAAGTTTAGAGCAAACGTAATGAGAAATATCATTTTCGGTAAGCGAGGAGTGTAATCGGGACACAAATACGAGGTGGCACGGCAGTCACCTGCAAAGGAGTAGCGGATATATCGATATTATTTTTAACCTATGACCATCCTTGGAAGGTTTCTAGTGGGTTGTGCAAATTTGGTTGTGATCGGTCAATCCGTTTAGGACGTAACTCGATATATACCTACATACATACATAATTTGAATTTTAAATGTAAAAGCGTTTGCCTTGCCGCTTTGAAGCGACCAAGGCGTTCAGTTGTTATAATCTTCAAGGCATTTTGTTCGGATGAGAAGCAACTCAATTTATTGAAAATCTTTACTGTCGTACGTTTAACAAATTTACCATCAGAAAACGGCCTACTCTGTCTTACTATTTCAAATGAAACTAAAGTCGACAATTAATTTTTCAGCCAACCAGCTTTTAGCTTTATTTAAAAACAAAATTTATTTTTCTTTAAACAACGCATTTTTACGCAATAGTATAAAAAAGAATGCATGATTTTAAATTTTGCCAATTCTACTCCGTAAAATAATGGTTTATCCGAAGATACATTTTATTGCAAAATACACACCCCCTAATACATATATTTGTTTACAAAATACGTACTCATAATATACATACATATGGACAACATTCGTCAACATTTCGAGCGACGCACACAATTCATGTTGCTGCGCCAAATGCCATAGATTAGATTGATACGAATCTTTTGTTTACGCTCTCTTATTTTCGCTATCACGAGGGATTTATCTTCTAGTTGATGCTGGCAACAATCACAGATAAATCCCTCGCGCCAGCTGAAGCGGGTGCCAGAACAAAAAATGTGCCAGCCAAAACGAAATACGTGCCAAAAATTTGGGTAAACTTTAGTTTGACCTACAACTGTAGAATAGCGTTCAAAAATTATGGGAAAAAGGATAAAAATACTTGTTTTAATGTAAATATTATTAGTTCGAAGGCGGAGGGTAAATATTATTTCCCGATCAAATGTTATCAGTTTGGTTACAGGTTTGTAAATATGAAGTCCCGATACAACCAGTCCATTTTGATCACAGAACCTGGAAAGTCAGACATGTAGGATAGGTCCTACCATTGAGTGATGTTAACTATTATATCATAGGTCGGATTTACTGAAATTTCAAAAGAATGTATGGTTTTCACTGTGAGTTAAATGCGCTACAATATTTGACTAATTACTTTAATCAAAATGTAAATTTTACTTAGATTTGTTTATATTTGACTCCAACAAGTAGTATTATTGTAAAATGAGTTTAAAGAAATGAATATTTTACGACTATCATTTTTTTAAATGATTGAAACTATAATCGCCAAAATGTATGTCAAAAATCCCCATATTCAGATATATTAATTTTTGTTTGGAGTGGCATCACTGACAAATGTTATAAAAAATGTGCATTTTGACAGCGCTCTCTCGAAACAAAGAGTTGCAAATCCATTCATCTATGCCAAATGCTCAGTGACATAGATTAGATTGATACGAATCTTTTGTTTACGCTCTCATATTTTCGCTCTCACGAGGGATTTATCTTCTAGTTGATGCTGGCAACAATCACAGATAAATCCCTCGCGCCAGCTGAAGCGGGTGCCAGAACAAAAAATGTCCAGCCAAAACGAAAAACGTGCCAAAAATTTTGGTAAACTTTAGTTTGACCTACAACTGTAGAATAGCGTTCAAAAATTATGGGAAAAAGGATAAAAATACTTGTTTAAGTGTAAGTATTATTAGTTCGAAGGCGGAGGGTAAATATTATTTCCCATTCAAAAGTTATCACTAAAAACAGGTTTTGTAAATATGAACTCCCGATACAACCAGTCCATTTTGATCACAGAACCTGGAACGCCAGACATGTAGGATAAACCCTATCCATTAAATAATGTTAACTATTATATCATAGGTCCGATTTACTGAAATTTCAAAAGAATATATGGTTTTCACTGCGAGTTAAATGCGTTACAATATTTGACTAATTAATTTAATCGAAATGTTAGTTTTACTTAGATTTGTTTATATTTAACTCTAACTAGTCGTATTGTTTTAAAATAACTTTAAGGAAATAAATATTTTACGACTATCATTTTATTAAATGATTGAAACTATAATCGCCGAAATGTATGTCAAAAATCCCCATTTTCAGATCTACTAATTGTGGCATCATTGATAAATGTTATAAAAAATGTGCATTTTGACAGCGCTCTCTCGAAACAAAGAGTTGCAAATCCATTCATCTATGCTCAGTGACTACTAAAGAGTATAAGAATACGTGTGAATTGAGTGTGCACAATTGTGCCACTAATGCGGCAGTTACCCACCGACGTGTGCCGTACGTACGGACGTTTGTCGTACGAAGCACGTTTGACCGAATTCTCAAGCCCGTAGGAATCAATGTATGCGTCTGTGTACATGTACATAACATATTTGTGTGTGTATTGTTTACAACAAATCACTGTTGCCATTGGCCAGTTTGCATTCATGCTTATGGAAACATGAACTTTTTCCAATTTAAATTTGATATTGTAAAAGGCCGGAATAAATATTAAATAAGTATAAATAGTGTCACGGATATTAGCATCGCTAAGTTATACCATCACTAAGGCGATGCTAAGGCCATGATACGCAGTATTTACGTCAATAATCAAATCATGTATACACATATATAAGGCAGCCGAAAGATGTCACACACAGATGCATTTACTTATACGCCTATGTATGCGCGAGAGACTGTAAACTACAAACATTCACATCAATAATTCAATCATTATGTATCTACATAAACGAATAAATAATTGCGTCTACACATATGTACGTATACGAGCAGCGGAGCGGCAATGCACAAATAAATGCATATATCTTATCTGAGTTGTCACAAGAGAGAGCAATAATTTGTGCACGTAGTTGCGGCTGGCGATTTTGTAGCCGAAACTAACTAGTAAATTCTGGAAATCGAAGAGCCTAGAAGTATGCAGCGTAAACTATAAAAGCGGGGCAGGCGAGTAAGAAGTAATTCAGTTTGATTTGAGTTGTCAATCAGTTACGACTAAGACGATATCTAGCGAGGAATAGCAGTATTATTTTGAATAGTGGAGTTTCATTTGAGCTATCAGTTTGGTTATTAAGCTATTCGTTGCACAGTTTGAGTGTTATTGTGAAGTATTTTAATAAAGGCCATTTTTCCATTATTCAATATTGGAGTTATTTATTCAACAGTTTAGCGATACGAACCTAGCAAAAGGGCAAATAAGAGGAATTTGCAAGTAAAATTCGTTACAATTGGTGTCAGAAGAGGAATTGTTGAATAAATTCCAGAGGACAAGGACATGGCAAAATTCAGTGAATTGAAGATCCAGCAACTGAAGAGGGAGTTGGACAGCCGTGGATTGAATACAACCGGCAATAAACTCGAACTTCAGGCACGACTACGAGAGGCAATGGAATTAGAGGGAATTAACGTGGAAGAGTATGTCTTTCATCTTGATGGCGAGGAGACAACAAAAATTGAAGAGAAAAACGAAACATCGCAGACAGTTACCAGCACAGACTTGAACATGATATTGGCTGCAATATCTGCACAAACATCGACAGTAGCATCAATGTCGTCGCAATTGGCATCCCAACTGGAAGCGCAGGAAACACGCATAACATCGAAGATTGAAGCACAAGAAACGCG
Organism: Eurosta solidaginis; assembly: GCF_040869045.1. NCBI lineage: Eukaryota > Metazoa > Arthropoda > Insecta > Diptera > Tephritidae > Eurosta > Eurosta solidaginis. The sequence goes on along the minus strand of NC_090322.1, from coordinate 36,546,579 downwards.
TATGTCAGAAATGGCGACACAGATTACATCCAAGGTGGAAACACAGCTCGAAGAACAGAAGACATATATGGCATCCCAACTGGAAGAGCAGAAGACATATATGGCATCCCAACTGGGATCACAGGAGGCACATATTTCAGAAATGATGTCGCAAGTGTCACCTCAATTGGAAGATCAAAAGACATATATGGCATCTCAATTGGAAGCGCAAGAGGCACGTATATCTGAAATGTCGGCAGAAATTTTGGAACAGGTATCATCAAAACTGGAAGCGCAGGATGCAAAAATGGCTCAATTTCAGGCAGAAGTAGATGAATTAAAAGGTCGTATGGAGCAGTTGCAACTTAATCGGCTGGCTGCTTCAGCGAGTAATACGAAGGTAAAAACACCATCATTTGACGGTTCTGTTCCTTTCCAGGTCTTCAAGCTACAGTTTGAGAAGACCGCAGCAGTGAACAACTGGAATGCGGAAGAAAAAGTTGCTGCACTGTTCGTGGCATTGAAGGGGCCAGCAGCGGAAATCCTACAGACGATTCCCGAAGGAGAGCGGAACAATTATGAAGCATTGATGGCTGCTGTAGAACGACGTTATGGAAGCGAGCATAGAAAACAGATATTCCAAATTGAGTTGCAAAACCGCTACCAAAAAGCAAATGAGACATTGCAGGAGTTTGCTTCAGATGTTGAAAGGTTGGCTCATCTCGCAAATGCGGACGCACCCGTGGAATACACCGAGAGGGTAAAAATCCAGAGTTTTATAAATGGCATACGAGACGTGGAAACGAAGCGAGCTACATACGCAAACCCAAAACTGACATTTGCTGGAACGGTATCACACGCATTGACTCGGGAAACGGCCTCACTATTGAGTAAACCACCATACAAAGCTCATCGTGTGGAAGTGGACAGACCAGATTGGGTAGACACAACTTTGGAAGCACTGAAGGGATCACAACAGAAAATTGCCTGAGTTATTAAATGTTTCAAGTGCGGCAACCCAGGTCATATTGCACGACATTGCAGCACAGGTCCCAATAGCTCCAACAATGTGGGTGGCCATAAACGCAGAGCTGAAGGAGATGAGCAAATCTCCAGGTCCACTCAATCGTTAAACTAAATCGAGTCAGCCGCAAGGGGCGACAGCTGGCTCCCTCAATTGAATGCCCCATAATCTCTATCTCACAAATTGAAAGAAGGTCAAACAATCTTACTGTCGGAGGACATGTGGATGGAAAGGAACGTTTACTGACTGTAAATACGGGTGCATCTTATTCCATCATTCGAGCGGATTTAGTCAACGAGAAGATAACACCATTGCATAGAGCAAGATTGCGTACAGCCACTGGAGAAGACAGCACGGTTCTAGGAGAAGTATCATGTTAAGTCGCAATTGGGAACGTCACGGTAGTACACAATTTTATAGTGGCAGATATTGTTGATGAAATCATAATTGGAGTGGACTTCTTAATCGACCAGGGCATCAAGATCGACATGCAAAGCAAGATGATGCGATATAAGAACATGGATGTACCACTTAATTTCGGCTACGAGAGAGGCTACAGCAGTAAACGAGTGCTGGTGGAAGAGAGTCAGCGAATACCACCAAAATCCGAAGCAGTCATCTGGGCAAAGGTTGATGGAGATTGTGGGACAAACAAATTGTGGGTTGTCGAAGCAGCAAACAAATCAGCACTGAACATACTTGTAGGAAAAACCCTGGCTATGACAAAACAAGATGGACGTGTTCCAGTAAGAGTACTCAATGAGTTCAATTCACCAATCAAACTGACTAAAGGAGCTATTTTGGGAAGATGCCAAGAGGCTGAAGTAGTTATTAACTGTGAACAGCTCCAGGAACACGTTTCAGCTAGTAATACTAATCTTTCAAATGACATCACGGCATGGACGCATGGGCTAGAGGAAGCATATCAGAGTAAGGCAAAACAACTGCTCCTAAAGTACGCGAACATATTTGACCAGGATGGTTCTAAACCAGGCCGCACCAACGTTGTGAAATATCAAATTGACACTGGAGATGCGAGGCCGATCCGTCAAGCTCCACGTAGTGTTCCACTGGCGAAGCGGCAAGTTGTGAGTCAAATTATACAAGAAATGAGCGACAGCGGCGTCATCGAACCATCTGCTAGTCCCTGGAGCTCACCGGTAGTACTTGTAAAGAAGAGGGATGGAAAAATGAGGTTTTGCGTGGACTACCGGAAGTTGAATGACGTTACGAAAAAGGATAGCTACCCATTGCCAAGAATTGACGACACTCTGGACTCGCTCTCTGGTACGAAATGGTTTTCCACACTGGACTTGAAAAGCGGCTACTGGCAAGTGGAGGTAAAGGAGGAAGACAAAGAGAAAACAGCCTTCAGCGTCGGAGATGGTCTTTGGCAATTTACAGTAATGCCCTTTGGAGTATGTAATGCACCAGCTACTTTCGAGAGACTCATGGATCAGGTATTGAAAGGACTACATTGGAAAACATGCTTGGTGTACCTGGACGACATCATCGTATTGGGCAAGAATTTCGATGAACATCTTAAGAACTTGGAGGAAGTTTTCCAAAGAATAGCTGGCGCTGGTCTGAAGTTAAGTCCCAAAAAGTGTGCGCTGTTTAAAAAGGAAGTAAATTATTTAGGTCAAAAGGTAACGACAGGGGGCATCTGCACTGCGAACGAAAAGATAGAGGCTGTAAAGGATTGGCCAAGACCACAGAACCTACATGAATTAAGAAGTTTCCTTGGGCTGTGCACATATTACCGCCGATTTGTACAAAATTTTTCCAGCGTAGCCCATAGCCTCCATGAGCTTACAAGAAAAAATAAAGCTTTTGAATGGAAGAAGGAGCAAGAAGTGGCTTTCCAAACATTGAAGGAGCGTTTGTGCACTGCCCCAATGTTAGCATATCCGATTCCAGGAGCAACATTTATTCTAGATACAGATGCGAGTGGATATGCTATAGGAGGCGTTTTATCACAACTGGTCGATGGACAGGAGAAGGTAGTTGCATATTACAGCCGTTCGATTGGAAAACCAGAGAGGAACTACTGCGTTACGCGGAGAGAGCTGCTGGCATTGGTAGAGTGCGTTAAACATTTTCACAAATACCTCTACGGCCAGCGATTCCGTGTCAGGGCAGATCACGCAGCTTTAAAATGGCTACTGCAGTTCCGTAATCCGGAAGGACAATTGGCACGGTGGATCGAGCGACTACAAAGCTATGACTTTTCCATTGAGCATCGAAAAGGTAGTACCCATGGAAATGCCGATGCAATGTCACGAAGACCATGTAGTTTGGAATGCAAGCACTGTTCAAAAGCCGAGGCTAAAGAAGGCATTATAGATGTCCGGCTAATGACTATAACATGTACAGATGAATGGGACAAGGAACAGCTAAGAAAGTGCCAGCTAGAAGATGCAGATCTGTCACGTGTTATGCAAGGGCTCGAATGAAATGAAAGACCAAACAGAGAAGAGATGTCAGCAGAGAGTCCCATTGGGAAGTCATATTGGGCACAGTGGAACAGTTTGGAATTGATATCCGGTTGCCTTCATCGAGTATGGGAGAGTGAGGATGGTAAATACAAGAATAAACTGATAGTTGTTCCCAGAAAGAGGATTCCTGATGTGCTCAGCGAGCTGCATAATGGTCCAAGCGGAGGTCATCTTGGAATCACGAAGACGCTCGAGAAGATTAAACAGAGATTCTATTGGGTTGGTTGCCGTCAGTCGGTCACTGAGTGGATTGCGAACTGCGAGGTTTGCAGCAGAGCGAAAGGGCCCAGAACACGAAGTCATGGCCAGATGAAGCAATATAACTCAGGTGCGCCATTTGAATGGATCGCTATGGATGTCGCCGGTCCATTTCCTACTAGCAACGGCGGAAACAAATATGTACTGGTAGTTATGGATTATTTCAGCAAATGGCCAGAGGTATACCCAATCCCAAATCAAGAAGCGGAAACGGTAGCAGAAGTGTTTATAAACAATTGGGTTGCAAGGTATGGTGTACCAATGGAGTTACATTCTGACCAAGGCAGGAATTTCGAATCAGCTGTGTTCCAGGAAATGTGTAAGTCATTAGGCATTCGAAAAACACGGACAACTGCATTGCATCCTCAATCCGATGGTATGGTTGAACGATTCAATAGAACATTGGAGGAGCACTTAAGGAAAGTAGTAGACAAGTACCATAAAGAATGGGATACCCGCATACCATTATTCTTGATGGCTTACCGATCAGCAGTGCATGAGACAACGGGCCAAACCCCTGCAAAAGTAATTTTTGGCAATGACCTTAGACTGCCAGCTGATTTGAAGTTTGGGATAGATGCCAATGCGGAGAGAAATGTCAGGAAATCCACTAGTGATTTGGAAGAAGAGCTAAGAGAAATACATGATCTGATAAGGCAACGAATAAAGATTATGAGTGACAAGATGAAAGCCAGATATGATAAAGCGATTAATTCAGAAGGTTTTCAGGAAGGAGATTTGGTGCTGTTATACAACCCGCAACGAAAAAAAGGTTTGTCCCCGAAATTGCAGTGTAATTGGGAAGGCCCATACAAAGTTGTAAAACGGATTAACGATGTAGTGTACCGCATACAAACCATCGGTAAACCACGAACCAAAATGAAAGTGGTCCATTTGGAAAGGCTGGCAACGTTTAGATCGAGAGATTTGTCTGACCGGGACGATCAGACTTAGGTGGAGGGCAGTGTCACGGATATTAGCATCGCTAAGTTATACCATCACTAAGGCGATGCTAAGGCCACGATACGCAGTATTTACGTCAATAATCAAATCATGTATACACATATATAAGGCAGCCGAAAGATGTCACACACAGATGCATTTACTTATACGCCTATGTATGCGCGAGAGACTGTCAACTACAAACATTCACATCAATAATTCAATCATTATGTATCTACATAAACGAATAAATAATTGCGTCTACACATATGTACGTATACGAGCAGCGGAGCGGCAATGCACAAATACATGCATATATCTTATCTGAGTTGTCACAAGAGAGAGCAATAATTTGTGCACGTAGTTGTGGCTGGCGATTTTGTAGCCGAAACTAACTAGTAAATTCTGGAAATCGAAGAGCCTAGAAGTATGCAGCGTAAACTATAAAAGCGGGGCAGGCGAGTAAGAAGTAATTCAGTTTGATTTGAGTTGTCAATCTATTTGAGTTGATATCTAGCGAGCAATAGCAGTATTATTTTGAATAGTGGAGTTTCATTTGAGCTATCAGTTTGGTTATTAAGCTATTCGTTGCACAGTTTGAGTGTTATTGTGAAGTATTTTAATAAAGGCCATTTTTCCATTATTCAATATTGGAGTTATTTATTCAACAGTTTAGCGATACGAACCTAGCAAAAGGGCAAATAAGAGGAATTTGTAAGTAAAATTCGTTACAATAGGTTACATATTTATAATCTGCACTTTTACATAATTATTTCGAATTATTTTCACAATTTTTCAAACTTTAATTAGGTGTTTTTGCATAAAAGTGCAAACGGTCAAAAATTAGCGCACAAAAGTTTACTAGGCAACTCTGTCTAGTGAGAGAGCGATCAGCTGACACGTTCTTACGGAAAAAATCAAAATTGTTTTGATTTCTACTTTCCGGGCTACGTACGTACGGGCGTTGCACGTCGGTGAGTTTTCGTTTACATTGCACACTCATAAGATAGGTCGTGTCAGCTGACACGTTTTTGGTACGTACGTTCGTGAGTAACTGCCGCATAAATCAGGGCTATTCAAAACTGAAAGTGCACCTGTATTAGTGAGAGCGCAATCGTCGCGATGATCGTGCGGGTGAATTGATTTTTCATTTAGTCGCTTACTAGCAAGCAACGAGCTAACAACAAACATATGTATCGCGCATAATTTTTCATGCATATTTTGATACCGATCAGCCAATACCCATAACCGATGTTGCTACGCCAAGTGCCACTGATGACATGATACGAAACTTTTATTCTCTCTCAATTCGTTTCCAGGAATGGGTCTTGAAGTTCATTCGATTGTAAACAAAAGTTCGTTCGTTTCCAAGAATGGGTCTTGAACATCAGATGGCTATAGAGTTGCCTAAACTACCAAAAAAAAAAAAACTCCAAGAAATCCGTTCGGTTTCATTATTTTCAAAAAATCAGCAAGTAAGGTGATAAAAAATTATTAAAATTTATAAAAAAGGCAAAGTTTTGTAGAAATATTTTGTGGTAGAAAAGTGAAAAAAAATGAAATAATATATTTCGATTGCGTTGCTTTGCTTTGTTGCGCTGGCACCACCATAAGATAACAATGAACGGCTAGCCCCTTTTTCACTTTGATGGCCTTTATGCATCCATATACATCAATGCGAAGACTAAGAAGCTGACTTTTTCTCCAATCGAAAGCTGCTATCAAAACTCGTTTCGTGTGCAGCCCTTCGATGAAAGGTGTTGTCACTGATAAATTTTCCACGGGTGAAAAATAGTTATTTTGTCTTCGGATTTGTAATCCTGACAAAAATTCGAGTTTTTTGATATCCCATTTGACAATCTTGAGTAAGTTTTCAGTGAAAATTATAAATTAAACCTTTACCATGTAAAATACCCCAAAGTTATTCTGAAATGCCGAAATTTGATTTTGAGCATGATGGTATCTATGGCCAATATTATAAAAAATGCACATTTTCACGTTCTTACGGAAAAAATCAAAATTGTTTTGATTTCTACGTTCCGGGCTACGTACGTACGGGCGTTGCACGTCGGTGAGTTTTCGTTTACATTGCACACTCATAAGATAGGTCGTGTCAGCTGACACGTTTTTGGTACGTACGTTCGTGAGTAACTGTCGCATTATGCGGCAGTTACCCACCGACGTGTGCCGTACGTACGGACGTTTGTTGTACGAAGCACGTTTGACCGAACTCTCAAGCCCGTAGGAATCAATGTGTGCGTCTGTGTACATGTACATAACATATTTGTGTGTGTATTGTTTACAGATAAGCACTGTTGCCATTGGCCATTTTGCATGCATGCTTATGGAAATATCAACTTTTTCCAATTTAATTTTTGATGTTGTAAAAGGCTGGAATTAATATTAAATAAATATAAATAGATTACATATTTATAATCTGCACTTTTACATAATTATTTCGAATTATTTTCACAATTGTTCAAACTTTAATTAGGTGTTTTTGCATAAAACTGCAAGCAGTCAAAAATTAGCGCACAAAAGTTTACTAGGCAACTCTGTCTAGTGAGAGAGCGATCAGCTGACACGTTCTTACGGAAAAAATCTAAATTGTTTTGATTTCTACGTTCCGAGCTACGTACGTATGGGCGTTGCACGTCGGTGAGTTTTCGTTTACATTGCACACTCATAAGATAGGTCGTGTCAGCTGACACGTTTTTGGTACGTACGTTCGTGAGTAACTGCCGCATTAGATGTTAAGGTTTTGGAGTCTGAAGTCCTCACATAAATGCCAAATATCGTAAAACAATACAAATAAAAATTCAAAACTGGTTGCTTTTACGGAGCTTGACGGCCGAGAAATTAGAAGGCAAAATTAAATTTTCCTTTTCCCTCCTTTTCCTTTTCCTTCCATTTTGCAAACTGTCGGTGGCATCGACTTGAAGGCTGTCTTTTGTATGAGAAGGTATTTTAAGGACTTTCGAAAAGGCAGCAGTCGGTAATTGGCTCTAGAGTTATTAGTCTTAGACATAAGCATAATTTATCAAATTTATTTTATGGAAATTATGGCTGAAGTGCACTTAAATAAATACTTTCATATGACGAACTTAGTTGTTTGTAGGTAAGGCGGCGGAGTCCGCTAAAGCAAAAGAATGCAGTGTTGATTGTTGGCTCTGGTGCGATAGCCTGCAGAGATAAGCAAAGTTAGAATTTTGGATTTATAACTGAAAATGCTATTAAGCCTGCGTCGGGGATTCTATCTTTCAGGCGAAGGTCTATGCCATATAGAGAGCAGCCGTACTGCTGCAAGATAGTACAGTCCCAGACATCAGTGTAACGATCTTTGTCGACAGGCTGCCCTAAATGCATTATAATCCAACGTGATAAAGTCGGATATCGTGCGGAACTGTCGAGCATTGATGGCGTCCATTCTTTCTTTGCTGGGTCCTGAGACACACTGATATTGCATAAATTTGCAGATGAGATGGACAGTAAATGTTCCGATATGGGCATAAACTGTCCCCCACGCTCCGTATGACCACCACTGGGTTAGGGCCGTTGCTTTGCTGTGGACCAACCGAGATAATTGAGAGATCTAAAGGCCTTTTAGGCCATATTTGGATAAGAGAGGAACAAGCTTCCTTCTCAAGCTTAATAATCTGCAGTGAGAGTCCTCAGCGGCGATATCACCAGTCATTGCGCTATAGCACCAACGCTCTGACGGTGGCGCATACCAAGAAGCTTGCCCTCGTTTCCACTCATTCGATGGGGAAAATTAACCAAGGGGCTAATCGTATATGGAGCTCACCTGCATTTTTTATAGTGATATCGCAACGAAGGGCCTCATATCGCCTTTGTAGTTGTAGGGAGAGACTGGTACTTAGCGAACGAATCACTCGTATTCGCAGGCAGTTTTGGTTAACCGCACCAACTCCTCCTTGGGCCAAGGTGTTGAGGTTACCTTGAAGATGTCTAAACGATCACTAGGTAGCTATTTAATAGCTCATCTCGAATGGTCCCTTATAAGGCCCCGACAAGGTACAAGCTGTTCGGACTAGTGTCTTTTGTAAGTGGCTTCTGCAATCCTAAGATGCAAACGGAGTCTCAAAAATCCTTCACGTGGTAGTAGCAGTAATTCTCCTATTCCCTTCAAGAGACACGTGACACGTGTAAGACCTCTATGAGCCAATAATATGGAACCAAGACCGAATTAACTGGGATATATGAGCGTTTTCATCATCGCGTGACACCTATTCGAATGGCCATACAAATAAGCGTAGCTTGGCGTCGGATTCGTGGTGGGAGAGAGACTTTGTTTGCCGAGTCATTGTGCATTTGTGTTTTTGTTGCAATTTTGATTGGCACCTTTTCACCTTGCAATTGTTTTTGTGCGCACACTTTTTGTTTTTCTCGCAATTTACTGGCTTCGCAGCTGTTTGCGTCGCTTTTTAAGTGTCAAGTGACAGTAACTCTAAAACTGCTAGCTACCGCTAAGCTCACAAACTTTCAGAGTTGCTTTATATATAACCTTTCTCATTCTCAGTGCTATTTCAACTGTTTTTTCTTTGTAATTTGCAAACATATCTTTACCATTTCTATATTCTTATACTAGTATATTTTCACCTTTCTATAAAAAATGACTTGCATTTTCAAAAATTGTCAGGTAAAAAGCGAATCCGAACGTTTTGTCTCTTGCTGGCTTTGCGATGGGCTGGCCCATGGAAAGTGCGCGGGACTGACGGCTAGAGTTGTTGACACTGTCAATGATGGGGAGAAGGGAGTACGTTGGTCATGCATTAAATGCATGGTTAGACAAACATGAAATGCGTTTTGAAATTGCTAAAGAGTTTTCCATAAGCACGGAAAAGTTCAATCAATACGATAGCTTGTTCAAATCCTTCAAGTGTTTGGATGAGTTACCGCATTTTTTAAATAGAAATAAAGACAACCGCGATAATAAACAAAAACACTCTGAAGACTCACCTAACGCTTTGAATTTTAATCCTGCTCAGAACATTAATCTTCCGCAAGTGGAGCTCATAGACTTGGCTTCCCCTATTCCGCAAGCTGTGGTTCCATCCACTTCTAAGGCCGCGGAAAAAACCTTAGAGTCTCAAACTGTAACTTCTGAAACTGTAACTTCTGAAACTGTAACTTCTCAATCTGTGACTTCTTATTCAGAAGCACCGGCTAAAAAGCTGGTTGTAGTCCCGCTCAAAAAATCGATTTTTGTATCTCGCTTTGACAAAGACACTTTCGTTGAGGATATCAAGTCTTATGTCGAAAATTAAGGCTGACGGCATGACTTTAAGAAAATTTAAATTTAATTACGAAAGAAACATTTCTTCATTTAGAATTGATGTCTACTCAAAAGATTTTGATAAACCTTTGGACAGCGCATTTTGGCCGCCAGGGGCTTTTGTTCGCGAATTTGTGCATAAGACTATTGAGATTACTCAAAATGTAGCAAAAATTCCTCCTCAAAGTTCCGATGCAAAAAACTTAATTTAACATTTTGCTTAAGCTTTTACTATCAAAACGTTAGAGGCTTAAATACTAAATTAACTGACTTATATTTGAAAACCATTCACTGTAACTATAATATTATTGCTTTTACCGAAACATGGCTGAAACCCAATGTTTTAAATTCCGAAATTTTTTGCGGTGAGTATCAGACCTATAGAAATGATCGCTTAAGTACCGGAGGTGATCTTGCTAGCTGTACATTCTTCAATTCCATCTGAAGATGTTAATTTAGCCGAAGTTGATTCCATCGAGTTTAAATGCATTCGAATCTTACTAGGCCGGGGGGATATTTACTTAGCCATTTGCTATATTCCACCATCTTCTGATCTATCAATGTATATGCACCATATTTCACTGTTAAAATCATGATAAAGCCCATGGACTCAATGATTGTTTTAGGCGACTTCAACCTGCCACATATATCTTGGAATACCGTTGATCACAATATTGTCCACGTATCATCCAAGATGCATAACAATGACTTTTTGGATGGAATTACTGATCTTTACCTTAATCAGATCAACTTCTTTCCGAATAAGTATGGAAAATTCTTAGACTTAGCATTTGTTGACGACATATCTAAATTCTCTATAAATCGGTGTGAACCTCTTGTTTTGCCAGAAGACGTTTACCATCCTTCTCTTGAGATAACTTACGAAATCATATGCAACGAAGTCGGCTGCACTAACAAAACACGTGTCTCTACCAGATGCTTGGATTTTTTCAAAACTAATTTCAACAATTTAAATAAAGAGCTTTGTGAGATAACGTGGCCTCGATATAAAGAGGATGTAGAGGAAAACGTTTTACATTTTAATAAAACCATTTATACTTTATTTGAAAAACATGTGCCCAAACCCACATGCTCGTACATTGAACCAGTGCAAGCCTGGTTTACTAAAGATTTAAAAGCTTTAAAAAATAAGAAATCACGTTTATTCAAATTATATAAGAGAACCGGTTTACATTCTCATTATGCACAGTACGCTATTTTCCGTCATAAGTATTTTGAACTTAATAAAAAGTGTTATAAAGCTTACATATGTAAAATTAAAAGAAACATTATTTGCCACCCGAAGTCTTTTTATGATTTCGTAAATTCTAAACGCAGAAATAACGGGTTTCCTTCTGCCATGAAGTTTAGAAATAGCATTTCCAGCGACGATCAAGAGATTGCAAACTTCTTCGCTCAATTCTTTCACTCTAATTACTCTGCTGTGGTTGATTCATCACCTACAAATTATCCGTATGAGCTCCATTCTAGTAACTCAATATATGCCCACATTTGCTGCCTGAAGATGTTCTACTACATCTAAAGACCCTAAAAGAATCCTTCAAATACGGTCCCGATTTGATCCCAACATGTTTTCTTAAAAAATGTGCGAAATACATTTACCAGGCCCTTATTGATCTGTTTAAGCTCTCTTTAAAAAATGGCATTTTCCCGACGGCTTGGAAGGAATCTTTTCTTGTCCCACTTCATAAAAAAGGAAGCAAGTCTTCTATTGATGTTTCGGACTCGCTCTTTGCCATAAAAAAGACGGTTCTATATTCTCTTAATAATTAAAAAATTATATTTATACTTTTAGTCTATTGTATTTTGTGAATCTATATTTCTCAGCTGATGAGTTTCTCTGTAGCTGAGCGGTTTTAGATCTCGGTGCTTAAGAAGCCACTGCCTCTCAAAGACTCGGTAAAAAACAAATTATAAATAACACATAAATAAGAATTAGGATACAAAAAAAAAAAAAAAAATAGTATGTATGAATTAAAAAAAAAAAAAAAACAGGAGGTTTTAAGACCGGGGCGAATTCCTGTAAGAACGAAAACGGCGACCTTGTAACTGATGTCCAGAGAGTACTTAGATTATGGAGGGATCACTTCTCTGCTCTCCTAAATGGAGACAACGATTTACCGCACAGAGATGACGAGCCCGATCCCGCAATCGATTGTGATGGAATAAATGTCCCCCCCACCTGATTATGACGAAGCCAGAATAGCAAAAACCAGATTCAAAAACAACAAGGCCGCGGGCGCTGATGGATTGCCTGCGGAGCTATTCAAGTACGGTGGCGAGGAGTTGGTAAGCCGCATGCATCAGCTTCTTCGCAAAATATGGGCGGATGAGTGCATGCCCAACGATTGGAATCTAAGTGTTCTTTTCCCAGTCCACAAGAAGGGGGATACTGCAAACTGCACAAATTATCGTGGAATCAGCCTTCTTAATATCGCATATAAGGTCCTATCAAGTGTTTTGTGCGAAAGATTGAAGCCCACCGCGAATCAACTGATTGGACCTTATCAGTGCGGCTTCAGACCTGGTAAATCTACCATCGACCAGATTTTCACAATGCGCCGAATCTTGGAAAAAACACGCGAAAAAAGAATCGGCACACATTACCTCTTCGTCGATTTTAAAGCCGCCTTCGACATCACGAAAAGGTGCCGCCTATATGCGGCTATGTCTGAATTTGGTTTCCCCGCAAAACTTATACGGCTGTGCAAAATGACGTTGAGCAACACCATCATCTCAGTCAGAACTGGGAAGTACCTCTCCGAGCTGTTCGAAACTAAACGAGGTTTCAGACAGGGTGACCCCCTATCATGCGATTTCTTTAATTTGATACTGGAGAAAATTATACTAGCTGCAGAACTTAACCGCTTTGGAATAATATTCTATAAAAGCGTGCAATTAATGGCGTACGGTGATGACAAAGATATCATCGGTCTACACACCCGCGCCGTTAGTTCTGCTTACTCACAACTGGAAAAAGAAGCGGTAAAGATGGATTTGATGGTAAATGGGGACAAAACGAAGTACCTGCTGTCATCGAGCAAAGAGTCAGCGCATATGCGCCTTGGCAACCACGCTACTGTTGGCAGCCATAATTTCGAAATAGTAAAAGACTTCGTTTATTTGGAAACCAGCATGTACTAGCACTAGCAACAACATCAGCTCTGAAATACAGCGAAGAATCACTATTGCCAATAAATGCTACTTTGGACTAGGTAGGCAATTGAAAAGTAAAACCCTCTCTCGGCAAACGAAAATCATACTCTGCAAGCCACTTTTCGTACCCGTCCTGATATATGGGGCAGAAGCATTGACCATGACAACAGCAGATGAAGCGGCTCTGGGAGTGTTCGAGAGAAAAGTTCTTCGAAAGATTTATGGACCTCTACGCGTTGGCGATGGCGAGTTCCGAAGAACGATGAGCTATACGAGCTATACGCAGACATCAATATGGTCCAACGAATTAAAACGTATCGGCTGCGCTGGCTAGGCCATGTTATGCGAATTAAAGATGCCGCTCTGGCCAAGAAAGTGTTTCTATCAGAACCCGCCTATGGCAGCAGAGGTAGAGGGCGGCCCTCACTCCGTTGGAAGGACCAGGTGGAAAACGATTTAAAATCCCTTGGCGCCGGTTGGCAGAGAGAAGAAGCGACGGTGTAAAGCGTGTAAACGGTTAAGCGCCAATTAAATAATATTAAAAAATAAATAAAATATGAGCGTTTTTGAGCTCAATTGTTCCCTCATATAGTCGCTTGCTTTCCTGCTAGAGTAAGTGGCTGCCAAGTGTTTGATCAGCCGACCCGTTGTCAGTCTATGCTATGACACGCAACCAAAATTTAAATAGAGGTGAGACTTCCCCATACCGCTCACAAAGAAAACTTCATTGCGCCACTGCAGAGGGGCGAATTTGAACAAGAAATCCATTTAACCTTGAGCAAATTTTTGGTTAGAGGTGCCTAATTAAAATTTCAATGCCTTAATGATGAAAAATACAAAATATTTATACAGCTTTTTAAAAGGACATTTCTATAGAAATTTCTTATTATATTAGCTTTTTATTTTTACCAGCCTTTACCCGCGGCTGCGTCCGTAAGTACAAAATAAAATATATGGGCTATTCATGTTAGCCTGATTATCAAGTTATCTGTTTAAAAAAAATTGTCTGTCCAATGTATTTTATTTTTATAATAGAGTAAAAAAAATAACTAAATAAGCTGAAATAACAGCAACGCTACAACAACAGTTGGTTATGGTTTTTCGATAACAAGTTTCTAGTGTCAGTAGCAAAAAATTTAAAGTGTCCCTATAGGTTTTAAATCCAGATATTTACGAGAATGTATTGTTAAAAAATAAAAGTCCGGATTTAACTTTTCTTTTCGGACTTATAAAATAAAAGTTAGAATTTTTTTTTTTGAATTTTTTGGAAAAGGATGCATTATTCGTCATGGAAATGTTTTGGGTATACCTGGAATCCCATACACTTTCACCAAGGAAAAGTTTTTAACCGGACTTTTTCGACTCAACAAAAAAAAAATACCTATTAAAATAAGCCACTGATTATAATTAATAGTTATACTATAGTTTTGTCACTATCTTTCGCCACGATCCTTATTTTCTTAGTGCGATTTCAAAAACTAATTCCGAGTAATAGGGAAATCAAAATAACAATTTTACTGTGGATTTTTTAATAGCTATACCTACGTGCTATTTTTTTTTTTAATTTTTCATATAAATCGGTGATTCTGCTGATTCTTGAACAACGTAGTGAATTATTTCGAGCCTCAAAAGGTGTATCGCAATTCAGGAACGCAATATCTAAGCCCAGAAGATTAAACAAGTGGTACCACAGGGTGTGTCCTCTCCTCGCTTCTGTTTAACTTCTACATATCGAAGCTCCATTCTCCACCATAAGTAGTTACCATTACATCTTACGCCGATGACTGCATAATAATGGCTATAGGTCCCGGTCCACCCATCGATGAGCTAGGTAGTAAAATAAACAACTATCTTCCTTTACAACATGGACACGCCAAATATCGACCATATTGGACATACACGTCGATGGCATTACGCTACCGACTATCTTACATCCGAAAATACTGGGTGTGAGACTCGATCGGGATCTACATTTTGGTGAGCACCTAAAATCCAGAGCCATAACTAAGGTATCAAATTTCTTGCCGGCAGCATTTGGGTTAAAGATAAAGAAACGCACATTGTCACTTACAATGCAATTTCCCGGGCACTTACATGGTACACGTCCCCGATATGGTCGCCAAGCCTAACGAATATTCATTGTAAAAAACTACAGGCCTTTCAAAACACTGCCCTCATAACCGCTATTGTAACGGATCTCTCCTAAATGGCTGCTAAATAAGAGGGATTAAATTGTAGGTGCATGCTTTCAAAGCGGGTCTGCATACCTAGCGTTGCTTCAGCGTGGCTCAGGGAAAATGGGCGTGGGCTTGCCTTGTAGCATGCAGCGAAAGCCAGGATTGAAAAGATATCCAGCGAAAGAAAAAACACAAACACAGGGAACCAAAACTTAAGCAGCGACATGGATATACTTACTAGATGTGGTTCCTAACAAAAAAAAAAAGAATTCCGGAAGCCATCCCCAACAACATTTCGATGAGGGAAGCAGAAGGTGTAGATGCTCCCTCGGTCGTAACTCACCCTACCTGTTAATGGCATGCGTTTTGTGCCATTAACCCAAGTCAAATCTCCTCTAATTTACCATAGCCAATCTCTACATTTCGCCATCAATTAAATAAATTACTCAAAAGGCATATCTCTGATTTTACTATAGAGACAATATTTAATTCATTATCATTAGAATCTATACATTTCTGATTTTACTTATACGAAAGTTTAAGTTCATGATTTATATATTTCTGAATCTGACTGGAACAGCAATTGTAAGTCATTAACTTAGAAATTTACCTACTTCGGATTTCACTATATAGATAATTTGAATTTATTATAATTTAAATTTTACATAGCCTATTCTCCTTTTTTCGTACGTCTAAGCTTAACCTGTTTGTTTCGTTAAAGAAAAAACACAAACACAGGGAACCAAAACTTAAGCAGCGACATGGATATACTTACTAGATGTGGTTCCTAACAAAAAAAAAAAGAATTCCGGAAGCCATCCCCAACAACATTTCGATGAGGGAAGCAGAAGGTGTAGATGCTCCCTCGGTCGTAACTCACCCTACCTGTTAATGGCATGCGTTTTGTGCCATTAACCCAAGTCAAATCTCCTCTAATTTACCATAGCCAATCTCTACATTTCGCCATCAATTAAATAAATTACTCAAAAGGCATATCTCTGATTTTACTATAGAGACAATATTTAATTCATTATCATTAGAATCTATACATTTCTGATTTTACTTATACGAAAGTTTAAGTTCATGATTTATATATTTCTGAATCTGACTGGAACAGCAATTGTAAGTCATTAACTTAGAAATTTACCTACTTCGGATTTCACTATATAGATAATTTGAATTTATTATAATTTAAATTTTACATAGCCTATTCTCCTTTTTTCGTACGTCTAAGCTTAACCTGTTTGTTTCGTTAAAGTTTCTACTATTATAAGTTTCACTTCAACAAAAATTTCAGGAAATGAGTCTACAGTAAAGTTCCTTGTACATTTGTAAAGGGTTTTAGAAATTTTATCACGAAAGCACAAAGTTAAATTAAAACAAAAGGCGAATTACAGATTTCACTATCCAACCTCGTATCCTCATAATAAAAGGTATCTAAGCAGGTGCACATATGTATGTACGTACATGCGTAATGCTCTCGCGCAAAAATTTACCAACGATTAGGCATGTATATACATACACACATATGTATCAGCACAACTATATGATTAATTATATGTAAATTCTTAAGTTTCACTTACCATCATACAAGCAGCATCAGCGAAGGGCCCAACGACGATGATGATGTTGATGTTACGTCGAACATGTTTGATCGGTAGGTTTAATGATAACTTAGAAGTTCGATAGTGATGTTAGGTTTACCCATTTATATCATTCGGGCTTTGCACAATTTCTGAAACCTTCTACATATACACATTCCGTGAACATACAATGCCTCTACGCAAAAACAAATTGGTTACTTTAAGCCAAAAACCAGTTCTTTCTTTTCCTATTTGAAAAAAAAATTTTTGTTTTATTTTTGTCGTAAATATTATTATTGTATTGTAGTGTAATTCTCCATTATCACTTTTAGCGAAACTTCTGTTATCTATTCTACAAAAGAAACTACTTCTAATGGTTCATCCTCACAATTTTCTTTCTCTTTTTTTCACATTTGCAATCTTATGATTTAAAAGTAAAAAGATTAGAACGGCCTCTGTTTCAGCTTGTACAACACTCCTCGTCGATGGGTTACTTCCGCCGGCAAAAAGGAATATGATTGGAACCGCATTTTCTTTACCACTCGATACTTATCCCTTCGCTTTGATGTCAGGTGAGCCTTGGACAATATTCCGTACTAAGGACAGAAGGAATCTACGTGTTCTGGTCCTTTCATCGCACTTTACACAAACAGTCTATATTAATTTAGATTAACTTTCATAGTCGTTTATAATTTGGGTTTATAATATGTGCCTTTATAGGTCTTTATAAGTCTCGACGCACAGACTTGGCACGCCTTTGAAATTTTATTTAATGTCTTTTTAGTTTTAATCGACCTTTTACACAACGACGGACAATTCAAGTCCCGCACTATTTTATGTTACATAGCAATTAATGCTATTTTTTTTTTTTTTCACGGACTCGACTCGCAGGCCACGCAGCTTTAGCTAGCTGTCCAGCAACTCAGTTGTACAAGAAAATCTCATCAAAACTTCCTTCTTTTTCCAAATGCTCTCTCTTTTATAGCCTCTTCTTTTCGACGCCTTCTTAGTTATGTGAACAACGGTACAGTCACCCGATTTAGCGGTCTCGAACTCATTGTTTTTATTAAAACTATAAGCCGGTATTTTTCACCCATGTATGTTGATATATACATTTGTATTATGTAGTTATAGAAAAAAGAAAACTGCAATATTTAACAAATACAATCAAGGACGTCGTTGTCTTCGGCTGGGTTAGGTACTTTGTGCCCTTCACGAAAGCACCAAAACCCTTAGTTGGCATTAGAAAAATATCATATTGGTCCGATGTTTTTGGTTCCATAAAATTATCGCTACTTTATAAAAGTGGTTTGAACATAACATTTTAGCCAGATACCTCAAAACCAAATGCTTCGTAGTGTTTATTTAGGCTTTCCAAGAGATATGCATCACTTACTCGTCATTATGATTATGTCTGTATACTTATTGATTGGGTCGTCTACATCATTACCTACTATATTAGGCAAATCTTTCAATAAAGTTATAATTAAATTTTTGTATTCATGTACGGTATAGAGAAGGTTGAAGAGCGTCGGATATGTCTCGGCTATGTCATCGATGGTGTGATCGCGAGCTCTTTGATCTACATTGGCAAGACCAGTTATCATTATACATATAAATGATAACTAATTTGGTATCCGCATACCCAGTGTAAATTCACTTGGAGCATATACCCCTCACACTATGGACTGTCTTCTTATGTCCCTCGAACACCACCTCGGAAAATTAGACCTTACTTTCGCCAATTTATAAAGGCTCATTTTCATATAAATAATGTCTTCGTTACGATATGAGAAGCCACTAGCCTTATTGCCAGACACTTTCAATTGTGGCCTTGTCCATCCAGACACTCTTAACCCTTCTAAACTTGAAAGAACATGGAAGCAATTTTATAACAAAATTCGAACACAAAATATTGAAAAAAAAATTTAGGAATTTTGTTTGTCGTAAAATGTTTCAGCTTTTTTATTATGAAAAAGAACAGTTTAACTTTACAAACAGTGTAGAGTTACCAACTTCGACGAGGCTGCGCCGAGGGAAGCTTAATTGCTACCCATACCGCCATAGTGCTATGAGCTTCAAAGCGCATGGTAGCAAAATTGCAGCTGCAAACGTCTATATGTGTAAAAATCAAAACTCTGTGTGTGTGTCTTTTCCCTATGGAGACGTATTTCCCACACTTCAATCATCACAAAATTTTGGCTATAGGTTCCTTCGATCAAGGCGAAGGTTTCTCATATTTCATAACTAAGAATTTTAAATTAAAATTTTTATTTTTCAATATCACGAGCGCCACTGGGTGATACGACAAATTTTGTATGTCAGCAAACGTTACTCATACGCCATGTACGTACTTAAGTGCAGAACTTTTGTTTGGCCATAGCATTGAATTCACAAAAAGTTAAAGCGATTGCATTGAGTGATTTAAAACTTTTTATTAAATTTAAGCATTCCATTGTAAAAATAGCTGTCTATATCGCCGCTCGCTAGCCAGAAGCATGAATGTGGAAATTTTCCGATTTTTTGTTAGAAGCTTCGTTGGATTACCCTTTAGATTCTTTAGGTTCTACTTAAATCTACAGCTTCCTACCTTACATGGAAACCCCAATAATTTGCAATGCAGTTTTTATGAATGTATAATTCAATCACATGAAGTTGGGCCAGAAAAATTAATGTGGCATATTCATGTTTCTGGCTTGCAGCAAAGTAATGCTGTTCCTGTTTGTATGACATATTCGTTGATATGGCTCAACAATTTTTAAAAAAAGCAAGAATAGCACACATTCGAACTCATATTTACTAATAATTTTAATTATTTGCAATATTTAATTATTTCTATTATAATTAAAAAATTGTGTTCTTCACTACTTTGCTGATAATTACTGTGCTATAACAACGCTATCCGCAAAAAAGGTCGTCGTTGTTTAATTGAAGGCAAATCGGTTTATTCGAAGCAAAACTAAAAGGCTTGAGAAAAATGTGCGAAAAACTGGTTATACTAAAAGAATATCATTCTTTTTATAAAAATCTAAAGGGCAACAGTAAGGGTCGTGACGCTTTACCCGAACCTAACACATCAGAAGATTCTGATTCCGAAAATGGGAACTAGTTCTAAGTTCACAATAATCAGGCCTGTTCTGAATTCCGACTCGGAATGAAAAGTAAAACGACATTGATTTCGACTCGGTTTCTATTTGGTGTTCTCAATTCCGATTGTAAAAAATCGATTCGAAGTCGATTTCGAATCGTTTTCATTCCGATTCGGTAACCAGTTTAATCAGCTGTTTTTGTTTATGTGTTTTGGTTTAAGTATCATAAAATTTTATTTTAATTAAAAAATGCCTGCAGATATGGTTTTTGATGCGCAGACGCAAGAATACGTGCTATTGTGCGTGCGAATCGTAAAAATGCGCTGGATCGGAATTCAGAACAGGTCGACTTCATTTCGATCAGCATCGATTTGTTTGCCTAATAGATTTCTTGATAGAAGTTTTTAAAGAAAGATTTATTATGCCAATTTAACTCAAATTTAAACAAAAAATACACACAACTCTTCCAAATAAAATGAAGAATTTAAAAAAAAATATTTGAAAGACAAATATCGCAACATTTGTGTATAATCTGCCAATTAATTTTCATTCCGACTGCTCAGAGGCAATACTTTTCAAACCGATAATTTTTGGTCGGAATCGAAATTGAGAACACCAATCCATTTCGATTCCGAAAAAATTGATTGGAATCGGAATCCAGAACAGGGCTCAATATCTTATATAAAAACGCATTACTGTATATGAAATTTAATTTAATGTGTAACTTTTTTTATTTACATACTTTCTATGAGTGACAGCCATAGATGTTTTCCCAAGTATTGTGATGCTCGGAACCCGAATCCGCCAAACGGAATTGGTCATACCATCACCAGCTGGCTATCCTGCTTGTATTTGTCTCCTTTCTTAGTTCAATTTATGTCATTTCTACATTCACATCACAATTGAGATATTCTGCCTCTATTAACAAATCTACAGATCCACGCAAATTAAAGAGGCAGAATGTCTCAATTGTGTTGTTAGTGTAGAAATGAGATAAACTGAATTAAGCAAGGAGACAAATACAAGCAGGATAGCCTAGTGATTAAGGCAACTGCAAGTTTCACCGTGTGATTCGCCATCCGAACCTCGGCGAAACCTTTCAAATATTACGAAATTGCCTGATGATGAATTTGTGGTGGTTTTGGAAATGGTACCATCGCAATATGCCAGTAAATGTTTCTTTCTTTCTTTTCAGTTTCTCTCAGAAAAACATAATAATTGAACATTCAATTATTATAAGCCGGTGTTAAACTCATGAATTCTTAATAACAACTAAAATATTTTGATTAAGTTATGCGATTTTGAGTATGAATTGTGTGTGACAAAATGAAAATTGAAATATAAGCAAAACATGAGAAATTAGAGGAATGAGGGATCTAAGGAAAAAGAAGGAGAGAGGTAGAGGGTGTAAAAAAAGAAGAGGGAGATATAAGGAAATTATAAAGATGACTTTTAGTAACAGGAAGGAATGCGTTAAATTAGTTTCTGCCCAACCCGAGCAACGCTAGGTACTCTGCTAGTACATAATACGGGCCAAAATCCTCAGATCTCTACCCGGCAGCACTTGGAAAAAAGATAAACAAAGATTGCTAGCAGCGTACAAAGGTCAACCGCTTATGTGCTACGCGTAGTTAATTTAAGAACTCATACTCGAAAAGGCTACAAGCCTGCCAAAATATTGCCCTCGGAATTGCCAGGGAATGTTCCATATTAAATAGTTATGCAAAAGAGCTCAATTTAAAGGAGCATATAGAAAAGGTAAACAGTTTTTGCTGATTTGCCGGAAACCGACACCCTAGCAAGCAACTGGTTAATATTCGGCACTTAAAAACGTTAACTATCAATATTAATGAAATCTTTTAGCACTGTTTTCATTAATTAACAATTGTCAGGGGTTTCGCTGCAATATTGCCAGCTCGTTGAAACGATGTTATCACGAAAAAATTGCACTGCAAAATTTTCCGAAATAACAAAAGTAATAAGTAGCTTTATTGGCTACGTAATGTGTTTGACATTGGCAGTGAATACGTAGTGACTACGTAAGAGGACAAAGGCGAATACGTAAGAAGTTATGAAATACGTATTTCTGGGTGAATGTGAATGTGAGTGACTGCGACGCAAACGTTCACGGTGTCATACATAATACGGGCCTCAGGAACAAAATGTTCAATAAGCAAAAAGCTTTTCTAAGCGTGATCGCCCCTCGGCAGCGATTTGGCAAATACTCCAAGTGTATTTCTCACATGAAAAGCTTCTTAGTGAAAACCCATCGACGTGGCCTTGCAGATGCCGTTCGGAGTCCGCGTAAACATGAATGTCCCGTCCCGCCAATTTGAAGGAAGCTCGGCCTTAAAATACCTCCGGAGGCTTCCGCGCCTTGTATTTATTAATTTTTAATGAACAGAAAGAAAAAAACAAGCTCCTCTTTGTATAGCTTGAACTTAAATTTAGAAGTGTCTTTGGTATTTCAAATTCCTGAAATCTAGAAGAAAAAGTTTTTGTTTATATTTTATTCACACAACCCAATGTTGTTCCCATAGTCGAAAAAGTGCTAAAGTAAAATGTTTCGGGAATCATGTCGGAAGGACCGCTACCGAATATTTTTTAACTATAGCCGAATATGTTCGTTGTTTTCGGAACTATTTCAAGATCATTCCAAAATATAAATTTTTCAGGCGAGTATTGGACCGCCCCTTCTTAAAAAATGTAGTTTATCATTTCCTCTGTTTATCACGGTTGGCTTATCGCCGCAACTGCGAATATTTTGCGATTTGTTTGAACTATTTAAAGAGTGCTTTCATAACAAATTAACGTCTCATTAACACTTAACAAAAGATCTTGTTTATGTTAGGCCACTTAAATTCGAGCAGTGTTGTGGCTCAAAATTTCGTGCACTGCTCCCAACTATGGTGTTGTTGCCATATACAATAGACCATATTAACAGTTTAGAAACAAATAAAACTAATTAAGTGCACGCGCTCTGTACTTTTCTGTATTTATTCATTAAAAATACGGTTATTGTATACATATCTAATTAATAACACAATTCAACTCTGCGTGTATATATATATGAATAAACAATAACTAGGAAATTTTATTTTGAACAACTAAGGCAAGTGTTTTGTTAAAGCTGTGGTCATTTCATTTCGCTGGAATATGCATAAACTCCTTGAATTTTTTGTATATATAGAGTAAAATTTGTTTGTTCGACTAATTAAAAAAAAAAATTTTTTTATACTCAGTTGAGCAGAGCTCACAGAGTATATTAACTTTGATTGGATAACGGTTGGTTGTACAGGTATAAAGGAATCGAGATAGATATAGACTTCCATATATCAAAATCATCAGTATCGAAAAAAAATTCGATTGAGCCATGTCCGTCCGTCCGTCCGTCCGTCCGTCCGTTAACACGATAACTTGAGTAAATTTTGAGGTATCTTGATGAAATTTGGTATGTAGGTTCCTGAGCACTCATCTCAGATCGCTATTTAAAATTAACGATATCGGACAATAACCACGCCCACTTTTTCGATATCGAAAATTTCGAAAAATCGAAAAAGTGCGATAATTCATTACCAAATACGGATTAAGCGATAAAACTTGGTAGGTGAGTTGAACTTATGACGCAGAATAGAAAACTAGTAAAATTTTGGACAATGGGCGTGGAACCACCCACTTTTAAAAGAAGGTAATTTAAAAGTTTTGCAAGCTGTAATTTGGCAGTCGTTGAAGATATCATGATGAAATTTGGCAGGAACGTTACCCTTATTACTATATGTCTGCTTAATAAAAATTAGCAAAATCGGAAAACGACCACGCCCACTTTTAAAAAAAAAAATTTTTTTTAATTCAAATTTTAAAGGAAAAGTTAATATCTTTACAGTATATAAGTAAATTATGTCAACATTCAACTCCAGTAATGATATGTTGCAACAAAATACAAAAATAAAAGAAAATTTCAAAATGGGCGTGGCTCCGCCCTTTTTCATTTAATTTGTCTAGGATACTTTTAATGCCATAAGTCGAACAAAAATTTACCAATCCTTGTGAAATTTGGTAGAGGCTTAGATTCTAGGACGATAACTGTTTTCTGTGAAAAAGGGCGAAATCGGTTGAAGCCACGCCCAGTTTTTATACACAGTCGACCGTCTATCCTTCCGCTCGGCCGTTAATACGATCGATATATCTTTACTAAACTCAGTTCACGTACTTATCTGAACTCACTTTTTATTGGTGTAAAAAATGGCCGAAATCCGACTATGACCACGCCCACTTTTTCGATATCGAAAATTAAGAAAAATTAAAAAAATGCCATAATTATATACCGAATACGAAAAAAGGGATGAAACATGGTAATTGTATTGGTCTATTGACGCAAAATATAACTTTAGAAAAAAATGGGTGTGACACCTACCATATTAAGTAGAAGAAAATGAAAAAGTTTTGCAGGGCGAAATGAAAAGCCCTTGGAATCTTGGAAGGAATACTGTTCGTGGTATGACATATATAATTAAATTAGCGGTACCCGACAGATGATGTTCTGGATCACCCTGGTCCACATTTTGGTCGATATCTCGAAAATGCCTTCACATATACAACTAAGGGCCACTCCCTTTTAAAACCCTCATTAATACCTTTAATTTGATACCCATATCGTACAAACACATTCTAGAGTCACCCCTGGTCCACCTTTATGGCGATATCTTGAAAAGGCGTCCACCTATAGAACTAAGGCCCACGCCCTTTTAAAATACTCATTAACACCTTTCATTTGATACCCATATCGTACAAACAAATTCTAGAGTCACCCCTGGTCCACCTTTATGGCGATATCTCGAAAAGGCGTCCTATATAACTAAGGCCCACGCCCTTTTAAAATACTCATTAACACCTTTCATTTGATACCCATATCGTACAAACAAATTCTAGAGTCACCCCTGGTCCATCTTTATGGCGATATCTCGAAAATGCGTCCACATATAGAACTAAGACCCACTCCTTTTTAAAATACTCATTAACACCATTCATTTGGTACCCATATCGTACAAAAAATTTTAGAATCACCCCTGGCCCACCTTTATGGCGATATCTCGAAAAGGCATCCACCTATAGAACTAAGGCCCACGCCCTTTTAAAATACTCATTAACACCTTTCATTTGATACCCATATTGTACAAACGCATTCTAGAGTCACCCCTGGTCCACGTTTATGGCGATATCCCGAAAAGGCGTTCACCCATAGAACTAATGCCCACTCCCTTTTAAAACACTTATTAAAACCCTTCGTTTGATACCCATATTGTACAAACGCATTCTAGAGTCAACCCTGGTCCACTTTTATAACGATATTCCGAAAAGGCGTCCACCTATAGAACTAAGGCCCACTCCGTTTTAAAATACTCATTAACACCTTTCATTTGATACCCATATCGTACAAACAAATTCTAGAGTCGC
This sequence comes from Eurosta solidaginis, assembly GCF_040869045.1. NCBI lineage: Eukaryota > Metazoa > Arthropoda > Insecta > Diptera > Tephritidae > Eurosta > Eurosta solidaginis. The sequence continues at coordinate 36,521,102 of NC_090322.1, read as the reverse complement.
CCCTGGTCCATCTTTATGGTGATATCTCGAAAAGGCATCCATCTATAGAACTAAGGCCCACGCCCTTTTAAAATACTCATTAATACCTTTCATTTGATACCCATATCGTACAAAATAAATTCTAGAGTCACCCCTGGTCCACCATTATGGCGATATCTCGAAAAGGCGTCCTATAGAACTAAGGCCCACGCCCTTTTAAAATACTCATTAACACCTTTCATTTGATACCCATATCGTACAAACAAATTCTAGAGTCACCCCTCGTCCATCTTTATGGCGATATCTCGAAAAGGCGTCCATCTATAGAACTTAGGCCCACGCCCTTTTAAAATACTCATTAATACCTTTCATTTGATACCCATATCGTACAAAATAAATTCTAGAGTCACCCCTGGTCCACCTTTATGGCGATATCTCGAAAAGCGTCCTATAGAGCTAAGGCCCACGCCCTTTTAAAATACTCATTAACACCTTTCATTTGATACCCATATCGTACAAACAAATTCTAGAGTCACCCCTGGTCCACCTTTATGGCGATATCTCGAAAAGGCGTCCACCTATATAACTAAGGCCCACGCCCTTTTAAAATACTCATTAACACCTTTCATTTGATACCCATATCGTACAAACAAATTATAGAGTCACCCCTGGTCCATCTTTATGGCGATATCTCGAAAAGGCGTCCATCTATAGAACTTAGGCCCACGCCCTTTTAAAATACTCATTAATACCTTTCATTTGATACCCATATCGTACAAAATAAATTCTAGAGTCACCCCTGGTCCACCTTTATGGCGATATCTCGAAAAGCGTCCTATAGAGCTAAGGCCCACGCCCTTTTAAAATACTCATTAACACCTTTCATTTGATACCCATATCGTACAAACAAATTCTAGAGTCACCCCTGGTCCACCTTTATGGCGATATCTCGAAAAGGCGTCCACCTATATAACTAAGGCCCACGCCCTTTTAAAATACTCATTAACACCTTTAATTTGATACCCATATCGTACAAACAAATTATAGAGTCACCCCTGGTCCATCTTTATGGCGATATCTCGAAAAGGCGTCCATCTATAGAACTTAGGCCCACGCCCTTTTAAAATACTCATTAATACCTTTCATTTGATACCCATATCGTACAAAATTAATTCTAGAGTCACCCCTGGTCCACCATTATGGCGATATCTCGAAAAGGCGTCCACCTATAGAACTATGGCCCACTTCCTCTTAAAATACTCTTTAATACCTTCCATTTGATACAAATGTCATACAAACACATTCCAGGGTTACCCTAGGTTCTTTTTACAGCATAGTGATTTTCCCTTACTTTGTCTCCACAGCTCTCAACTGAGTATGTAATGTTCGGTTACACCCGAACTTAGCCTTCCTTACTTGTTTTTTATATCTTTAATATAAATTTATATGTATTCCTGAAATCTATAAGAAACATTTTTTATTTAATTTTTACTCACACGACTCAATTAGGTATAAATAGCGCCCACAACATTTACCACGTAGTACTTTATACTTAAAAATTAGTGCAAAAAGTCTTAAACCAAAATGAACTCAGGCATTTATTTCGTGATCCTGTGTTTTGTACTTAGCTGCTACTTGACGTATACGAATGCGCAATTTCGCTTTGTAAATGGCGATGATATAACAATAGAGAAGAGTCCACACTCGGTGGCAATTTTTTATGATAACGAATATGAATGCGCTGGTTCCTTAGTAAATTTTAATACGGTTGTAACAGCCGCGCATTGCATAGTACAGCAATATCCGAGCAAGCTCATCCTTCTAGCTGGTGTAGCCGATATATGTGAAACAAACAGAGCAAGAGGGCAACAACGCAAAGTGCTGAGTACACATCGTCATCCAAACTATGATAGAGACTCAGGATATATAGATATAGCTGTGGTTAAAGTGGTTGGATTCTTTTCGGAGACAGCTCAAGTAAAACCTATATCTCTTTGTGAAAGTCAATTAACACCGGGCACACAACTGAAAATTAGGGGATGGGGTTCGGTTGATCAAAATCATCTTCTCCACACTGTTAAATTATATATAGTAGACATAGCACGATGCAGGCTTCTTCTTGAGAATCGACATCCACCACATTATTTACGAGACACACTCATTTGTGCTGAATGTCCTGAAATAAGTCCGTGTGCTGGAGACTCTGGAGCAGGAGCCCTTGTGGATGGAAAACTTTGTGCGGTGCTACATGGTGGTTGTAAGAACCCCGAAATTCCGAGTTTATATACAGATGTAACAAATTCAATTGTTAACGACTTTTTAAATTCCAAGATATGAAGTAATTGAAGTGTGTTGTTATAAATTGACTGTTGAGTGGAATATCATCTCAGCTCGACTGAGTGGCAAATTTCGAATTATTTTGAGATGGGTAGTTGTCCAAACAACAGTTGAGATATGGTGACATTCCACTCAGCAGTCATAATAGCGATATTTTTTCTTGTATCATATACAAATAATTGTTTATGATTACGAGTCAATAAAAATATTTGATTGTTTGCAATAAAAGTGTGACGCACGTATGTAAATGCCTTGTTGTTAGGAGACCAAACTTTGTTGTTGAGACTGTAAAGTTCAAACATGTATGAATAGAACATGAGATAGCAAGAAAGTTACGAAGTAACTACCAACCTTATGGAAATTAATGTAATAGCTTATTGAAGCCATAGAATAACGCCTATGTTATAACGTTACCATAGCCAACCAATAAGTTTTTGGTTTTCCGCCATATTCATAATCTCTATATTTTTAGGTTGGCGAATTTATTCACATTTTGGAGATTTACTTTTTTATTTTAAAACTTTTTTCGTTAACATCTTTTGATCGACGCAAAATTACTGGTTTTCGTTTCTGGATTCGGGGTTCTGGATCCAATACGGGTCTCCGGATAGCCCCCTCGAGAATTTTGGTCATGTATTAAGTGTCAAAATACGTTTGGGTGGGTAGCTTATATGTCTTTCCAGATTGCTAGGGGCATGAAGCAGAGGGTACCAGTGGTAGGGATAGCACTGCTGGGCAGTTGGTAACACGCACAGTTTGGCAATATTCCGGGTTATTAGCAGCGCTGCAAACCGGTTCATGAACCGAACCACCCGCTATTTTGGGTTTTTGAACCGAACCACCAACCGACCCGTTTTTTTTTCTTAACTCCAAAAACCGAACAGAAACCCACAAAACCCACAAATTTCCTCGAGGGTGTTTGTTGCCCGTATCTATTTCAATTTCAATTTATTTATCTACCAACATAGTACATAGTAAGACCAGATATAGTCTTTTAGAAGTACTTCAACTAAGTTATCTTAAACATAAAACAGTACAAATATGTATGTTTAACGCATTGACGCAAATGCGTATTTCAATATTAATTCATTTATTAAATTTAAACTCTTAAAGCTAACAAATGGAATTTAAATGCTTATACTTCACACCGCAAATATATAAAATGGAAAGATAACTAAGTCCACAACGGAAATGAATGGTGAATTTGAAGGGTATGATTCGGGATTTTGATTCGTCTTGCGGCCGCGCAAGAGCTAGGTGTGGTTCGAGAACCAATCTCACGCAAGGGTGGGGATGACCGCGCAAGGGTTAGGTTAGTTTAGGGGAATACCGCAGCGCAAGTGCTATCTCGGTTGCTTTTATATAGAAAGATATAACTTACGATTTTTGGGATGATACTTCCTTTGCTTTTCTCATGGATTTGGAGGTGGCGTAGGTAATGATGGTTGTACTCGCTTCGGAGTTGATGATCCCGAAAGGTAGATGATGTTGCTGGCTGGTAGATATTCGGTGTTCCACGAAACAAGAGAAAGAGCTAATGCATTGCACTTGTATTTATATCATAGATTATCGATGGAAAGCAATTCCAACACTGTTGACTGGAAGCACTGGATGGCAACTCCAGTCTACTCTACCGCCAGGGTTGTATGAACGCAATTCATAACTAGTGAAGTGAACGCAAGTCACTTGGAGAAGTGATCGCAATTCACAGGTGGGGATAGGTGACAAAAGTTCAATTAAGGTCAGGAATATCATTTGCTATTTAAGTGAGCACAACTCACTTAAACGTGGCGGTCCCCTTGCACTTGTGCAAGGCTAAACCGTTGAATAATATCTTCAGGTTGAAAGTTAAAGTTAATCTGAAAGGTACGCATAATTCGATAGTGTGATTGTTGTAGTTTGTACAACTTTGAAGAAATCGATGGTTGAATGATGAATTTCTGATGGCTGAATTTCCATCCCAGCCGATATGATTTTGTGGGTGATGATAATTGATTCCCGAAAATAGTTTCTGTAATTAAAGAAACTTTTAGTATTCTTCAAAGACATATTGTTAGGATGATTAATGATGCAGAAATAGAAATGACAACAGAACCGAGAAAGAACTGGTATGCTGGCATTCTGATGCAATGCCGCTTCTGATAGATAGATTTTAATACGATGTTGTTGAACTCAACAATGAGTTTCGTTAGCTGCGTTATATCCTGATTATTTATTTCCGGGTCTGCGCCACAGCTCGATGATGGATGGTTTTCGAAAGTGGACTGTATATGATAAGATTTTATTTAGAGATCAAACGGGATTTTTATCATACTTCTCGCAAGAGGCTTGACAAAACCATAATGAAAAAAATGTTGAAAAGATATTTCTCGTTCAAATTGAGACATGCTGGACTCCGAAGGAACTGGAGTCTTGATTCATGTGAGGCCCGTGGTCTGTAGTTGGGAGATATAGGGATTCCAATATTTTGTATGTTTGTAGAAATAACGTTAGATAAATGCATTCTCCATATGTTTGGAGGATTTTTCACTCGGGAGAGTAAAATTGTTTTTGAGATGGGAAGATTATATAAATGTTTGATGCTGTGAGCCATTAGAAAAACTCAGTTCCAATATATATATGCACAGTTCCAGCATGTATATGCTGACTATATGCGATATTTCAAAATTAGTTTTTGAGAAGCCATGATGTGAAATGGATGAAAACCCATTATGGGAAAGGGAAATGAAATATATTAGCAATATAAATATTCTAATATAACTTTTGAATGGCGATAGCAATCCTGCGGGGCCAAGGAAATTCGAATACGTGGAGATGATTTGTTTTTTCCTTTCTGTATTTCCTCCCGAAGATGTAATAGAAGTGGCGCCCTTGGCTGGTGAACGTTTGGCGATAGATTGCAACTTTTCGCTAATAAAAGCTGTTTTTTCTCTAGGGGTAGAAAGTATAAATTTCTTGCCTTTTGTTGGAACATTTGCCTGAATTTCAGACTTTTTGGAAGACGATGACTCTTTGCAATTGCTTTGGGTTAGATAGAGGATGGGATGTCTGGTATGCAGATATGATTCGGTTCGCAATAGGTTGGTCGTGTTTGTAGAAAGTGTGATTGATGTAGCCTTTGATCCGGGCTTTCTCGTCACTGGAGGATGTAACATGGTATGAGTATGAAAGGTAGAACATTGGTTGGAGGTTAGTGGTCCGCTCAGATACCAACCAAAAACGGTATTTTGCCCAAGCAAACTTATAAAAACTCCATATCTTATTCTCTGTAGGAGGACCTGGGGTATAAGGTCACTGCCAATGACAAGATCAATGGGACCGGGTGTGTAGAAGTATGGATCCGCAAGATCTAAATCCTGAATTTCCGAAAGATTTGGTTTTGATAGTTTAAAGGAGGGAAGAAAACTGGTCAGCTGTTTTAAGACGATGACGTTTGTATGGATACGAGTGTGATTGAGTTTCGATACTAACGTGAGTTGACAGACACGATTAGCATTTTCTACTACTTTTCCGCCCATCCCAGCGACTGAAAAATTTTATTTATAGGTAGGTAGTTTTAAACGGTGTTTTATTTTTTCGGACACGAGGCTTTTTTGTGAACCTTGATCGATTAGTGCTCTTAGCGTGAAGATAGAACCCCAGTGTTCGATGCTCACTAGGGCTGTGGGAAGGAGGGTTTTCTCGTTGTTAGTGGAGAAATTAGCCTGAACTTCGGAGTCCGGTTTTTTGGGAGGAGACTCTTCCCAATTGCCGTCGGTTAGGTTGAAGATTGGATGCCTGGACTCTTGGGAAGATTCGGTGTGTAATAGATTGGTTGCCTTTTTTGCGGATGTGCTAGGCGTAGCCTTTGATTCGGGCTGGTTGGTTAAGGGAGGGTGTAACATGGTGTGATGGTTTTTCTTACAGTGCAGACATCGGAAGGCACTGGGACAGTTGGTAGATGAATGGTTGTAAGCGAAGCAATTCGTGCAAAACCGGATATCATTCACAAATTTGGTACGCTCTGGTACGCTGAGTTTTCGGAATTCGGGGTAAGATTTCAAGGGATGACTGTCGTTGCATAATCTACAAGTAAACGCAATTTTTTCTTGAGAGTGATAGGATTAGATTTTAGGCGAGGATTTCGATGGGAACGAAGTGCGTGATTTAGTGCCTTTATATTCTGTAGGCGTTCAACTACTTCGTAACGTTTGGTCAGAAACTGGTTCATCTGGGATCAGTTAGGAAGCTCCTTCCTACATTTGAGGGACTGCTCCCACAGAGACTGTGTTTCCTCTGGTAGCTTTGAGGAACAGAAATAGATTAAAATGGGATCCCACTCGGAAACGGAAATTCTTTGCGTCTTTAGGATCACAAGACAATCATTGATGGTGTTCTGTATCTTTTGAATTCCTTCGCTACTCTCCGAGGTAGCTTGAGGAATGTTGAAAAGCAATTTCAATTGTTTATCTATTAAGATTCGTTTGTTTTCGAATCGGGCTTTTAGCGCTTCCCATGCTAATGAAAAATTATCATCGGACAAAGGGTACTGCTTTACGATTGCGCCTGACTTTCCTCGAGTCTTATTTCGCAAATAATAGAGTTTCTGAACAGGAGTCAGTTTGGGATGGTTGAGGTAAACGGGCGGGAACATATCACGAAAGGATGGCCACTCCTCATAACTACCGTAAAAGGTTTCTGTATCACACGGTGCCAGCTTGAGACATGAAGACGAGCTTGGATCGAAAGGCAGGGACTGACGGGAGGTATTACCTGGCCCTGTTGGATTCCCATGGGAGGTATTGCCAGGCTCTGATGAATTCCCACGGAGGATTTTAAATTGGTCCAATATATGTGATTTGCAGATGTAGAAAGAGTCAGCACAAAGCTGAAATTTGTTGTGGGCTTCCTCTTTAAACTCTCCAGAAACTGCGCTGTCCTCAGTTATGCAGACGTTTTCATAGGCGTTTTTTAACGAAGCCCAGCGACCGTTGAGGTCCTTGACCTCCAATAAAGAGTCCGTTTGGTCATCAGGATCTTCCTTTTGAAAATTGGTGCAAAATTTCACCACATTGTTGAAGTTGAAGATAAATTTGGACATGATTTCTGTTGAAGAAGGCATGATTGGAGACGGTATCAAGGGTCTGATTTGATAAAAAATGACCAGGAACACAAGCTGGGTGGAGATTATTTTAGTTCACAATTGGTATTGTGCGCGAAGATTCGGGTTTATAAACTTCAACACTACATACGCCAGCCGAGAAACACTTATTTGGAGAGTGGACTTTCCGTCTGTCGCTCAGAGGTATAACGATTTTTCGAAAACGAATGGGCACTTTATCGGTTTTGCACTGTTCACGAAAAGATTCACCAAAAGAAACTAATCAATGTTAATTATGGAATGCTCCACTGATATCAAAAGATTTCACCAAAAGGAACTTAGCACGGTTGACTAGGGAATTCCCCCCGAATTCACTGAAATATACGTATGATGTTGAATGTTGCTGTGATGTGTAAATAAACGTGGTATGTGTAGAGTTGATGGATAATGATGGAGTTATGTAGATAAGAATGGTAGCAAACACGTTATATGCAAAATAACGTGGGATCTTCAATATTTGAGAAACCCAAGATAAGCGGTTTTCTCAAAAGATGTTAGAGTTGGACGCAAGCAACTTAATAACGCATTTATTTACGTGCTAGAGTGCGCAGCTTTTAAGATTGTTTGTGCTTGGAATGTGTAAAACACATGCATAAAAACCGGCGTTTCTATGTATATGCACCTCAGCAACTAGTGGTGTTGTATGTATTAGAGATATACGCCGCCGATAAACGCCGCCGCCGAATGTCAAAAATATCGGCGTGGCGGCGCGGCGTCCGGCTCGTTACTATATTTTCTACTCGTTTAAGACTGTTTATGCCATTTATTGTTCATTTCGAAAATTTGTCGGATATGGTCGAAAGTGGTATCAACGGATGCGCATCACTGCCAGTTATAAGAAACTAATTGCGAAATTTAACTCTTTATAACTATTCAAAAGTTATTTAAAATAACAGGCGCTTTCGATGTCAGCTTAACACGGACTTTCCATCACCCAATTCAGCAAGTTATTAAAACAAAATACTAAAAGAAAAGTTATATAATAAATTTATATGCTCACTTTGCAGTTTTGAAAAAATTAATAATGAACAATTAATTCAAATAAAATGACCCAAGGCGAAAATGTTTTCCTCAAGAATAAGCGAAATCAGTGATGCAAAATCCTTTAGTAGGTTCTAGGGGCATAAACACTCCTTTGAAATTATTCTTACCTCATACTTAAGTTGAGGATATATGTACATATGAGAAGGGTTTGAAACATCGCTTTGGCTTACATTCAAACATCTGTTGTTTATTTGCGAAACTATACAGTGGCGTCTGAAATGTTAATTTTGATTTTCAGACTTCATTCTTCAACACCCAAGTCTCCCGGTTTGACATTTCCTAAAGTTGGCGGCCCTATCCAAAACTAGTCCCTTGGAGTGAATCAAATTGATTATAGCCTATCAACCAAGTTTAATTGTCACCTACACGTTACGGCTCCTTTTACAATTGTGAATACGTAGGCATATATCTACCAGGTGAAGCTTTGTCCTTCGCAAGAACACTCAAAGTGGTGAAGCAAAAGCTTTCCCAAGACAGTGGAACTAATGACCGTGTGTGATACTACCCTAACGTAGTGGACAGTCGAACTTGTCTGAAAACTGAAGCTACGCGGTCATTCATAATGAGCTCCTATATCGTAAGGCCGGAAAATAGTAGTTAACAACTTTCAGCTTAAAATCCGTCGACTTTCGTTCTAAATTTGATTTAACGAAGACTATTGAAATCAATGTTGTAAACACAAACGTCTGCAATCTTTGGTCTTCATATTAAAAATTTTATCCAGGGTCCTTGTAAAATTTTAATTATGTAGATGCGCCGAGGATTATACGGATTTTCACCCATGACGCAATGACATCCAGTTAGACTGCTTATGATTTCGGGGGCGGCATCTTTGGCCGAATAGTCACTCCCTAACGTTTCAAAGTGTAGCTCGGCAGCATAGCGCAACAAAAGCATCCGTTGGAAAGTCTTCGGAGCTACACCTAGAGCTTCTAGGAAAGTGACGTCGAGGAAGGTATGAGTTCGAAATCGCAGTCGTATAGCTTCTGTACTGGCATATGGTGTGAGCCTCAGGAGGCGTGGTTGTTGTTGTTGTTGTTGTAGCGATAAGGTTGCTCCCCGAAGGCTTTGGGGAGTGTTATCGATGTGATGGTCCTTTGCCGGATACAGATCCGGTACGCTCCGGTAACACAGCATCATTAAAGTGCTAGCCCGACCATCTTGGGAACGATTTATGTGGCCACGTTAAACCTTCAGGCCATCCCTCCCTCCCCAGGAGGCGTGGTAGCGACTGGTGGTAGGGTTTCCTACTGTTCGCACATCGGAAATTTTAGCTCTTAAAAACTGGAGGCGCCCTGTGCCACGATAGTCATGTGTATTAATAGACCATTCATAGCAACCCTAAGTCGCCTTTATGCGTAACCGCCAAGGAGCGACAAATGATTTAAAGAAATTATGTTCGCGACGATTATTAGGAGTTAACCCTAGGTGAAACTATGCTTTGCACGAGATATACAGGCAAAAGTGTGACTATTTTATGTATCTCTATTTCTTTTCAGCAAAGGCAGCAGTACCAATTCCAAAGAACGGGGTTAGGTTCGAAACTTCTCTGGAGCATGCGAACGAGGGACAATCCCTTCGCAAGGAGCTACTCCTGAAAATTTTTGAACGTTCTGCGAGATTTTGATGCAAAAACCCCGGATCTTTCCGAAATGGCCAACACGTCTATTTCCTTAAATACATATAAACAAAAACTTTCCTAAATATTATTTTTTTAAATATAAAAATCAATCTTTTAAAGTAAGAACACCGGCGTACGCCGGCGCGCCGCCTACGACGGTATACAATAGAGCCTACGTCGCCGCCGCCGATAAAGTGATCGGCGTAAACCTCTAGTATGTATATACGTAATGGGGAAAACTCAAATATGCAATTTATTAAATTTGAGAAAATTTTCGTTAACTTTTTAAACGCAAGTTAATTTAAAGGGAAAGGAGATTGTTTGGCCTGCTAGTGCAAATAGCGTGAGTTACGTGCAATTTGTAACTAAATAAATATACATATGTACGTATGCATATGTAAAAGCCGAAAGAGAGGTTGCTAGCGTAAGCTACGAGCGAAAAAACTATGTATGCCGTGTAACTGTGGAAAAGGAATCCCGCTATTCGCAAGATAGCGTACTGGAAGAACATATATATATACGTGTGTATATGCGCATATAACGGTTCCCGTTAACTATACCGGGTTTAGATGCCAATATGTGTATGTTTTTGAAAAAATGTCAATTGATGGACTTACGTTCGAATCCTGACGGTACTCATGTCGCTTGAATAATTTTCCCAAATAACTTCGCCAACAAGATGCTTGTGACCGGCTTTTCGCTTTTAAATATGTCCGCTGGGGTATCTTCGGGAAAATGCTACCAGCGATTTGCGTTGGTTAATTAACTTTGACCAACTTTCGATTCACTTTAACCTTTCACTTTTTTTTGAGCTTTCCTGTAATGGCTGGAACGTTTGATTTCACTGCCAGGTAATTCTTTAAACTTGACAAAAAATGAAATATGAAATTTCCTTTGACTTTTAAAATTTGTGTACACACGAGATCGAGTGAAAAAGTTAGCGATGGGGCGATAGCGATATATCCAGTGTTGTACTTTTTGCGTTGCCACTGATTCAAATTTGGCTCGCAAGGACCAAATGTTTAACGCATTGACGCAAATACGTATTTCAATATTAATTCATTTATTAAATTTAAACTATTAAAGCTAACAAATGGAATTTAAATGCTTATACTTCACACCGCAAATATATAAAATGGAAGAATAACTAAGTCCACAACGGAACGAACATTTGTAGGAAATGAATTTGAGTGGTGAATTTGAAGGGTATGATTCGGGATTTTGATTCGTCTTGCGGCCGCGCAAGGGCTAGGTGTGGTTCGAGAACCAATCTCACGCAAGGGTGGGGATGACCGCGCAAGGGTTAGTTAGGTTAGTTTAGGGGAATACCGCAGCGCAAGTGCTATCTCGGTTGCTTTTATATAGAAAGATATAACTTACGATTTTTGGGATGATACGTCCTTTGCTTTTCTCATGGATTTGGAGGTGGCGTAGGTGATGTTGGTTGTACTCTCTCCAGAGTTGATGATCCGATGCAAATTTTTCCCAAAAGGTAGATGATGTTGGTGGCTGGTAGATATTCGGTGTTCCACGAAACAACAGAAAGAGCTAATGCATTGCACTTGTATTTATAGCATAGATTATCGATGGAAATCAATTCCAACACTGTTGACTGGAAGCACTGGATGGCAACTCCAGTCTACTCTACCGCCAGGGTTGTATGAACGCAAGTCATAACTAGTGAAGTGAGCGCAACTCACTTGGAGAAGTGATCGCAAGTCACAGGTGGGATTAGGTGACAAAAGTTCAATTAAGGGCAGAAATATCATTTGCTATTTAAGTGAGCACAACTCACTTAAACAATGTATATCCTAACTTAAATCTAATTAACATATTTAGATTAATTAAACCTTAACGAAAGGAAAGATAGTCAAAATCAAAGTGAGAAAAGGGGAAAGAAAAGAGAAGCAGTGATCTTAAACACCTTTACAATGATTTTTCATTGTTTTTATACAGCTTTTTAGTACTTAAGTATTACAGCCTTTTAGTTGAATCTATTTAGTCCAGCTTTCACATTCCATAATCTAACAGCACTAATGAAAAATAATCTAGATGAGGTTAAGTAATTATGCATTGGTACGACCAGACTCTGATGTCTCAGCGATCTAACTGATCTCAACTTTTTGAATAGGTGATTTGGTGTCTACCACAATAATAATTTGTATATAAAGATACAATTACTGGTGGCTAGATAATTTTCAAGACTGCACGCAAGAATTTTCGTTCGCCAGGCAGATATTTGATCATGTCTGCCAATCCCATAAACGCATCTCGTTGTATTGTTAAACGCGACAGCAACTTTGTTGTATGACATTGAGTCCATTTTAGCATATACTGCCTCAGCGTAAGTTATAAGTGGCATAATTAACTGCAGCATTAGTTTTTGCCTAGTTTCAACGGGTGTGAATGGGGCAGAGACTCTTAACTTCCGTAATAAGGCATAAACATTGGTAACCACCCTGTTGACATGGTCAATACAAGTAAGTTTACCGTTCACAATAAAACCTATACTTTTTACTCTGTCGACAAATTTAAGTGGACTTGTTCCAATATACAACGCAGGAATGTCAATATTATAAACTACACTATGACATACTCGTATCGGCAGTGTTTGGCAAGCGCGCCGGGCGTATTTCTGCCATGAAAAGCTCTCAGTGAAAACTCATCTGCCTTGTAGATGCCGTTCGGAGTCGGCATAAAATCATGTAGGTTCCGTCCGGCCAATTTGTTGGGAAAATCAAGAGGAGCACGACGTAAATTGGAAGAGAAGCTCGGCCTTAGATCTCTTCTAAACGAACTAAAAAATAGAAAAAAATTTCAATTAAAAAGAGTTTTTATAACAGTAGTAGAAGGTCAAACAATCATTTATAGTTAATCACCTCAAAATAAAATTATAATAAAATTTAAGTTATTAACAGAATAATTCAATTCAGATTAAAAAGCGTTGGGTGCATTTGACTACATTTCATATCTCTCCTCTCAGATAGTTGCCAATAGAATGATTGTAACATTCAATATCAAGCATCCCACGCTTTTTACTGTGAATTAAATTATTCTGTTAATAGCTTAAATTTTATTATAACTTTATTTTGAGGTGATTAACTATAAATGATTGTTTGACCTTCTACTACTGTTATAAAAACTCTTTTTAATTGAAAATTTTTTCTATTTTTTAGTTCGGTTAGCTATAATAAAAGCGTGTTTTTTGAATTTTTTTAAACTATTATTTGTTTTTAATTTTTTAGTTCAAGTAATTTTAAAAGTTTTAGTCGAGAGCGATGAAATCTCGAAACGCCAGCGGTCCATGGATGAATCCAACCCCACGGCACCGAAAAGGGCCAAGATGCAGGGGGGCTGGGCGCGGTCTTTCGCCGAAATTGCCAAGGGTCGGCAGATCATTGACATTATAGACGAGAGCAGCGAAGATGGCAGGATCCCGAAACAACAGTGGAAGTGGATCGAGGCCGCGCTCGCTACGGTGGCCGTTAAGATTAAGAAAGCAACCCTGGTCCACCGCCATCTTACACAGATGCAGGGTGGTTCCAGGGCAATGTCAAGCTAATTGCTTGTGTTGACGCCAGATCGGTAATTCTCTATAGGGCCGCCGTCACGCTGATAGGGGTGGCATATCCGGGCGCGCGCCTCAAGGTAGTGGAGGCGCGTGATATCCCCTCACGACCAAGGGCTAGAGCCTGGGTTCCAGTGACGCCAACGGATCCAGCTGACATCCTGGAGCTGCTCCATGAGTACAACCCGCCACAGGTTTGGAAGTCAACCCAGATAAAACCGACTTTGTCCTCTTCACGAGGAGGTACAAAGTACCAAATCTTATACCGCCAAAAATTGAGGGTACGTTCTTAGCGTTTAGCGATCAAGTCAAGTATTTGGGAGTCATTATGGATAGGAAGCTATTATGGAGTGACCATATAGTGGAGCGATCCAAGAAGGCAGCAGCAGAGCTGTTCACCTGCAAGAGGGCAATTGGCAACTCCTTGGGATTCTCCCCTAAGGTGATCTACTGGATTTACACAGCCATTGTGCGCCCGATTCTTCTTTATGGTGCCTTGGTCTGGTGGCCTGCACTAGCTAAAAGTATCTACCTATCTTAAAATGTTTCAAAAGGTGCAACGGAGTTCGGAGCTCTGCATTACCGGGGCTCTCGGCTCCACTTCAGATTCCGTTACATACATACATGGATACATAGATACATAGATAGATACAGTCCAAGCTAATAAAAGCGTAGATGTGCCATGCATCCCCTTCTATCATTAATAAAGGAATGCGTTCTTCGCATTATGTTCAAGGTTTCAAATCTATGGCCATTTGGGGTGGTCATAAGTTCAATTGACCTTATGTCCGTTAACCTCATGTCACCCCACCATCACATAATTGCATTGTCATTGAGCCTTGATACGTGTGGAAAGTTTCAATTAAACCTATGGCCATTCAAAGTGGTAATAAGGCCAATTGACCTTATGGCAGTTGAGCTTATGTCACCACACCATCACATTAATGCATTGTTATCGAGCCCTGATACGTTTGCAAAGTTTCAAACAAACTTATGGCCATTCAAAGTGGTAATAACGCCAATTGACCTTATGGCCGTTGACCTTATGTCACCACACCATCACATTAATGCATTGTCATCGAGCCTTGATACGTGTGCAAAGTTTCAATCAAACTTATGGCCATTCAAAGTGGTAATAAGGCAAATTGACCTCACCGCACCATCACATTAATGCATTGTCAACGAGCCTTGATACGTTTGCAATGTTTCAATCAAACTTATGGCCATTCAAAGTGATAATAAGGCCAATTGACCTTATGACCGTTGACCTTATGTCACCACACCATCACATTAATGCATGGTCATCGAGCCTTGATACGTGTGCAATGTTTCAATCAAACTTGTGGCCATTCAAAGTGCTAATAAGGCCAATTGACGTTATGGCCGTTGACCTTATGGCACCGCACCATCACACTAATGCATTGTCATCGAGCCTTGGTACGTATGCAAAGTTTCAATCAAACTTATGGCCATTCAAAGTGATAATAAGGCCAATTGACCTTATGGCCGTTGACCTTATGTCACCACACCATCAAATTAATGCATTTTCATCGAGCCTTGATACGTGTGCAAAGATTCAATCAAACTTATGGCCATTCAAAGTGGTAATAAGGCCAATTGATCTTATGGCCGTTGACCTTATGTCACCGCACCATCACACTAATGCATTGTCATCGAGCCTTGATACGTGCGCAAAGTTGCAATCAAACTTATGGCCATTCAAAGTGATAATAAGGCCAATTGACCTTATGACCGTTGACCGTATGTCACCGCACCACCACATTAATGCATTGTCATCGGTCCTTGATACGTATGCAAAGTTTCAAATTAATCAGACTTCTAGAAACCGGTGAAAATTAAGCTCAAAGATTCCGTTACATACAGGCCAATCTAATAAAAGCGTGTTAATATATAGTTTGCGTTATATTTAGAACGATATTTTAAATTGGAATTATTAAAAACTAATAAATAAACATAATTTGGGAATAATGCCGTTTTAAAGGGAGACCATATTCTTTTTCACATAACCGTATATCAACATTTGTAAGCTTAATGCCTAAGAAAAGCAAATAAGACATTTACATTTTCATGTATATCTTTTATTTTGTGTAATAATCTCCCATCTAAAATTTAGTAAGTACTAGCTTTACCCGGCGTACGTTGTAACGCCCGAGATCGAATGAATGTTGCGTTATTTTTTCTGTTTTGTTTGTTGATAATTTAATTTATTGTTCTGTAAATTGAATTTAATTTTGTACGCATATTTGGTGAAACTTTCTGTTAAAACATTTTATTCTTGTATCTTGTTGTAATGCATATGGGTGCACAATAGTTTTGGTTTATTCGTTTGGTGCAAAGATAAACAATTTTTTTGGTGTTCCAAATCTAGAGCAAGTAACACATAGCTGGCCATAGGAAACGCACGGACTCTCTAAATTTAAGCCTGCAACAGTAAGCGATTGTCCTTGTGCTTTATTGATTGTAATTGCAAAAGCAAGGCGTACAGGAAACTGTAAGCGCTTAAAATTGAATGGCAAATCTGTAGGAATCATTGGGATTCGTGGTATGAGCACATCTTCACCTTTGCTTTTACCGCTGATGATTGTTGCTTCGGTTACATTCGGCATTAATTTCTAAACGCAAAGTCTGGTTCCATTGCACAATTTTGGGGGGTTTAAATTCCGAAGAAGCATGATTGGTGAGCCAATTTTCAAAGTTGATATATGCGCAGGCATTCCTTTTGGTTCTAAGGAGTTTAGAAATTCATTTGGATAATTCACAATTTTATCTTCATCTGTAACTGTGTCGATCGATTTATATTTCGTCACTTCATCAGGAAATTGGTTTTGAATGCGATCATTGATTTTGTTAACATGATCATTTTTGGGAGCTAAGATAGTTCGTTCGCATAGCCAAAAAACAAAAACATTTAAATTTAAAATTCATAATTCTGAAATGTGAAATGTGAAAATCTTTCGTCTTGATCGAAGGAACCTAGAGCCAAAATATGGCGATGATTGAAGTATGGCCAACACGTTTTCATAGGGAACACATAGAATTTGATTTTTATAGAAGATGTAGATAGACTGAAGCTAAACAATTTTTCTAACGTCGGCAGATTACTAAACGTCCAAAAGGCATAAGAGCCAAACTCAACAATTCAGTCAAACTTTATGTGTTAAAATAACTAAAGTTTGCACGGCAGCCATAGTTTTTCCCCATTCCACATTTTACTGGAGGTGTTAGGACTTAACGTCGCATAGCTCCTTACCAATTTTCATTATCCTACCATTATGACATCTAGATATATGCAGTATAACATATTCCGTTTGTATGGGAGGTGCCACGCCCCCTTTTTCCCAATACCGCATTTTCTTGGTGGTGTTAGGGATTGACCCCATATATGTAACTCCTTACTGAATTTTAATGTTCTGGCATGTATACCTTCAAAGTTATGCAGTACCAAAGATTCCATTTGTATGGGAGGTGCTACGCCCCTTTTATATTTCGAAATTATTTTTAGCCTAAAATCTTCCCGTTGATCGAAGGAAACTATAACCAAAATTTGGTGATGATTGAAGTGCGGGAAATACGTTTCCATAGCGAATACACACACACAGAATTTGATTTTTATATATATACGTGTTTTATATGTATATTGAAGGCAGCTAATTGAATAGTTTTCCTTCTCTTAAAAATACGACTACTTTCTTATGTGCAGAATATATATATGCGTTGTAAATACTCCCTATAGGTATAGTCATACATTCTACCATTTTCGTTCTTTACATTTTATAATAATCAACAAACCGTTTTGATAAGTTTTATAAATAAATACGTACATGGATTTGATCTCAATAACTGCATTTTATTTGTATGCTTAATAGGTATATATCGATGGTTGGTTGCACACGTATCCCAAGTGACGAATTTCAAATTTTGTATACAATCAAAACTTAGTATTAAAGGTTTGAACCACAGGAACTGAACCGGTTCCGCGGTTCAGAGGTAGCCGCGAACCGGTTCAAGTTTTGCATGATTGGTTCGAACCAAGGAACCGAACCGCTTCGAATTTCGAGGCGGTTTGCAGCCCTGGTTATTAGTACGTTTTGTGTTTTGAGTTCACCAACTCGAACATCTAGTATATCCTTTCTTCTGTTTATCACTGTGTGCTTATCGCCCCGACTGTGAATATTTTGCGATTTGTTTGAACTATTTAAATATTGTTTTCATAACAAATTAACGTATCATTAACACTTAACAATACATCTTCATTATTTTAGGCACTTAAATTCGAGCAGTATTGTGGCTCAAAATTTCCTGCACTGATCCCAACTATGGTTTTGTGGCAGTATACAATAGCACATATTAGCGGTTTGGAAACAAATAAAACTAATTAGGTGCACGCTCTATACTTTTCTGTATTTATTCATTAAAAATACGTTTATTGTATACATATCTAACTAAAAACATAAAGCAACTCTGCGAATCTATAAATCTTATAAAATAAAGACGCTAAATGTCGTTGTGTGCACATTACTTCACACAGAATGCTCCGATTTCAAAACGGATTTTTGCATTTGAAAGCTTAGCTACGTGAGATGGATATTTTCAATATAATTTGAAGGTATATATTATAGGGGCAAGCGTGCAATTACTGGCATATGCTGATGACATTGATATCATCGGCCTAAACACCCGCGCTGTTAGTTCTGCTTACTCCAAACTGGAAAAAGAAGCGGTAAAGATGGGTTTGATGGTGAATGAGGACAAAACGAAGTACCTGCTGTCATCCAGCAAAGATTCAGCGCATACGCGCCTTGGCAACCACGCTACTGTTGGCAGCGATAATTTCGAAATAGTAAAAGACTTCGTTTATTTGGGAACCAGCATCAACACTAGCAACAACATCAGCACTGAAATCTAGCGAAGAATCAATCTTGCCAATAAATACTACTTTGGACTAGGTAGGCAATTGAAAAGTAAAGTCCTCTCTCGGCGAACGAAAATCATACTCTACAAGTCACTTATCGTACCCGTCCTGCTATATGGGGCAGAAGCATGGACCATGACAACAGCAGATGAAGCGGCTTTGGGAGTGTTCGAGAGAAAAGTTCTTCGAAAGATCTATGGACCTCTACGCATTGGCGATGGCGAGTACCGAAGAAGATTTAATGATGACCTGTACGAGCTATACGCAGACATCAACATAGTCCAGCGAATTAAAACGCAGCAGCTGCGCTGGCTGGACTAGGTAGGCAATTGAAAAGTAAAGTCCTCTCTCGGCGAACGAAAATCATACTCTACAAGTCACTTATCGTACCCGTCCTGCTATATGGGGCAGAAGCATGGACCATGACAACAGCAGATGAAGCGGCTTTGGCAGTGTTCGAGAGAAAAGTTCTTCGAAAGATTTATGGACCTCTACGCTTTGGCGATGGCGAGTACCGAAGAAGATTTAATGATGACCTGTACGAGCTATACGCAGACATCAACATAGTCCAGCGAATTAAAACGCAGCAGCTGCGCTGGCTAGATGTTATGCGAATGAAAGATGATGCTCCGGCCAAGAAAGTGTTTCTATCGGAACCCGCCTATGGAAGAAGAGGTAGAGGGCGGCCCCCACTCCGTTGGAAGGACCAGGTGGAAAACGATTTAAACTCCCTTGGTGTGACCAATTGGCGCCGGTTGGCGGAGCGAAGGAGCGACTGGCGCGCCTTGTTGGACGGCCATAACCGTTTAGACGGTTAAGCGCCAATTAAGTAAGTAAGTAATATTATATGGGCGTGGCAAATTGCCAAAATGTAGTAAAAATCATAAAATTTGTGTTAAAAAAAAATAAATAAAAAATAAATGTAAGGGCCGATAACCTCCGAAGAGTTCTAAGGCCGAGCTTCTCTTCCAATTGGAGTCGTGCTCTTCTTGATTTTCCCTACAAATTGGCCGGACGGGACCTACATGTTTTATGTCGACTCCGAACGGCATCTGCAAGGCAGACGAGTTTTCACTGAGAGCTTTTCATGGCAGAAATACACCCGGAGCGCTTCCCAAACACTGCCGAGGGGCTACCCATCTTAGAAAAATTTTCTTCTAATTGAAAAACCTTATTTCTAAAATTTTGATGTTGCTTTGCCCGGGGTGTGAACCCAGGGCATAAGGTGTGGTAGGCGGAGCATGCTACCATCACATCACGTTGGCCGCCAAAATTTTTGTTTACACAGCTATAACTCATAAAGGGATGGATGGATTTGAAAAATTCTACTTTGCAGTAAAACCTTGAAATATTTACCTTCGTTCTGCATCAAAGAAAAACACTTGATTCCTTTCTTATATCAGCCAAATTGTTTACACAAAACTAACATTTTTACCAAAAAATGCAGTGCGCGTGGTTGTTCGCTTTGAACTGTGCGCGCAAATTGGTTTGAGTGAGGCATGATGGGTCACAAACGTACATACATATCATTTGCATCGTTATTAGAGTTGGGTCGTTTCGTTCTGAACTTGTTCAATTGACCGGGTCTCTCAACTGAACAAGTGAACTAGATCTTCGATTTCGGTTCTATTTGTTCTTTTAGTTTCTTTGTTCTTTCGTTTATCTAATGTTATTCTTTCTCTCTTCTCGTTCGCGAACATTGTAAAATCACACATACATACGCAGAAATTCACAGTGAGCACGAATGTCGATGATGCCACTTAGAGCCTCCTGCGATTTACAACCAGATTGACTGAATTTTTGTATGTGTGCGTGTCGGGTATTTGATGCTTGCCCAGTGACTATCAAATAAAAAGCCATCAATCAACATTTTCATTGAGAAACCGTAGCGTTCGGTGTGAATATGTCGTCATCGGATGATGACTTTTTTTATTTGCAACTACAGCAGTTTTATTACATAATAAAAAAATTTATAAACATTGTATTAAATAATAATAAAAGCTTTACATTCCATAAAGCTGGAAAACATTGATAATTTTCAATAAATTTTAATATGAATTGCTGTTCTTCCGCGCACTTGTTCATTTTGAATGTCGACACAAACTAAATACAAATACATGTGTCACGAAGCCACCCGACTGCGCTAACACACACAAAATTCAGTCAATCTAGTTGTAAATTGCAGGAGGCTCTTACACTAAAGATATGTGTGATCATCTTTGTGTGTGGCACTGCTACAACAATATATGTATGGACTATTTATGAAAAACGTGTTTTGTAAGAAACTAATTATTACATTTATTAAACTTGGAAAGTTCCGATTTACAATTTGTGTCTGTACTCTTTCAATTTCCTGGATCTTCCGAAATTTGTAACTTTTTTTAAGTTAATTATAGATATATATATTAACCTATTTATTCATAACACATTTAAATATACCTACACAAAGCATTGCAGCATACACACCCCAATCTATACTTGTTGGCTTTTTTCGCGGGTGCGAGCAGCAGTGAACAAATTTGCTTGAAAAAAAGAATAGATGAACAAAAAGAACAACTTGTTCGTTCATCAGAAAAAGAACGAAAGATTCGAATCTCTGAAATGAAAGAAAAATCACAACTCTAATCGTTATTAACTTCGGGAGTACATTTATATGTATGGATGTTTTTCATATCATATCAGATTGATATATCCCAGTTAGAACGCTACTTGTTATATAATGCATTAAACTATCCGTAGTGCTACAAAAACTATGTGTGAGAAATTCAAAAAGTTTACATCAGTTTGTTAAGACAGAGTGACAAATCCTCACGTATATTTTTCTATACATGTGAGCAGCAAAAAAAAAAATAAATAAAAAAAAAAAAAAAAAAATTTCTATTTATACATATATAAGTTATTTACACATATATAAATATATAAAAAACAAAACCCTACAATACAAGTAGTCGAACGCACAAGCATGCCACAAGCACTATATGCACAGTGTTTAAGTAGGCTTGGAAGTATTCGTAGAAGTGGTATGCGTCAAGCACATTCAGGTAGTAAGCAGGGCGTGTCAGTCCCAGCGTTAACCATACCGCGGCACTATCTAAGTACAGCAACGTGACCCCGACAGACGTAGAGTTTAGTGCTCAACCTACCTCCCGACGGAATACTTGACGGTAGTACCGGGGGGTAAATGGTACTCAGACGGTAGGAGGTTTAGTGCGGTTAAAGTCCCACACTGACTATGAGGCTTTCGATGCTTCCTCCTCGTAAAAAAAAAAATAAAAAATAAAAAATTAAATAAAAAAAAAAAAAACATGTGAGCAGCCTTCTCTTTTATGTTCACTAAATTCTGCTATTAAGCTTTCATATATTTTTCTCTTTTCAATATGCTATTCATATGCCATGTATAACATGATTCATACAGCAACGAATATCGTAAGGCTATGCGTTAGCGTTATGGCATAAATAACATATTATCTAGCTGTTTTACTTATCCCATAATCCTAACGCATTTATAACGAAAAAATAACACTTAAATTTTTTTATAATATTTTTTTATTAAAATGAATTATAAAATTAACTAAATTTAAATCCCAAAATTTTATTTGATTGTCCTTTGAACAGCTAACAATAATGTTTTGTTCTGCAGCAAAATGTTGTAAGAAATGTGCGTCCGTTATGGGCGCGTTATGACCAATGAAACGTTGACGTCCCGCCTGTTCTACATAATCCACCACAATTAATTCGGTATTAAGGCTGCCGCTCAATAATGCTCATATCATCGAAACGTAAGACGGACACCACACTCTTATACAATGCCAATGTGCATACAGATTGTTCGGTGGCACACAAGTCAAAAAGCTCAAAAACTTCGTCAATGTGTATGCGATCGGGCGAGGCACGTAGTGCGGTAACTTCCTGCTTATCACGACGCAGCGTCAATGCACGTTCACCCAATCTAAAGTAAACGCAAAATCAGTTTCAGTTTAATTACATAAATAATTTGCAGTCCACCTCTTACCCCAAATTCCAAATAATAACATTTTCAGCAGCTGCGATCAGTACATATCGGCCTTCAATTTTATTATACATATATACAACAACATTTACATTAGATCAGCCACTATTGATAATATTGAAACTGTTTATAGGCCGATAAGCCAAGTATTGTTTCGTCAGACCCATTTAATATATTTACACGTGCACTAAAATATTAATTAAATTTAATACTATTAATATTTTTTGAAGCGTGCAATCTGTCGAGAAAGCAAAACAAATGAGTGGGAATGCATACAATAGACAATAATGCAAAAATGATATCTCGCCTTCCTTCTTTGACATTCAGCCAGAGAAATGGCGGAACCATATACAAGGTGGTATATATGGTGACATACCTGCAAACATAAATAAAAGTTCCATGTACTTTGTTTTTGTAAATCGATGGGGTAATGTCAAAATTGTAATGCGTCGGAAGTTGATGTATCAAATCATATTAAAAAAGAACAATTAGCTGTCACCGTGCCTCGACCTTGTATAGTTCCGCCATAGGAAGAACAAATTTTTTTTTGTTGTAGAGGAGATGACAGCTTAAGACTTTGCATTTGTATACGTGAATGCGTTAGGCAGTCTTTGCTGGGATATATGTACATTAGACTGGGTCGATTTATTAATCGATATCACGCCATCAATTTTTCGATAAGATTTGGGCTCAGCAAAAAAAGTTCCACTACGCATACCCAAAAAAAATAATTTTCGAGCCTGTGAAAATTCATTTTTTTTTACTTTTTTCGTCTTTGATCTTTAATGTTTTTTCATCTAAAAAATTTTCATTTGATTGTAAAATTTTTATGTATACCCTGTCCGACCCAAAAATGTCCGCTAAAAACGTTTTTTAGTAGGTCATGAAAAAACCTTAAACATCAAAGTCGGAAAAAGTAAAAAAAAAAATTTATTTCGTAGGCTCGAAAATTATTTTTTTGGGTATGCGTAGTAGAACTTTTTTTCCTGATCCCAAATCCGATCGATTTTTTTTTTTTTTTAATCCGATCGAAAAATCGATGGCGCGATATCGGTTAACTTTCGTCCATACAAATTGACGCACCCTAATGTACATACATATTTATGCGTGTTGCCAAGTTAATGCAACATAAATGGCTAAGAATGCATAAATCTGTTGAAAAATACTCTTTCGTTAAAAATATTGAATATTTCCTTAAAATTCTTAAACAGAAGTTTTATTTTTTGGTATGTTTTGTATGTATGTACATGCTAATATTTGTGCATTAAGGACATTTAATTCTTCAATATATTTGTTATGCTAATTTGTATGCTGATCGTAAAGACAAATTAAATGAGTATCCATTTTTAATGTTTTTTTTACGGCACCCTAAAGCAGTTATATTAGAAACAAGTAAGGAAGGCTAAGTTCGGGTGTAACCGAACATAACATACTCAGTTGAGAGCTACGGAGACAAAATAAGGAAAATCAATCTGGGGTAACCCTGGAATGTGGTTGTATAACATGTGTATCAAATGAAAGGTATTAAAGAGTATTTTAAGAGAGAATAGGCCATAGTTCTATGGATGAACGCCATTTAGGGATATCGCCATAAAGGTAGACCAGGGCTGACTCTAGAATTTGTTTGTACGATATGGGTATCAAATGAAAGGTGTTACTGAGCATTTTAAGAGGGAGTGGGCCTTAGGTCTATCGGTGGACGCCTTTTCGAGATGTCCCCATTAAGGTGGACCAGGGGAGATTCTATAATGTGTTTGTACGATATGGGTATCAAATGAAAGCTGTTAATGAGTATTTTGAAAAGGAGTGATCCTTAGTTCCATAGGTGGACGCCGTTTCGAGATATCGCCATAAAGGTGGACCAGGGGTGTC
The DNA here is from genome assembly GCF_040869045.1 of Eurosta solidaginis. NCBI lineage: Eukaryota > Metazoa > Arthropoda > Insecta > Diptera > Tephritidae > Eurosta > Eurosta solidaginis. Next base: position 36,496,599 of record NC_090322.1, on the reverse strand, counting down.
TCTAGAATGTGTTTGTACGATATGGGAATCAAATGAAAGGTGTTACTGAGCATTTTAAGAGGGAGTGGGCATTAGGTCTATAGGTGGACGCCTTTTCGAGATATCGCCATTAGAGTGGGCCAGGGGTGACTCTAGAATGTTTGTACGGTATGGGTATCAAACGAAAGGTGTTACTGAGCATTTTAAGAGGGAGTGGGCATGAGGTCTATAGGTGGACGCCTTTTCGAGATATCGTCATTAGGGTGGGCCAGGGGTGACTCTAGAATGTGTTTGTACGATATGTGCATCAAACGAAAGGTGTTACTGAGCATTTTAAGAGGGAGTGGGCATTAGGTCTATAGGTGGACGCCCTTTCGAGATATCGCCATTAGGGTGGGCCAGGGGTGACTCTAGAATGTTTGTACGATATGGGTATCAAACGAAAGGTGTTACTGAGCATTTTAAGAGGGAGTGGGCATTAGGTCTATAGGTGGACGCCTTTTCGAGATATCGCCATTAGGGTGGGCCAGGGGTGACTCTAGAATGTGTTTGTACGATATGGGTATCAAATGAAAGGTGGTAAGGAGTATTTTAAAAGGGAGTAATCCTTAGTTCTATAGGTGGACGCCTTTTCTAGATATCGCCATAAAGGTGGACCAAGGGTGACTCTAGAATATTTGTACGATATGGGTATCAAACGAAAGGTGTTACTGAGCATTTTAAGAGGGAGTGGGCATTAGGTCTATAGGTGGACGCCTTTTCGAGATATCGCCATTAGGGTGGGCCAGGGTGACTCTAGAATGTGTTTGTACGATATGGGTATCAAATGAAAGGTGGTAATGAGTATTTTAAAAGGGAGTAATCCTTAGTTCTATAGGTGGACGCCTTTTCGAGATGTCGCCATAAAGCTGGACCAAGGGTGACTCTAGAATGTTTGTACGGTATGGGTATCAAACGAAAGGTGTTACTGAGCATTTTAAGAGGGAGTGGGCATTAGGTCTATAGCTGGACGCCTTTTCGAGATATCGCCATTAGGGTGGGCCAGGGTGACTCTAGAATGTGTTTGTACGATATGGGTATCAAATGAAAGGTGGTAATGAGTATTTTAAAAGGGAGTAATCCTTAGTTCTATAGGTGGACGCCTTTTCGAGATATCGCCATTAGGGTGGGCCAGGTGTGACTCTAGAATGTTTGTACGATATGGGTATCAAACGAAAGGTGTTACTGAGCATTTTAAGAGGGAGTGGGCATTAGGTCTATAGGTGGACGCCTTTTCGAGATATCGCCATTAGGGTGGGACAGGGGTGACTCTAGAATGTTTGTACGATATGGGTATCAAACGAAAGGTGTTACTGAGCATTTTAAGAGGGAGTGTACATTAGGTCTATAGGTGGACGCCTTTTCGAGATATCGCCATTAGGGTGGGCCAGGGGTGACTCTAGAATGTTTGTACGATATGGGTATCAAACGAAAGGTGTTACTGAGCATTTTAAGAGGAAGTGGACATTAGGTCTATAGGTGGACGCCTTTTCGAGATATCGCCATTAGGGTGGGCCAGGGTGACTCTAGAATGTGTTTATACGATATGGGTATCAAATGAAAGGTGGTAATGAGTATTTTAAAAGGGAGTAATCCTTAGTTCTATAGGTGGACGCCTTTTCGAAATATCGCCATTAGGGTGGGCCAGGTGTGACTCTAGAATGTTTGTACGATATGGGTATCAAACGAAAGCTGTTACTGAGCATTTTAAGAGGGAGTGGGCATTAGGTGTATAGGTGGACGCCTTTTCGAGATATTGCCATTAGGGTGGGCCAGGGGTGACTCTAGAATGCTTGTACGATATGGGTATCAAACGAAAGGTGTTACTGAGCATTTTAAGAGGGAGTGGACACTAGGTCTATAGGTGGACGCCTTTTCGAGATATCGCCATTAGGGTGGGCCAGGGGTTACTCTAGAATGTTTGTACGATATGGGTATCAAACGAAAGGTGTTACTAGCATTTTAAGAGAGAGGGGGCATTAGTTCTATAGGTGGACGCCTTTTCGAGATATCGCCATTAGGGTGGGACAGGGGTGACTCTGGTATGTTTTTGTACGATATGAATATCAAATTAAAGGTATTAATGAGGGTTTTAAAAGCGAGTGGCCCTTAGATGTATATGTGAAGGCGTTCTCGTGATATCCACCAAAATGTGGACCAGGTGATCCAGAAAATCATCTGTCGGGTACTGCTAATTTATTTATATATGCAATACCACTAACAGTATTCCTGCCAAGATTCCAAGGGCTGTTGATTTCGCCTTGTAGAACTTTTTCATTTTCTTCTACTTTATATGGTAGGTGTCACACCCATTTTACAAAGATTTTTCCAAAGTTATATTTTGCGTCAACAAACCAATCCAGTTACCATGTTTCATCCCTTTTTTCGTATTTGGTATAGAATTATGGCATTTTTTTCATTTTTCGTAATTTTCGATATCGATAAAGTGGGCGTGGTTATGGTCAGATTTCGCCCATTTTTTATACCAAGAAAAAGTGAGCTCAGGTAAGTACGTGGGCTAAGTTTAGTAAAGATATATCGGATTTTGCTCAAGTTATTGTGTTAATGGCCGAGCGGAAGGACAGACGGTGGACTGTGTATAAAAACTGGGCGTGGCTTCCACCGATTTCGCCCATTTTCACAGAGAACAGTTACCGTCATAGAATCTATGCTCCTACCAAATTTGAGAAGGATTGGTAAATTTTTGTTCGACTTATGGCAATAAAAGTATTCTAGACAAACTAAATGAAAATGGGCGGAGCCACGCCCATTTTGAAATTTTCTTTTATTTTTGTATTTTGTTGCATCATATAATTACTGGAGTTGAATATTGACTTAATTTACTTATATACAGTAAAGATATTAAATTTTTTGTTAAAATTTGAATTTAAAAAAATTTTTTTTAAAAAGTGGGCGTGTTCTTAATCCAATTTTGCTAATTTTTATTTAGCACATATAGAGTAATAGTAGTAACGTTCCTGCCAAATTTCATCATGATATCTTCAACGACTGCCAAATTACAGCTTGCAAAACTTTTAAATTACCTTCTTGTAAAAGTGGGCGGGGCCACGCCCATTGTCCAAAATCTTACTAATTTTCTATTCTGCGTCATAACGTCAACCCATCTACCAAGTTTCGTCGCTTTATCTGTCTTTTGTAATGAGTTATCGCACTTTTTCGGTTTTTCGAAATTTTCGATATCGAAAAAGTGGGCGTGGTTATAGTCCGATATCGTTCATTTTAAATAGCGATCTGAGATGAGTGCTCAGGAACCTACATACCAAATTTCATCAAGATACCTCAAAATTTACTCAAGTTATCGTGTTAACGGACGGACGGACGGACGGACGGACGGACGGACATGGCTCAATCAAATTTTTTTTCGATCCTGATTATTTTGATATATGGAAGTCTATATCTATCTCGATTCCTTTATATATGTACAACCAACCGTTATCCAATCAAACTTAATATACTCTGTGAGCTCTGCTCAACTGAGTATAAAAACAGTTAGTTTTCACGAATTTTCATATTAAAATTTTTACGTAAGTTGTTTAAGCTGTGCTAATAATTTGTTTTATTTAAAATGAAAACAAAAATGAGCTTTTTTATTTGGGCACGAGCACAAAACGTGATCGATTGTTTCTTCCAGCCCGCACTTCCTACATCTGCTATCACTGACCAAGCCTAACTTAAAGGCATGTGACGCCAGAGGGCAGTGTCCAGTCAGAAAACCCGTCATGAGTCTGTAGACTCTCTTTTTTATGATAGAAGCAATTGTGTTAGTCTAAGGTTGTAAGACCTACACATAATCTTCAAACTTTACAACCCCGCGCTTGAACCCACGCCTTTCCTGCTTGGTCGATTATTTGCACCTCTCGCCTTCGCATAATCTCGCCCAGTCTAATTGGGACATCTACGGAGCAAGCTTCAAGGCATGCTCAAGCTTCAAGGGATGCGCTCTTTTTAGCTAGTTCACCCGCTTTCTCTCCAGGGACTGCTTACACTCTGTTTAACGCATTGACGCAAATGGATTTGAATTCAATTCTAATTCATTTATTGAATTTAATACTTAAAATTAACAATTGGAATTTCCAAGTTGATATTTCAGATAGCAAATATGATAGTTTAAAGATAAATAATTCCACAATGGAAAGACAATTTGATGAAATTTGAATAGTTACGTAGAGGAAGATAATTCGGGATTTAATCCGTCTTGCGACCGCGCAAGGGCTAGGTGGGATTAGAGAACCAATTACGTGAGTATAATGGTGACGGCGCAAGGGTTAGATGGGGTTAGGGGGTTAATGCAGCGCAAGTGCTACCTCGGATGATTTTATATTTAAAGATATAACTTACGGTTGTGGGTGAATACTTCCTTTTCTTTTTCCTAGAGTTGGATGTGGCGTAGGTGATGATGTTCGTACTCGCTCCGTAATTGATGATCCGATGAAAATTTGATAAAAGTAGATGATACTGGTCGATGATATGTGTTCAGTGTTCCACGTAAACAAGAGAGCGAGTTAATGCATTTCACTTGTATTTATAGCATAGATTAACGATGGAAAGCAATTCCAACACTGTTGACTGGAAGCACTGGATGGCAACTCCAGTCTACTCTACCGCCAGGGTTGTATGAACGCAATTCGTAACTAGTGAAGTGAACGCAAGTCACTTGGAGAAGTGATCGCAATTCACAGGTGGGGATAGGTGACAAAAGTTCAATTAAGGTCAGGAATATCATTTGCTATTTAAGTGAGCACAACTCACTTAAACATGGAGGCCCCTTGCACTTGTGCAAGGCTAAATCGTTGAATAATATCTTCAGGTTGAAAGTTAAAGTTAATCTGATAGGTACGTATAATTCGATAGTGTGATTGTTGTAGTTTGTACAACTTTGAAGAAATCGATGGTTGAATGATGAATTTCTGATGGCTGAATTTCCATCCCAGCCGATATGATTTTTTGGATGATGATAATTGATTCCAGAAAATAGTTTCTGTAATTAAAGTCCTTTTAGTAATCTTCAAAGACATATTGTTAGGATGATTAATGATGCAGAAATAGAAATGACAACAGAACCGAGAAAGAACTGGTATGCTGGTATCCTGATGCGATGCCGCTTCTGATAGATAGATTTTAATACGATGTTGTTGAGTTTCGTTAGCTGCGTTATATCCCGATTATTTATTTCCGGGTCTGCGCCACAGTTCGACGATGGATGGTTTTCGAAAGTGGACTGTATATGATAAGATTTTATTTAGAGATCAAACGGGATTTTTATCGTACTCCTCGCAAGAGGCTTGACAAAACCAAAATGAAAAAAATGTTGAAAAGATATTTCTCGTTCAAATTGAGACATGCTCGACTCCGAAGGAACTGGAGTGTTGATTCATGTGAGGCCCGTGGTCTGTAGTTGGGAGATTTGGGGATTCCAATATTTTGTATGTTGTAGAAATAATGTTAGATAAATGCATTCTCCATATGTTTGAAGGATTTTTCACTCGGGAGAGTAAAATTGTTTTTGAGATGGGAAGATTATATAAATGTTTGATGCTGTGAGCCTTTAGAAAAACTCCACACAGTTCCAATATATTGTAACGAATTTACTTGCAAATCCTCTTATTTGCAATCCTCTGCTAAGTTCGAATCACTAAACTGTTGAATAAATAACTCCAATATTGAACAATGGAAAGATGGCCTTTATTAAAGTACTTTACAATAACACTTATACTTTGCTACTCGCTGGCTTAATAACCAAACTGATTGATAACTCAAATGAAACTCTACTATTGGCCGCCAGATCGCGTGCTTAATCAAACTGATTGCTAGCTCAACTCAAACTGAATTATGGCGCCTCTACATCTGTCGCCTTTTATACTCTTTGGTTTCCTCGTTCGCATTTTTCTAGAATCTACTAGCATTGTCCATGAGCTATCAAACTTCTCAGCTATGACTAAAATTGCACAATTTTATACATCTTTTAGGCGCTTCCAGAATCTACTAGTCCAGTAGCTCTCAAACTTCTCAGATATATGCATGTGTTAGTGCATTGACTCTCCGCTGCTCGTATACGTACATGGTACATATATGTAGACGCAATTATTTATTCGTTTATGTAGATACATAATGATTGAATTATTGATGTGAATGTTTGTAGTTTACAGTCTCTCGCGCACACATAGGCGTATAAGTAAATGCATCTGTGTGTGACATCTCTCGGCTGCCTTATATATGTGTATACATGATTTGATTATTGACGAAAATATCGCTTAGCATGCCTTAGCATCGCTTCAGTGATGGTATAGCTTAGTGATGCTAATATCCGTGACAATATTGTAACGAATTTGCTGCAAATCCTCTTATTTGCAATCCTCTGCTAAGTTCGAATCACTAAACTGTTGAATAAATAACTCCAATATTGAATAATGTAAAAATGGCCTTTATTAAAGTACTTCACAATGACACTTATACTTTGCTACTCGCTGGCTTAATAACCAAACTGATTGATAACTCAAATTGAACTCTACTATTGGCCGCCAGATCGCGTGCTTAATCAATAACTGATTGATTGCTCAACTCAAACTGAATTACAGCGCCTCTTCATCTGTTGCCTTTTATACCCTTTGGTTTCCTCGTTCGCATTTTTCCAGAATGTACTAGCATTTTCCATGAGCTCTCAAACTTCTCAGCTATAACTAAAATTGCACAATTTTATACATCTTTTAGGCGCTTCCAGAATCTACTAGTCCAGTAGCTCTCAAACTTCTCAGATATATGCATGTGTTTGCGCATTGACTCTCCGCTGCTCGTATTCGTACATGGTACATATGTGTAGACGCACTTATTTATTCGTTTATGTAGATACATAAAGATTGAATTATTGATGTGAATGTTCGTAGTTTACAGTCTCTCGCGCGCACATAGGCGTATAAGTAAATGCATCTGTGTGTGACATCTCTCTGGGCTGCCTTATATATGTGTATACTTGATTTGATTATTAACGTAAATACTGCTTGGCATGGCCTTAGCATCGCCTTAGTGATGGGATAACTTAGTGATGCTAATATCCGTGACAATATATATGCACTGTTCCAGCATGTATATGTTGACTATATGTGATATTTCAAAATTAGTTTTTGAGAAGCCATGATGTGAAATGGATGAAAACCCATTATGGGAAAGGGAAATGAAATATATTAGCAATATATATATTCTAATATAACTTTTTAATGGCGATAGCAATCCTGCGGGGCCAAGGAAATTCGAATACGTGGAAATGATTTGTTTTTTCCTTTCTATATTTCCTTCCGAAGATGTAATAGAAGTGGTGCCCTTGTGTGGTGACCGTTTGGCGATAGATTACAACTTTCCGCTAATAAATGCTGTTTTTTCTCTAGGGGTAGAGAGTATAAATTTCTTGCTTTTTGTTCGAACTTTTGCCTGAATTTCAGACTTTTTGGAAGACGATGACTCTTTGCAATTGCTTTGGGTTAGATAGAGGATGGGATGTCTGGTATGCAGAGAGGATTCGGTTCGCAATAGGTTGGTCGTGTTTGTAGAAAGTGTGATTGATGTAGCTTTTGATCCGGGCTTTCTCGTCACTGGAGGATGTAACATGGTATGAGTATGAAATGTAGAACATTGGGTGGAGGTTAGTGGTCCGCTCAGATACCAACGAAAAACGGTATTTTGCGCAAGCAAACTTCCAAAAACTCCATATCTTATTCCCTGTAGGAGGACCTCGGGTATAAAGTCACTGCCAATGACAAGATCAATGGGACCCGGTGTGTAGAAGTATGGATCCGCAAGATCTAAATCCTGAATTTCCGAAAGATTTGGTTTTGATAGTTTAAAGGAGGGAAGAAAACTGGTCAGCTGTTTTAAGACGATGACGTTTGTATGGATACGAGTGTGATTGAGTTTCGATACTAACGTGAGTTGACAGACACAGTTAGCATTTTCTACTACTTTTCCGCCCATCCCAGTGACTGAGAAATTTTCTTTATAGGTGGGTAGTTTTAAACGGTGTTGTATTTTTTCGGACACGAGGCTTTTTTGTGAACCTTGATCGATTAGTGATCTTAGCGTGAAGATAGAACCACTGTGTTCGATGCTCACCAGGGCTGTGGGGAGGAGGGTTTTCTCGTTGTTAGTGGAGAAATTAGCCAGAACTTCGGAGTCAGGTTTTTTGGGAGAAGGAGACTCTTCCCAATTGCCCTCGGTTAGGTTGAAGATTGGATGCCTGCACTCTTGGGAAGATTCGGTGTGTAGTAGATTGGTTGCCTTTTTTGCGGATGTGCTAGGCGTAGCCTTTGATGCGGGCTGGTTGGTGTGATGGTTTTTCTTACAGTGCAGACATCGGAAAGCACTGGGACAGTTGATAGATGAATGGTTGTTAGCGAAGCAATTCGTGCAAAACCGGATATCCTTCACAAATTTGGTACGCACTGGTACGCTTAGTTTTCGGAATTCGCGGCAAGATTTCAAGGGATGACTGTCGTTGCACAATCTACAAGTAAACCCAAGTTTTTCTTGAAGGTTATGAGATTGGATTTTAGGCGAGGATTTCGATGGGAATGAAGTGCGTGATTTAGTGATTTTATATTCATGTAGGCGTTCAACCACTTCGTAACGCTTGGTCAGAAACTGGTTCATCTGGGACCAGTTAGGAAGTTCTTTCCTAGATTCTAGGGACTGTTCCCACAGAGACAGCATTTCCTCTGGTAGCTTTGAGGAACATAAATAAATTAAAATGGGGTCCCACTCGGAAACGGAAATTCCTTGCGTTTATAGGATCGCAAGACAATTATTGATGGTGTTCTGTATCTTTCGAATTCCTTCGCTACTTTCAGAGGTAGCTTGAGGAATGTTGAAAAGCAATTTCAATTGTTTATCTGTTAAGATTCGTTTGTTTTCGAATCGGGCTTTTAGCGCATCCCATGCTAATGAAAAATTGTCATCGGACAAAGGGTACTGCTTTACGATCGCGCCTGACTTTCCTCGAGTCTTATTTCGCAAGTGATAGAGTTTCTGTACGGGAGTCAGTTTGGGATGGTTGAGGTAAACGGCCGTGAACATATAACGAAAGGATGGCCACTCCTGATAACTACCGTAAAAGATTTCTGTATCACACGGTGCCACCTTGAGACACGACACCGAGCTTGGATCGAAAGGCAGAGACTGACGGGAGGTATTGCTTGGCCCTGTTGGATTCCCATGGGAGGTATTGCCGGACTCTGATGAATTCCCACGGAGGATTTTTAATTGATCCAATATATGTGATTTACAGATGTAGAAAGAATCAGCACAAAGCTGAAATTTGTTGTGGGCTTCCTCTTTAAACTCTCCAGAAACTGCGCTGTCCTCAGCTATGCAGACGTTTTCATAGGCGTTTTTTAACGAAGCCCAGCGACCGTTGAGGTCCTCTAATTTGACCTCCAATAAAGAGTCCGTTTGGTCATCAAGATATCTTTTTTGAAAATTGGTGCAAAATTTCACCACATTGTTGGAGTCGAAGATAAATTTTGACATGATTTCTGTTGAAGAAGGCATGATTGGAGACGGTATCAAGGGTTTAATTTGATAAAACATGACCAGGAAGACAAGCTGGGTTAACAATTGGTATTATGCACAAAGATTCGGGTTTAGAAACTTCAACACTACATACGCAAGCCGAGAGACACTTATTTGGAGAGTGGACTTTCCGTCTGTCGCTCAGAGGGATAACGATTTTTCGAAAACGAATGGGCACTTAACCGGTTTTGCACTGCTCACGTAGAGATTTACCAAAAGAAACTAAGCAATGTTAATTATGGAATGCCCCACTTATATCGAAAGGATTTCACGAAAAGGAACTTTACGGTTTACTAGGGAATTCCCCCCGAATTCACTGAAATATGCGTATGATGTTGAATGTTGTGTGATACAAAAATGTTTGTGTGATATGTAAATAAACGTGGTATGTGTAGAATTGATGGATAATGATGGAGATATGTAAATACGAGTGGTAGCAAACACGTTATATGCAAAATAACGTGGGATCTTCAATATTTGCGAAACCCAAGATAAGCTGTTTTCTCAAAAGATGTTAGGGTTGGACGCAAGCAACGTAATAACGCATTGATTTACGTGCTGGAGTGCGCAGCTTTTAAGATTGTTGGTGCTTGGAATGTGTAAAACACATGCATACAAACCGGCGTTTCTATGTATATGCACATCAGCAACAAGTGGTGTTGTTGTATGTATATATGTACGTGAGTTCGTTTTTTGGGGAAAACTCAAATATGAACCTTATAAAGTTAAGAAAAATTCCGTATATATATATTTTGAATTTTATAAATTTTTTTAGACGCAAGCTAATTGAAAAAGGAAGGGGTTTTTTTGCTAGGTAACTAGCGGTAGTGACTAGTGTAAATAGCGTGAGTTACGTGCAATTTGTAACTAAATGAATATACATATGTACATATGCATATGTAAAAGCCAAAAGAGAGGTTACTAGCGTAAGCTACGAGCGTAAAAACTATGTATGCCGTGTAATTGTGGAAAAGGCAACCCGCTATTCGCAAGATAGCGTACTGGAAGAACATATATATATACAAGTGTATATGCGAATATAACGGTTCCCGTTAACTATAACGGACTTATATGCTGATATATGTATGTTCTGGAAAAAGGTCAATTAATGGACTTACGTTCGGATCCGGCCAGTTCTCATGCCGCAACAAGTATTCCTCGCTTGAACTATTTTTCAAAAGAACACCGCCAACAAGATGCCCGTGACCGGCCTTTCGCAGAATACAAAAATTGTACAGCTCAAGGACAAAATGGATGCCGAGATAGAAACTTTGAGAGGTCGTATACAGGATTTGCAAATAAACCCCCAACAGTTTGAGCGAGTAATCCAAAGGTAAAGACACCATCCTTTGACGGTTCTGTTCCTTTTCAGGTCTTTAAGCTACAGTTTGAGAAGACCGCTGCAGTGAACAACTGGAATGCTGAAGATAAAGTTGCAGCTCTGTTCGTGGCATTGAAAGGGCCTGCCGCTGAAATCTTACAGACTATTCCAGAGTACGAACGGGGCAGTTATGACGCATTGACGGCTGCTGTAGAACGAAGGTACGGAAGCGAACAGAGGAGACAGATATACCAAATGGAGTTACTGAACCGCTTCCAGAGGCCTGGTGAAACATTGCAAGAGTTTGCGTCGGATGTTGAAAGGCTGGCACATTTAGCGAATGCGGACGCACCCGTGGAATACACCGAAAGGGTAAAAATCCAGACCTTTATAAATGGCATACGAGACGTTGAAACGAAGCGAGCGACATAGGCAAACCCAAAACCTACATTCACAGAAACGGTATCACATGCTCTGATTCAGGAAACAGCTTCGCTTCTATGTAATCCAGTTTTCAAAGCATATTGGAGGCGCTGGAAGGATCGCAAAAGCGTAGTGAGAGAGCTATCAAATGCTTCAAATGCGGAAAGCCCGGCCACATTGCACGTCATTGCGATCTTGGTCCTGGTAGTTCCAACTTGGCTGATCGTAAACGTAAAGCTGGAGAAGATAAGCAAGAGCGAGGCAGATGTAAAGAACAAAAACTTGACCCAGCTATTGAATGTACTGTGATATCTATCTCGCAAATTGGAAGAAGCTCGAGCAGTCTTACCGTCAAAGGAAATGTGGATGGCAAGCAACGTGTACTGATTGTATATACGGGCGCATCTCATTCCTTAATCCGATCTGATTTGGCCAACAGGAGAGTAAAGCCATTACCTGGAGCAAGGTTGCGTACGGTTACTGGCGAGTATAACCAAGTCCAAGGAGAAGTGGTATGTGAGGTCTTAATTGAAAAGGTCACAATTCTACACAAAGTCGTTGTGGCGGAGATCGTTGATGAAGTCATATTGGGAGTGGACTTCTTACTTGACTATGACATCAAGATCGATATGCAGAGAAGGGTTATGCGCTATAAGAACCAGGATATAACACTTAACTTCAGTTTGGAGAAAGGGTTCAGCAGTAAGCGAGTGCTGGTGAAAGAGATTCGACAAAAACCACAAAAGTTAAAGGCAGCAGATCGCGCAAGGGTTGATGGAACGAATGGGCCAAAGAAATCAAAACCGAAGGTACCTGCGTGAAAAACACTGCCATTGACAAACCCTAATGGACGCACTGAAACGACTGATAGAATTTTCCAGAAAGAATGCAAGGGTCGTTGTTTCAAGCCAGTGCGCACTACTGTTGTGAAACGTGGGAACGATACAGATTATGCGAAGCCAATCCGTCAAGCGCAAGCTCTGCGAAGTAGTTCATTGGCCAAAGAACAGAGTGTGAGGAAACGGCCCAGGGTAATGAATAGTAGGATAAAACACAGGTACGAAAAGAACTATAATTCGGGAGGTTTCTTGGAGGGAGATTTGGTACTGCTATACAAACCTCACCGGCGGAAAGGTGTTCCATCCAAATTTTGGTGCAGTTGGGAAGACCCGTGCAGAGTTCTGAAGAGGATCAGTGATGTCATCTACGGCATACAAACCAATGGGAAACCACGAAATAGAAGGGTGGTTCATTTGGAGATGCTAGCAGCGTTTAGATCGAGAGATTTGTCTGATCGGGACGATCAGACTTAGGTGGAGGGCTGTGTGCTGGGCAGTGTGACGATAATTAGCAACACTCCTGAAAGTATGCAATAATTGTGCAAGTATTACTCACATATACACGCGCATGGGCTATGAGGGAAGCTATAAAAATTGTACATCTGTAGTTATAGCTGAGAAATTTATAGCTGATAACTAACTAGTAAGTTGTGGAAATAGAAGCGCCTAGAAATATGCCGACAATGAAACCGGACAGTATAAAAGTGGCAACAGTTGAGGCACGACAAGTCAGTTTGATTAAAGCAAGCTATTGGTTGTGAAGTATCAGTGTTATTGTGAAGTACTTAAATAAAGGCCATTTTGCATTATTGAATATTGGAGTCATTTATTCAACAGTTTAGAGATACCAACGTTAGTAGAAGGTTGCAAATAAGAGGAATTATAGTAAATTCGTTACAGTACCTAGCTTAAGGTTTTGAATTCAACGCTGATATATGTAAATGATATGTAACTACCTTTTATTTCAACTCTGTAATTTGTAATGGCTTCCAACGGCTTTATTTCTTACGAAGAGCCGAAGGAAAAGCACGAATAAGTAAGAGCAAAACTTTAGTTTTAACACTTCTTTCTAACAAAAAATATCCCTTTTAGATATTAAAACCCCCCAACACCATCATCCGATACTCCCTTGAAAACTTATCTTTTGAAATGATCTTGAAATAGTTCCGAAAACAATGAACATATTCGGCTATAGTTAAAAAATATTCGGTAGCAGTCTTTCCGATATGATTCCCGAAACATTTTACTTTAGAACTTTTTCGACACTTTCTATGTATAAAATACACCGAAATTTATTTTGTGGGCACTATTGGAACAATATTTGGTTGTGTGAATAAAATATAAGCAACAACTTTTTCGTCTAGATTTGAGGAATTTCAAATACCAAAGATACTTCTAAATTTAAGTTCAAGCTATACAAAGAGGAGCTTGTTTTTTTCTTTCTGTTCATTATAAATTAATAAATACAAGGCGTGGTAACCTCCGAAGATACTTAGGGCCGAGCTGCTCTTCTAATTTGCGTCGTGCTCCTTTCAGTTTTTTCTACAAATTGGCGAGAAGGGACCTTCATGTTTTACGCGGACTTCGAAAGGCATCTGCAAGGCCACGTCGATGGATTTTCACTAAGGAGCTTTTCATATGAGAAATACACTTGGACAGTTTGCAAAATCGCTGTCGAAGGGCGACCCCGCTTAGAAAAGATTTTTGCTAATTGAAAATTTTGTTCCTGAGGCCCGTATTATTTATGACACCGTGAACGTTTGAGTCGCAGTCACTCAGATTCACATTCACCCAGAAGTACGCATTTTATAACTTCTTACGTATTCGCCTTTGTCCTCTTACGTTATCACTACGTATTCACTGCCACTGTGAAACCCATTACGTAGCCAGTAAAGCTACTTATTACCTTTGTTATTTCCGAAAGAATTCGGTGATGCAAAATCCGTATTAAGCTGACATCGAAAGCGCTTGTTTTTTAAATAACCTTTGAACAGCTATAACGAGTTAAATTTCGCAACTGGATTCTTATAACTGGCAGTGATGCACATCCGTTGATACCACTTTCAACAATTTTCAACATGTACAATAAATGGCCTAAACAGTCTTAAACGAGGAGAAAATATAATAACGCGCCGGACGCCATCGCGCCGCGCCGATCTTTTTGACATTCGGCGGCTGCGTGCGAAAAACGTCAAAAATCGGCGGCGGCGGCGTATATCTCGAGTAATGCAAATATCCAGTCTGCCAATTTTTGGAAAATGAACAACTTCAGTCTTGATTTCTTTTAAATTCCATATAAAAGCAGGAGATTTTTTGCGTTGTACGAAATTTGCATGTTCTTGCATTTTGAAAGCCGATAACCTTGCAAAATATCACGCCAAATAGAAGTTTTCTGATTTTCACTTAGGCTAGATCAGCCTAGCCAAGCTGTGGAGCATAAGTGGATCCTGAGCGCCTAAAGCTTCTTTTGGCTAGGGGGATCAGAGGCCAGAGAGTTCGCCAAGGAACATATACTAAATGGTCCTATCCGGTCGGTTCCGACACAGTTCTCATCAGAAAGCAATATACATATACCCGCTCATGGCTAAATACATTGCCATCATCATCCTGATCATTTCCGTATTTTTGTCGGTTGGTACATCTCTTCCCTTTTAATGACTTACAATTTTGAGATTCGGACCAAACTTAATGTACTAGTCCATTTGTATGAAAGGTGTAAAAAGTATCTTTGATTTGGCTGAGAAACCAAATCACAAATAAAAATTATCTTTGATTCGGTGCAAGCATGGTGGAATAACCAGGTGAAGTAAGCCGTCAATTGTCTCGCTTTAAATTCTTCTTTGTTCTGTCATTCAGCTATCTGAAAATTTTTCACCAATGTTGTCCCCGAAAAAGGGTTGTTTTTGCATTTTTCAAGGGTAAAATACGGTAGTTTTAGTCCTTTTTTCACATAAACCAGTTCGTGAATATGGATGGACATTTACTGGGTTTAATTTCAGATATTCATCATTTGGGTATCTTTGGTGTTGGCTTCCATAAGTAGGGCCGTGTTGAACTATTACGTTCATATTGTTGATGTTTCCATTATATATATAAGTTTTATTTGTTCCAAAAAAATTTAAACAGGTCTTTGTTAAAACAAACAATTTGTATTCACGTCATATCCAACAAGGATTTTCGCCTGTGCAGCGCTACTGAAGACTATCGAGAAATGTTTTTGTTATTCCTGCATCAAGAATAACAAAACTGCTGTATTACACCTTATTTATGTAAAAACTCCGCTTAAACAACGGATTTCTAAATATTGTTACAAAAAATTTTAGCTTACTGTTGTTGTTTTTCCCCAAAAATCAGATCACTAAGTTAAGAGGAGTGTTACAGTTATGGATTGTAATTTAAAATATATGAATCCGGCTCGACCGGATCAGCATCTTCGAGGCCGAATATTATATCCCCTGACACATTTTAGTAAATAATAACTTGGTAAAATTAGTAATACATCATGAGTTCAATTGTCTAGAGCTTTTCTAATCAAATGTGTATGATATATTAGAAGGGCAAAAGTTTTACTTCCAACTCTTAACCACAAATCAACAGAGCAGATGGAAATAACAATGGATTTTTAGGGATAGAAACATATTTAAAAGTAATACCATCACTTCCAAGTGTGACTGTAAAACTTTTCATCATACCCGAAACGCATTCAAGTGCGCAAAGTTACTACAGTTCAACTAAATAATGGATAATACATCTCCGTTTTATGTCCGGTTTTCCGAAGAAAGCTTCAACTGCAGTTGAAGTTAAGGTCAGTTTACTTTAGACGCATTATTGAATTTTATTGCTCATCACAGTTTAAGTTTTTTATTTTTATTCGTTGCCAAAGGTAATATAAGCTCGCATGGAACCCGTTTTTCTCCTTTTGTATTGACTTTAGATGATATGCTGAAAAAAACAGTTTCTCTAATGGCCCTCGTAGCAAGGTATTTATTTTTCTACTCCTATTTTTTCGAAGCGGGTAAAAATTTTACCCTCTTCTGACCGTTGAAAATACATCCCTACCGTTTCAGATAGCGTACATCTTCTGTCTTTTTTTATTTACTTCACCTGGTGATTCCACAATGGACGGAAGAATCAAATAACAAATAAAAAAAATGTTTTTTTTTTTGAATGCTGAACTAAATAAAAAATAAACAAGTAAGGAAGGCTAAGTTCGGGTGTAACCGAACATTACATACTCAGTTGAGAGCTATGGAGACAAAATAAGGAAAATCACCATGTAGGAAAATGAACCTAGGGTAACCCTGGAATGTGGTTGTATGACATGTGTATCAAATGGAAGGTATTAAAGAGTATTTTAAGAGAGAGTAGGCCATAGTTCTATGGATGGACGCCATTTAGGGATATCGCCATAAAGGTGGACCAGGGCTGACTCTAGAATGTGTTTGTACGATATGGGTATCAAATGAAAGGTGATAATGAGTATTTTAAAAGGGAATGGGCTTTAGTTCTATAGGTGAACGCCTTTTCGAGAAATCCCCATAAAGGTGGATCAGGGGTGACTCTAGAATATGTTTGTACGATATGGGTATCAAATGAAAGCTGTTAATGAGTATTTTGAAAAGGAGTGATCCTTAGTTCCCTAGGTGGACGCCGTTTCGAGATATCGCCATAAAGGTGCACCAGGGGTGTCTCTAGTTGTACGATATGGGAATCAAATGAAAGGTGTTACTGAGCGTTTTAAGAGGGAGTGGGCATTAGGTCTATAGGTGGACGCCTTTTCGAAATGTCGCCATTAGGGTGGGCCAGGGGTGACTCTAGAATGTGTTTGTACGATATGGGTATCAAACGAAAGGTGTTACTGAGCATTTTAAGAGGGAGTGGGCATTAGGTCCATAGGTGGACGCCTTTTCGAGATATCGCCATTAGGGTGGGCCAGGGGTGACTCTGGAATGTGTTTGTACGATTTGGGTATCAAATGAAAGGTGGTAATGAGTATTTTAAAAGGGAGTAATCCTTAGTTCTATAGGTGGACGCCTTTTCGAGATATCGCCATAAAGGTGGACCAAGGGTGACTCTAGAATGTTTGTACGATATGGGTATCAAACGAAAGGTGTTACTGAGCATTTTAAGAGGGAGTGGGCACTAGGTCTATAGGTGGGCGCCTTTTCGAGATATCGCCATTAGGGTGGGCCAGGGTGACTCTAGAATGTGTTTGTACGATATGGGTATCAAATGAAAGGTGGTAATGAGTATTTTAAAAGGGAGTAATCCTCAGTTCTATAGGTATAAGCCTTTTCGAGATATCGCCATAAAGGTTGACCAAGGGTGACTCTAGAATGTTTGTACGATATGGGTATCAGACGAAAGGTGTTACTGAGCATTTTAAGAGGGAATGGGCATTAGGTCTATAGGTGGAAGCCTTTTCGATATATCGCCATTAGGGTGGGCCAGGGGTGACTCTAGAATGTTTGTACGATATGGGTATCAAACGAAAGGTGTTACTGAGCATTTTAAGAGGGAATGGGCATTAGGTCTATAGGTGGACGCCTTTTCGATATATCGCCATTAGGGTGGGCCAGGGGTGACTCTAGAATGTTTGTACGATATGGGTATCAAACGAAAGGTGTTACTGAGCATTTTAAGAGGGAGTGGGCATTAGGTCTATAGGTGGACGCCTTTTCGAGATATCGCCATTAGGGTGGGCCAGGGGTGACTCTAGAATGTTTGTACGATATGGGTATCAAAGGAAAGGTGTTACTGAGCATTTTAAGAGGGAGTGGACATTAGGTCTATAGGTGGACGCCTTTTCGAGATATCGCCATTAGGGTGGGCCAGGGGTGACTCTAGAATGTTTTTACGATATGGGTATCAAACGAAAGGTGTTACTGAGCATTTTAAGAGGGAGTGGGCATTAGGTCTATAGGTGCACGCCTTTTCGAGATATCGCCATTAGGGTGGGCCAGGGTTGACTCTAGAATGTGTTTGTACGATATGGATATCAAATTAAAGGTATTAATGAGGGTTTAAAAGCGAGTGGCCCTTAGATGTATATGTGAAGGCGTTCTCGCGATATCGACCAAATGTGGATCAGGTGATCCAGAAAATCATCTGTCGGGTACTGCTAATTTATTTATATATTGAATAACACTAACAGTATTCCTGCCGAGATTCCAAGGCCTGTTGATTTCGCCTTGTAGAACTTTTTCATTTTCTTCTACTTAATATGGTAGGTGTCACACCCATTTTACAAAGTTTTTTCCAAAGTTATATTTTGCGTCAATAAACCAATCCAGTTACCATGTTTCATCCCTTTTTTCGTATTTGGTATAGAATTATGGCATTTTTTTAATTTTTCGTAATTTTCGATATCGATAAAGTGGGCGTGGTTATGGTCGGATTTCGGCCATTTTTTATACCAAGATAAAGTGAGTTCAGGTAAGTACGTGGGCTAAGTTTAGTAAAGATATATCGGTTTTTGCTCAAGTTATTGTGTTAACGGCCGAGCGGAAGGACAGACGGTGGACTGTGTATAAAAACTGGGCGTGGCTTCCACCGATTTCGACCATTTTCACAGAGAACAGTTAACGTCATAGAATCTATTCTCCTACCAAATTTCAAAAGGATTGGTAAATTTTTGTTCGACTTATGGCATTAAAAAAATTCTAGACACACTAAATGAAAATGGGCGGAGCCACGCCCATTTTGAAATTTTCTTTTATTTTTGTATTTTGTTGCATCATATCATTAGTGGAGTTGAATTTTGACTTAATTTACTTATATACAGTAAAGATATTAAATTTTTTGTTAAAATTTGAATTAAAAAAAAATTTTTTTTAAAAAGTGGGCGTGTTCTTCATCCAATTTTGCTAATTTTTATTTAGCACATATATAGTAATAGTAGTAACGTTCCTGCCAAATTTCATCATGATATCTTCAACGACTGCCAAATTACAGCTTGCAAAACTTTTAAATTACCTTCTTGTAAAAGTGGGCGGTGCCACGCCCATTGTCCAAAATCTTACTAATTTTCTATTCTGCGTCATAACGTCAACCCATCTACCAAGTTTCATCGCTTTAACCGCATTTGGCAATGAATTATCGCATTTTTTCGGTTTTTCGAAATTTTCGATATCGAAAAAGTGGGCGTGGTTATAGTCCGATATCGTTCATTTTAAATAGCGATCTGAGATGAGTGCTCAGGAACCTACATACCAAATTTCATCAAGATACCTCAAAATTTACTCAAGTTATCGTGTTAACGGACGGACGGACGGACGGACGGACATGGCTCAATCAAATTTTTTTTCGATCCTGATTATTTTGATATATGGAAGTCTATATCTATCTCGATTCCTTTATATATGTACAACCAACCGTTATCCAATCAAACTTAATATACTCTGTGAGCTCTGCTCAACTGAGTATAAAAAGGACGTGTGGCACTCGGGGACTGCCGCGGTAAAGCTATTGCATATTATCAACTTATGTAATTATAATATTTATGCAACATTATGTTTTCTTTGATATTAATTCAAGTTTTGTCTTTGATATTAATTCAAGTTAACCTTTTTAAGCGTGGTGACCGATAAGAAAACAATTTTTTTACTTTTATTGAATAAATGAGAAGTTAATATTTAACTTTCACTTTAACTTTAACTTTATTTTTAACTTTAACTTTAACTTTCACTTTAACTTTAACATTCACTTTAACTTTAACTTTAACATTCACTTTAACTTTAACTTTAACTTTAACTGTAACTTTAAATTTAATTTTAACTTTAACCTTAACTTTAACTTTAACTTTAACCTTAACTTTAACTTTAACTTTGACTTTAACTTTAACTTTAACTTTCATTTTAACTTTAACTTTAACTTTATTTTTAACTTTAACTTTCGCTTTAACTTTAACATTCACTTTAACTTTAACTTTAAGTTTAACTTTAACTTTTACTTTTACTTTAACTTTAACTGTTACTTTAACTTAAATTTTAACTTTAATTTTACCTTAACTTTAACTTTAACTTTAACCTTAACTTTAACTTTAACTTTAACTTTGACTTTAACTTTAACTTTAACTTTAACTTTAACCTTAACTTTAACTTTATTTATTTATATATTTATTTAAAATACACATATAAGACATAGTCTTTTACAGTGCCATATTTGTTATTAATCTTTTTACTAGTACAAAGTAAGTTTAAAAGCTAGAAACAAAAATAGAAGTAACATTCAAACCATACAGCATATGTTCCATGGTGGTAAGTAAAAAAGAAAAAGTAAAACACATAAGAATGTTCAAGAACAAAGGGTGCGATGTACAGCTAATTTGAAGCGCTTAGGATTTGATTCTAACTTTACTTTATTAGGCAAAGCATTCCACAACTGCACAGCCCTAACGAAAAACATTCTCGATGTTACTGAATACTTAAAATGCGGTACAATTAGATTGCAAGTACGGGATGATTGTGCGAAAGTAAGTTTTACAAAAAGGCATTCCGGCGTACGAGAAAAGATAATCTTATGTATAAATATTAGTAAACGACAGTCAAAGAACGCTGATAAACTGCATTCAAGAATAGTTTTTGAAAAGTTCGAATAAGATCATATTTCCGTTTAAAATAGATATATCTGGCACAATTATTAATCAGTAGTTGATATTTGTTCATGGAAGCTTTATCCAGGCAACCGTATATCAATTCGTGGTAAGATATTATTGGTATTAATAGACTTTTGACAAGTTTAAGTTTTATATCTTCTCTAATAAAATAAGCCGTTTTCCATAAATGCCTTAACATATAATATAACACTATTGACATTCTTCTCATATTTCACAACACTTCCATTTATAACTATCGGAGAAATGCCATTCAGATTGTAGGAAAAATGTGAAATAGCCATCGCCTGTGTTTTGGATGCATTAAGGTGTAGCTTGTTCTTTTTAGACCATTGAAATATAGCTTCTAAATCTTCATTTAATCGGCAAACTAAATCCTCCATTAAGCCAAGAGGGGCAGAAAGGTATGTCTGAGCATCATCCGCGTAGAGATGAATGGATACTTTACGACAGCATTTTTCTATGTCATTAATGTACAAACTAAATAAAATTGGATCAAGAATAGAACCCTGTGGTACCCCAGATTTTACTGGTAATAACCTGGATCCACTATCCCCACATATTACCCGTTGGTACCTGTTTGTCAAATAGCTCTCAAGTAGCTTCACAGCATCGCTACTGAATCCAAAATATTTTTTTAGCTAATGCAGGAGAATTCTGTGGCAGACCGTGTCGAATGCCTTAGAGAAGTCCAACAACGTAAGAATTGTGAGTTCGCCATTGTCAAAGTTTGGTCGTATGTCTTCTAAAACCTTGAGCATAGCGGTTGATCAACTATGTCCAATGCGATAACCTGATTGATTTTCCGAAAGCAGATTTTCCTTAGTCAGATATTTCCTAATCTGGTTGGGTAAGAGCTTTTCCAAAACTTTTGATAAATAGGGAAGAATACTTATTGGCCGAAAATCACATGGTTGGGAAGCATTACCCTTTAGCTTTAACTTTAACTTTGACTTTAGCTTTAACTTTCATTTTAACTAATTTTATTTTTATTTTTAAATTTAACTTTCGCTTTAACTTTAACATTCACTTTAACTTTAACTTTAACTTTAATTTCAACTTTAACTTTAACCTTAACCTTAACTTTAACTTTAACTTTAACTTTAACTTTAACCTTAACTTTAACCTTAACTTTAACTTTGACTTTAACTTTAACTTTAACTTTAACTTTAACTTTAACCTTAACTTTTACTTTAACTTTAACTTTAACTTTCACTTTAACTTTAATATTCACTTTAACTTTAACTTTAGCTTTAACTTTAACATTCACTTTAACTTTAACTTTAACTTTAACTTTAACTTTCGCTTTAACTTTAACATTCACTTTAACTTTAACTTTAACTTTAACTTTAGCTTTAACTTCAACTTTAACTTTTACTTTAACTTTAACTTTAACTTTCGCTTTAACTTTAACATTCACTTTAACTTTAACTTTATGATCCGGGGTGGGCGTGAGCTTAGCACCTGCTAACAAGCCAACCTAATATAAACGCACGCAAGTCATTTTCTGTCAAAAATGTCTCATGCACATACAACTTGTATGAGAGCAACTGAATTGAATTTGCTGCGTGAAAACCTAATTCGATTTCCAATTTTTGTTCTGCGTGACATTTAGATTTGACGTTTGCACACATGCTTTACATTGTCGCCACGCATGCTTATTTGGGTTATGGCAAAAAACGCTGGTTGTTTGCGTGCGCTAAAAAGCGCAGTGCGGTTTTATTAGGTTGGCTTGTAAGCGACCATATATGTATACGATAAGCGATAGCACAATGGCTACTTCGTGAAAATCAACGACAGCTCTTTTAGTTTGATTTCGATGGTCGTACGGTGTGGAAGTGTCACACGCGCGCTTAAAACAGAGTACCAAAGAGTGCGTGTGACACGTGTTAACCGTTCAAGCATTGAAATCAAACTAAATAAATAATTGATTTTGCTTTCGTGCTCGCTACGCGTTCGTGTTTACAAACACATTCTCAATTTGGTAACCGTGTAAATGTAGTGGTGCCCACCGCTGTTTATGATAGAGATCCAATTTTATGTATTTGGCCTGTTGCTAACACCGAACCTTTACGAACCTTTTCGAACCTTTTCGAACCTTTTCGAGCCTTTTCGGATCTTTTTTGACAAAAATCCGGTACGGTTTTTTTTTGATTTAGTCGCCAAGCCCGCGATAAAATCTATGAAATAGCTTAAAAATATCTTTGATTTGAAGTTGGATTTTAAATCAAAAAGTATTTAGAATCACGTAACCCCGATACGTACTCAAAATGTAATAAAATTAATCAACATATTTTAGCTGCATAACTTTTGTGTATCATCTCATATAGACAGCTATTTTTACAATGGAATGCTTAAATTTAATAAAAACTTTTAAATTACTCAATGCAATCGCTTTAACTTTTTGTGAATTCAATGCTATGGCCAAACAAAAGCTTTGCACTTAAGTACGTACATGGCGTATGAGTAACCTTTGCTGACATACAAAATTTGTCACAAATTGAAATTTTTCGTGAAATTGAAAGATACAAATTTTAATTTAAAATCCTTAGTTATGAAATATGAGAAACCTTTGCCTTGAACGAAGGAACCTATAGCCAAAATTTGGTGATAATTGAAGTGTGGGAAAAACGTTTCCATAGGGAACACACACACACGCACACACAGAGTTTTGAAGCTCATACCACTATGGCCGTATGGGCAGCGCTCAAGCTTCCCTAGGCGCAGCCTCGTCGCTGTTGGTAACGCTAAACAGTTTGTAACGTTAAACTGTTCTTTTTCATAATATAAAAGCTGACATTTTTTACGACAAAAAAAATTTCTAAATTTTTTCTTTCAATATTTTGTGTTCGATTTTATTATAAAATTTCTTCAATGTTCTTTCAAGTTTAGAAGGGTTGAGAGTGTCTGGTTGGACAAAGCTACAATGTAAAGTGTCTGGCAATGAGACTAGTGGCTTCTCATATCGTAACGAAAATGGCGAAAGTAAGGTCTACTTTTTCGCACTTTTTTTGCAAAATGACGAAGGTCTGGCGGCCACGGGCTCGTTGCTATAGCAGTGCTTCGCTACATCTAATAGTGCGGGCACACACAAATTGTCATAAATTTTCACTAACGGAAGTCCTAGTAAACTTGCAGTTTCAACGACCAGAGTGAGAGGAGTGCTAGAGGCGTTGGTTCCACATTGCAATTAAAGAGATGGTTGGTGTCATTTGGGTACACGTTGCAAGCAGGACATACATTATGTATGTCGGGGTTGATTCTGTTTAGGTAAGAGGTTAACCTGTTACAGTATCCAGATCGAAGTTGAGCTAGAGTGACACTCGTCTCCCTAGGGAGAGTGCTTTCCTCTTCTGCGAGTTCAAGGTATTTATCTTTTAGAAGTGGGTTCACCGGGCAATCCCTAGCATAGAGGTCCGACGCCTGTTTGTGGATATCACTGAGGACCAGCTTGTGCTTTTTTATTCATACGGCTGTGTTATCAGGTGCCGTATTTCCTCATAATGATTGTGGAGATAACTTTTTAAGCCCCTGGGAGGCCCTGGTGCCTCTTCAATCAGATATCTGTCAATATAATCGGTATGTTCAGCATTCCATTTCTTTCCCTAATGGGGAGTACTCCCGCTTCACTGTGTAGGTGGTGTTCGAGGGACATAAGAAAACAGCTCGTAGCGGTTATCTTGAAACGGCTACAAGCCTGCCAAAATACTGCCCTAGCCATGGAATGTTCCATATTAAATAGCTCAATATAAAGGAGCATATAGAAAAGGTAAACAGTTTTTGTTGATTTGTCAGAAACCGACACCCTAGCAAGCAACTGGTTAATATTCGGCACTTAAAAACATTAACAATTTGCACTGCAAAGTTTTCCGAAATAACAAAAGTAATAAATAACTGCACCGGCTACGTAATGGGTTTGACAGTGAATACGTACTGACTACGTAAGAGGACAAAGGCGAATACGTAAGAAGTTATAAAATGCATGCTTCTGAGTAAATGTGAGTGACTGCGACGCAAACGTTCACGGTGTCATACATAATACGGGCCTCAGGAACATAATTTTCAATTAGCAATAAGCCTTTCTAAGCGTGGTCGCTCCTCGGCAACGATTTGGCAAATACTCCAAGTGTATTTCTCACATGCAAAGCTTATTAGTTAAAACCCATCGACGTGGCTTTGCAGATGCCGTTCGGAGTCCGCGTAAAACATGAAGGTTCCGTCCCGCCAAATTGTAGGAAAAACTGAAGGGAACACGACGCAAATTAGACGAGAAGCTCGGGCTTAAATATCTTCGGCGCTTATCGCGCCTTGTATTTATTAATTTATAACGAATTGAAAGAAAAAACAAAACAAGCTCCTCTTTGTATAGCTTGAACTTAAATTTAGAAGTATCTTTGGTATTCCAGACTCCTGAAATCTAGAAGAAAAAGTGTTTGCTTATATTCTATTCACACAACCCAATATTGTTCCAATAGCGCCCACAAAATAAACTTAGGTGTATTTTATACTTAAAAAGTGCTAAAGTAAAATGTTTCGGGAACTATATCGGAAGGACTGCTACCAAATATATTTTAACTATAGCCGAATATGTTCGTTGTTTTCGGAACTATTTCAAGATCATTTCAAAAGATAACTTTTCAGGGGAGTATCGTACCCCCGCCCCCTCCCACATTTTAAGAAATATAGTTTATCCTTTCTTCTGTTTATCACTGTGGGCTTATCGCCGGCTCATTAACACTTAACAAAAGATGTTGATTATGTTAGCCCACTTTAATTGGAGCAGTGCACGGTGGCTTAAATGACGATGTTCTGCGGCCAAAAGTAAATTTTTTTAGTTTCGAATTTTTGGCAAATTATGTTTTCTCTAAATAGGGAATAAACATTATATATACATACTTTTTTCCTCTCTGGCAACTCTATTAGAAGCGGTAACCAACTGAAGTTAACGGTTATTTGAACGTCAATTTTGCGATTTTTATTGTGCGAAAATTAGTTAAGCTTTAAATTGTGCGAAAGGAAAATTTCTACAGATAAATATGTTTTTTAAAATGGAAAACAATTGGGAAGGTGTGTATAACAATGTGTATAAGTGCAAAAACAATACAAGCAACATATTGTGACGAATATTAGCAACACTAAGGGATACTATAATCTCTAAGCCAACACTAAGCAGTGACTTGTATGCCCATCAATAAATCAATCACTATGTGTATTCATATGTCCATACAAGCAGCGGAGAGCAACGCACAAACACATGCATTTATCTGAGATACTCCCAAAAGTAGGCAATAATTTGTGCAAGTATCACTCACATATACACGCGCATATGAGAAGCTTTAAACGTAGTTATAGCAGGAAATTTTATAGCTGGTAACTAACTAGTAAATTCTAGAAATAGAAACGCCTAGAAATATGTCAAAACCAAAAAGTAAGCAGCAGCAGCTGAGGCACGACGAATCAGTTTGACTTAAGCACGCTATTGGTTGCGAAGTATAAGAATTATTGTGAAGTTCTTTAATAAAGACAATCTTTCATTATTGAATATTGGTGTTATTTATTGAAAATTTTAGCGATATCAACGTTAGTAGAAGGTGTGAAATAAGCGGAGTTTCCCTAAATTCGTTACAATATTTTTAAAATTTCGCAGTAGTTATGTGCTAGTTAAAATTATGTGGGTTTAAAAATGTTGCTCGGGTTTCGTAAAGTAGAAGTTGTGGGGTCCGACTGGGTCCGATATGAAAATTATTTGAGACAAAAGTGTGTTGTTTTTCCATTAATTCGGTGTATATATCTTTTGCAAGAGTTTGTTAATCGCTGACTTATTAAAGATTTTCAGAGCATATCAAGATCAAAAACGGAGATATGTTTACTGTGTGGGTGGAAAATAATAAGCAACGTAAAGATGTTTTCGATTGGATTAGGCGAAAATTCAATAGTGGACTTAACAAGGAGGAGGTGAAACGAATATATTTAAAAAATAAGAGTTTCTGTTCACATGCAACCCAAAAATGGAAGAAAATGGACGAAGTTTACAAAATATGATCACGTACGAAAGTCACTGGCTAGCAATGGATATTGTATTTGCATTGTATAATGTTTAGCATAAAGGTCAACCTACAGTGAGTTATTCTGAAGGAAGTGAGCCGCAAAAGCGGAGATTAGCATCAGAAGTTTTCTCTCAGCAATCAGGTAACACATCTCTTCTGTTACATGCGGCATCAATTTCTGCACGTGCATCGAAGGACAATGACTTAAAATATGTTTCTACCGAGGCAGTTAATTCTCCGACGCGACCAAAAAAAATTAAAAAACTAATTGCTTCGAATAATGAAATTTTGAAGAAGCTTAAGTATACTTGTTGGAAAATGACTTGACAAGGCAACAGTACAATAACACACGAGAACTAAACAAATCTCGAAATTGTGATATTTACCCTCTTTATTATAAAGTTATTGAGTGTAAGTTACTGTGTCGGCCTGAAGGTATAGCACATACTGAAACAATGGTGATGGTGCATTTGCAAAATTTGGTAGAGCAGACAGCAAAATTAATATTATTTCTGCAAAAAGACATAATGGTGCAACTATCAAACATATATGGAATAAGTAAGGAAGGCTAAGTTCGGGTGTAACCGAACATAACATACTCAGCTGAGAGCTTTGGAGACAAAATAAGGGAAAATCACCATTTAGCAAAATGAACCCAGGGTAACCCTGGAATGTGTTTGTATGACATGGGTTTCAAATGGGAGGTATTATAGAGTATTTTAAGAGGGAGTGGGCCATAGTTCTATAGGTGGGCGCCATTTCGGGACATCGCCATAAAGGTGGACCAGAGGTCACTATAGAATGTGTTTGTATGATATGGGTATCAAATGAAAGGTGTTAGTGATTATTTAAAACGTAGTGGGCCTTAGTTCTATAGGTGGACGCCTTTTCGAAGTATCGCCATAAAGATGGACCAGGGATGACTAGAATGCGTTTGTACGATATGGGTATCAAATGAAAGGTGTTAGTGATTATTTAAAACGTAGTGGGCCTTAGTTCGAGATATTGCCATAAAGGTGGACCAGGGGGGACTCTATGTATAAAAAGTGTGTATAACAACGACTGTGTATAAAAACTGGGCGTAGCTTCAACCGATTTCGCCCATTTCACAGAAAACAGTTATCGTCATAGAATCTATGCACCTACCAAATTTCACAAGGATTGGTAAAGTATTCTAGACGAATTAAATGAAACAGGGCGTAGCCAAGCCCATTTTGAAATTTTCTTTTATTTTTGTATTCTGTTGCACCATATCATTACTGGAGTTGAATGTTGACATAATTTACTTATATACTGTAAAGATATTAAATTTTTGTTAAAATTTGACTTTTAAAAAACTTTTTTTTTAAAGTGGTCGTGTTCGTAATCCGATTTTGCTAATTTTTACTTAGCACACATATAGTAATAGGAGTAAAGCGCCTGCCAAATTTCATCATGATATCTTCAACGACTGCCAAATTACAGCTTGAAAAACTTTTAAATTACCTTCTTTTAAAAGTGGGCGGTGCCACGCCCATTGTCCAAAATTTTACTAATTTTCTATTTTGCGTCAACGCACCTACCAAGTTTCATCGCTTTATCCAACTTTGGTAATGAGTTATCGGACTTTTTCGGTTTTTCGAAATTTTCGATATCGAAAAAGTCGGCGTGGATGTAGTCCGATTTCGTACATTTTAAATAGCGATCTGAGATGAGTGCCTACGTACCTGCATACCAAATTTCAGCAAGACACTTCAAAATTTACTCAAGTTATCATGTTTACGGACGGACGGACGGACATGGCTAAATGGATTTCTTTTTTCGCCCAGATCATTTCGATATATAGATATATATCTATCTCGATTAGTTTATGCTGTTACGGATTACCGTTAAGCGAACAAAGTTAATATACTCTGTGAGCTCTTCTCAGCTGAGTATAAAACTACGACTGGTATCCTATGTCAGCCACGTTACACAAAATTTCGGTTCACTGCGCTCAAATTATGCAATCATCTAGTGCACCACTAGGCTGTCTAGGAGAAAATGTTTCAGAAAGCCATAGCAAATACTATAAAAGCGATCGCATGTCGTAATATAAAAGATGCCTTTGATAGAGCTATGGATTCATTTGATCCCCTTATATCTAGTATGCACTTGACAAAGAGGATTAATCCAACAACAAAACAAACATTTCCACCTGAAGTAGTTGCACTTTTTAAATCTCTTCCTAATGAGTTTGACAATGATAAGCCTACAACATCACGTCAGGCATTAGAAGAATTAGATGAAATGTGTTCCGACGATAATGAAGATATGGAAGCCAATACTGACTTCTCGATTGAACTAGAGGAAGAAGAGGAATCGTGATATTAGATCAAGGTGGGATTTTACCTGACACACAAAAAACAACAATTTGCTATGCTTTTAGTACTCACTCAAAAAGGGAGCAACAAAAATAAACTCGACTAATACTTATGTATGTTTGTTTAATGGTGTGTTCAGTTTATACTTATATTTAAGAATTCATGAGCTTAACACCGGCTTATAATAATGGAATTTCAATTATTATGTTTTCTAATAGAAACTGAAAATAAAGAAACATTTACTGGCATATTGCGATGGACCCATTTCGAAAACCGCCAACGTAATCATCATCAGGCAATTTTGTAACATAATAATTGAAATTCAATTATTATAAACCGGTGTTAAGCTCACGTACTCGACTAGTACTTTTAAATGTAATATCAATCTTTCTGAATAAATTGTTTTTTAATAGCCTTAAGTGTTTTACATACAACTTAATTATCGATATCTCGAAAAATAACAGATTCATGGAAAGATTTTAAGAAGAAATATGTACGTCAAAAAATAATATATGTATAATTTAAAAAAAAGGTTTAGGGGGTGCCAGATTTGTGTGTGCAAATTTTCAAGCTTCTATTTACTTTGGTTGATTTTTGGCCGCAAAACATGATCATTTAATCCATAGTGCAGTGCTGTTGCTCACAATTTCGTGCACTGCTCCCAACTATGGTGTTGTGCAGTATACAATAGAACATATTATCGGTTTGGAAACAAATAAAGGTAATTAAATGCACGCTCTGTATATATCATAAACATATAAAGCTCCTATTATAAGAAATTTGTAAGAAAATGTTGTTTTTAAAAGTTTTGTTGCTCTTCTTAATTAGGTGTTTGGAATTTTGGCACATACCTTCATCCGAAAATTTAAGCTAAAACGGACCGAGTGTTGTACAACTCTAACTAAAATTAAGAAGTATTTTGATTTTGTTTCATTCCTAAAATATAGAGGGAAAGTAATTCTAAGATGAAAAGTAATTGACTTCATAACGTCCCATTAGCACTTAACAAAAGATCTTGATTATGTCAGCCCAGTTAATTTCGAGCTGTGTTGCTACCCAAAATGTATTGTACTGCTCCCACCTTTGGTTTTGTGGCAGTATACAATAGAACATATTAGCAGTTTGAAAACAAATAAAACTAATTAAGTGCACGCTCTGTACTTTTCTATATTTATTCATATCTAATTAATAACACAATTCAACTCTGCGAGTACATATTTAACAAACAATTACTAAAAAACTAAATCAAGTGTTTTGCCAGAGCTGAGCTCATTTCATTTTGCTGGAATATGCATAAATTCCTTGAATTTAAAGTGTGTAGTACTGAAATCTATAAGAAAAAGTGTTTCTTTATTTTTTACTCACACGACTCAATTAGGTATAAATACCGCCCACAAAATTTACCACGTAGTACTTTATACTTAAAAATTAGGGCAAAAGGTATTAAACCAAAATGAACTCAGGCATTTATTTCGTGATCATGTCTCTTGTACTTAGCTGCTATTTGACGTATACGAATGCGCAATTTCGCTTTGTAAATGGCGCTGATATTCCAATAGAGCGGAGCCCACACTCAGTGGCAATTTTTTATGATCGGCACTATGTATGTGTTGGTTCCTTAGTGAATTTGTCAGATATAGCTGTGGTAAAAGTGGATGGATTCTTTTCGGAGACAGCTCAAGTAAAACCTATATCTCTTTGTGAAAGTTCATTAACACCGGGCACAGCACTGCAAATTAGTGGATGGGGTTCACAATCTGATCAACTTAATCATCTCCAAACTGTTAAATTATATATAGTAGAAGTAGAAGATTGCAATAATATTATTGAGACTCGGTATCCACTACGATATTTAGATAACACACTCATTTGTGCTGGATGTCGTCAAATAAGTCCGTGTTATGGAGACTCTGGAGCAGGAGCCATTGTGGGAGGAAAACTTTGTGGGGTGCTACATGGTGGTTGTACGTACTACGATATTCCGAGTTTATATATAGATGTAACAAATCCAATTGTTAACGAGTTTTTAATATCCAATATATGAAGTAATTGAAGTGTGTTCAAGCATTGAAATCAAACTAAATAAATAATTGATTTTGATTTCGTGCTCGCTACGCGTTCGTGTTTACAAACACATTCTCAATTTGGTAACCGTGTAAATGTAGTGGTGCCCACCGCTGTTTATGATAGAGATCCAATTTTATGTATTTGGCCTGTTGCTAACACCGAACCTTTACGAACCTTTTCGAACCTTTTCGAACCTTTTCCAACCTTTTCGAGCCTTTTCGGATCTTTTTTGACAAAAATCCGGTACGTTTTTTTTGATTTAGTCGCCAAGCCCGCGATAAAATCTATGCAATAGCTTAAAAATATATTTGATTTGAAGTTGGATTTTAAATCAAAAAGTATTTAGAATCACGTAACCCCGATACGTACTCAAAATCTAATAAAATTAATCAAAATATTTTAGCTGCACAACTTTTGTCTATCATCTCATATAGACAGCTATTTTTACAATGGAATGCTTAAATTTAATAAAAACTTTTAAATTACTCAATGCAATCGCTTTAACTTTTTGTGAATTCAATGCTATGGCCAAACAAAAGCTTTGCACTTTGTACATACATGGCGTATGAGTAACCTTTGCTGACATACAAAATTTGTCACAAATTGAAATTTTTCGTGAAATTGAAAGATACAAATTTTAATTTAAAATCCTTAGTTATGAAATATGAGAAACCTTCGCCTTGATCGAAGGAACCTATAGCCAAAATTTGGTGATAATTGAAGTGTGGGAAAAAGTTTCCATAGGGAACACACACACACGCACACACAGAGTTTTGAAGCTCATACCACTATGGCCGTATGGGCAGCGCTCAAGCTTCCCTAGGCGCAGCCTCGTCGCAGTTGGTAACGCTACACAGTTTGTAACGTTAAACTGTTCTTTTTCATAATATAAAAGCTGACATTTTTTACGACAAACAAAATTTCTAAATTTTTTCTTTCAATATTTTGTGTTCGATTTTATTATAAAATTTCTTCAATGTTCTTTCAAGTTTAGAAGGGTTGAGAGTGTCTGGTTGGGCAAAGCTACAATGGAAAGTGTCTGGCAATGAGACTAGTGGCTTCTCATATCGTAACGAAAATGGCGAAAGTAAGGTCTACTTTTTCGCACTTTTTTTGCTAAATGACAAAGGTCTGGCGGTCACGGGCTCGTTGCTATAGCAGTGCTTCGCACCATCTAATAGTGCGGGCACACACAAATTGTCATAAATTTTCACTAACGGAAGTCCTAGTAAACTTGCAGTTTCAACGACCAGAGTGAGAGGAGAGCTAGAGGCGTTGGTTCCACATTGCAATTAAAGAGATGGTCGGGGTCATGTGGGTACACATTGCAAGCAGGACATACATTATGTATGTCGGGGTTGATTCTGTATAGGTAAGAGGTTAACCTGTTACAGTATCCAGATCGAAGTTGAGCTAGAGTGACACTCGTCTCCCTAGGGAGAGTGCTTTCCTCCTCTGCGAGTTCAAGGTATTTATCTTTTAGAAGTGGGTTCACCGGGCAATCCCTAGCATAGAGGTCCGACGCCTGTTTGTGGATATCACTGAGGACCAGCTTGTGCTTTTTTGTTCATACGGCTGTGTTATCAGGTGCCGTATTTCCTCATAATGATTGCGGAGATAACTTTTTAAGCCCCTGGGAGGCCCTGGTGCCTCTTCAATCAGATATCTGTCAATATAATTGGTATGTTCAGCATTTCATTTCTTTCCCTAATGGGGAGTACTCCCGCTTCACTGTGTAGGTGGTGTTGGAGGGACATAAGAAGACAGCTCGTAGCGGTTATCTCGAAACGGCTACAAGCCTGCCAAAATACTGCCCTAGCCACGGAATATTCCATATTAAACAGCTCAATATAAAGCAGCATATAGAAAAGGTAAACAGTTTTTGTTGATTTGCCGGAAACCGACACCCTAGCAAGCAACTGGTTAATATTCGGCACTTAAAAACATTAACAATTTGCACTGCACAGTTTTCCGAAATAACAAAAGTAATAAATAACTGCACCGGCTACGTAATGGGTTTGACAGTGAATACGTACTGACTACGTAAGAGGACAAAGGCGAATACGTAAGAAGTTATAAAATGCATGCTTCTGAGTGAATGTGAGTGACTGCGACGCAAACGTTCACGGTGTCATACATAATACGGGCCTCAGGAACATAATTTTCAATTAGCAATAAGCCTTTCTAAGCGTGGTCGCCCCTCGGCAGCGATTTGGCAAATACTCCAAGTGTATTTCTCACATACAAAGCTTATTAGTGAAAACCCATCGACGTGGCTTTGCAGATGCCGTTCGGAGTCCGCGTAAAACATTAAGGTTCCGTCCCGCCAATTTGTAGGAAAAACTGAAGGGAACACGACGCAAATTAGACGAGAAGCTCGGGCTTAAATATCTTCGGCGCTTATCGCGCCTTGTATTTATTAATTTATAACGAATTGAAAGAAAAAACAAAACAAGCTCCTCTTTGAATAGCTTGAACTTAAATTTAGAAGTATCTTTGGTATTCCAGACTCCTGAAATCTAGAAGAAAAAGTGTTTGCTTATATTCTATTCACACAACCCAATATTGTTCCAATAGCGCCCACAAAATAAACTTAGGTGTATTTTATACTTAAAAAGTGCTAAAGCAAAATGTTTCGGGAACTATATCGGAAGGACTGCTACCAAATATTTTTTAACTATAGCCGAATATGTTCGTTGTTTTCGGAACTATTTCAAGATCATTTCAAAAGATAACTTTTCAGGGGAGTATCGTATCCCCGCCCCCTCCCACATTTTAAGAAATATAGTTTATCCTTTCTTCTGTTTATTACTGTGGGCTTATCGCCGGCTCATTAACACTTAACAAAAGATTTTGATTATGTTAGCCCACTTTAATTGGAGCAGTGCACGGTGGCTTAAATGACGATGTTCTGCGGCCAAAAGTAAATTTTTTTAGTTTCGAATTTTTGGCAAATTATGTTTTCTCTAAATAGGGAATAAACCTTATATATACATACTTTTTTCCTCTCTGGCAACTCTATTAGAAGCGGTAACCAACTGAAGTTAACGGTTAGTTGAACGTCAATTTTGCGATTTTTATTGTGCGAAAATTAGTTAAGCTTAAAATTGTGCGAAAGGAAAATTTCTACAGATAAATATGTTTTTTAAAATGGAAAACAATTGGGAAGGCGTGTATAACAATGTGCATAAGTGCAAAAACAATACAAGCAACATATTGTGACGAATATTAGCAACACTAAGGGATACTATAATCTCTAAGCCAACACTAAGCAGTGACTTGTATGCACATCAATAAATCAATCACTATGTGTATTCATATGTCCATACAAGCAGCGGAGAGCAACGCACAAACACATGCATTTATCTGAGATACTCCCAAAAGTAGGCAATAATTTGTGCAAGTATCACTCACATATACACGCGCATATGAGAAGCTTTAAACGTAGTTATAGCAGGAAATTTTATAGCTGGTAACTAGCTAGTAAATTCTAGAAATAGAAACGCCTAGAAATATGTCAAAACCAAAAAGTATAAAAGCAGTAGCAGCTGAGGCACGACGAATCAGTTTGACTTAAGCACGCTATTGGTTGCGAAGTATAAGAATTATTGTGAAGTTCTTTAATAAAGACCATCTTGCATTATTGAATATTGGTGTTATTTATTGAAAAGTTTAGCGATATCAACGTTAGTAGAAGGTGTGAAATAAGCGGAGTTTCCCTAAATTCGTTACAATATATTTAAAATTTCGCAGTAGTTATGTGCTAGTTAAAATTATGTGGGTTTAAAAATGTTGCTCGGGTTTCGTAAAGTAGAAGCTGTGGGGTCCGACTTGGTCCAATATGAAAATTATTTGAGACAAAAGTGTGTTGTTTTTCCATTAATTCGGTGTATATATCTTTTGCAAGAGTTTGTTAATCGCTGACTTATTAAACATTTTCAGAGCATATCAAGATCAAAAACGGAGATATGTTTAATGTGTGGGTGGAAAATAATAAGCAACGTAAAAATGTTTTGATTGGATTAGGCGAAAATTCAATAGTCGACTTAACAAGGAGGAGGTGAAACGAATATATTTAAAAAATAAGAGTTTCTGTTCACATGCAACCCAAAAATGGAAGAAAATGGACGAAGTTTACAAAATATGATCACGTACGAAAGTCACTGGCTAGCAATGGATATTGTATTTGCATTGTATAATGTTTAGCATAAATGTCAACCTACAGTGAGTTATTCTGAAGGAAGTGAGCCGCAAAAGCGGAGATTAGCATCAGAAGTTTTCTCTCAGCAATCAGGTAACACATCTCTTCTGTTACATGCGGCATCAATTTCTACACGTGCATCGAAGGACAATGACTTGAAATATGTTTCTACCGAGGCAGTTAAATCTCCGACGCGACCAAAAAAAATTAAAAAACTAATTGCTTCGAATAATGAAATTTTGAAGAAGCTTAAGTATACTTGTTGGAAAATGACTTGACAAGGCAACAGTACAATAACACACGAGAACTAAACAAATCTCGAAATTGTGATATTTACCCTCTTTATTATAAAGTTATTGAGTGTAACTTACTGTGTCGGCCTGAAGGTATAGTACATACTGAAACAATGGTGATGGTGCATTTGCAAAATTTGGTAGAGCAGACAGCAAAATGAATATTATTTCTGCAAAAAGACATAATAGTGCAACTATCAAACATATATGGAACAAGTAAGGAAGGCTAAGTTCGGGTGTAACCGAACATAACATACTCAGCTGAGAGCTTTGGAGACAAAATAAGGGAAAATCACCATTTCGCAAAATGAACCTAGGGTAACCCTGGAATGTGTTTGTATGACATGGGTTTCAAATGGAAGGTATTAAAGAGTATTTTAAGAGGGAGTGGGCCATAGTTCTATAGGTGGGCGCCATTTCGGGATATCGCCATAAAGGTGGACCAGAGGTCACTCTAGAATGTGTTTGTATGATATGGGTATCAAATGAAAGGTGTTAGTGATTATTTAAAACGTAGTGGGCCTTAGTTCTATAGGTGGACGCCTTTTCGAAGTATCGCCATAAAGATGGACCAGGGATGACTAGAATGCGTTTGTACGATATGGGTATCAAATGAAAGGTGTTAGTGATTATTTAAAACGTAGTGGGCCTTAGTTCTATAGGTGGACGCCTTTTCGAGATATTGCCATAAAGGTGGACCAGGGGGGTCTCTAGAATGTGTTTGTACGATATGGGTATCAAATTAAAGCTATTAATGAGGGTTTTAAAAGGGAGTGCCCTCTAGTTGTATATGTGAAGGCGTTTTCGGGATATCGATGAAAATGTGGACCAGGGTGGCCCAGAACATCATCTGTCGGGTACCGCTAATTTATTTATATGTGTAATACCACGAACAGTATTCCGGCCAAGATTCCAAGGGCTTTTGATTTCGCCCTGCAGAACTTTTTCATTTTCTTCTACTTAATATGGTAGGTGTCACACCCATTTTACAAAGTTTTTTCTAAATAGATAAAGTGAGTTCAGATAAGTGCGTGAACTAAGTTTAGTAAAGATATATCGATTTTTGCTCAAGTTATCGTGTTAACGGCTGAGCGGAAGGACAGAAGGTCGACTGTGTATAAAAACTGGGCGTAGCTTCAACCGATTTCGCCCATTTCACAGAAAACAGTTATCGTCATAGAATCTATGCACCTACCAAATTTCACAAGGATTGGTAAAGTATTCTAAACGAATTAAATGAAACAAGGCGTAGCCAAGCCCATTTTGAAATTTTCTTTTATTTTTGTATTCTGTTGCACCATATCATTACTGGAGTTGAATGTTGACATAATTTACTTATGTACTGTAAAGATATTAAAAGTTTGTTAAAATTTGACTTTTAAAAAACTTTTTTTTTAAAGTGGGCGTGTTCGTAATCCGATTTTGCTAATTTTTACTTAGCACACATATAGTAATAGGAGTAAAGCGCCTGCCATATTTCATCATGATATCTTCAACGACTGCCAAATTACAGCTTGCAAAACTTTTAAATTACCTTCTTTTAAAAGTGGGCGGTGCCATGCCCATTGTCCAAAATTTTACTAATTTTCTATTTTGCGTCAACGCACCTACCAAGTTTCATCGGTTTATCCAACTTTGGTAATGA
This sequence comes from Eurosta solidaginis, assembly GCF_040869045.1. NCBI lineage: Eukaryota > Metazoa > Arthropoda > Insecta > Diptera > Tephritidae > Eurosta > Eurosta solidaginis. The sequence continues at coordinate 36,459,213 of NC_090322.1, read as the reverse complement.
GTTATCGGACTTTTTCGGTTTTTCGAAATTTTCGATATCGAAAAAGTGGGCGTGGTTGTAGTCCGATTTCGTACATTTTAAATAGCGATCTGAGATGAGTGCCTACGTACCTGCATACCAAATTTCAGCAAGATACCTCAAAATTTACTCAAGTTATCGTGTTTACGGACGGACGGACGGACATGGCTAAATGAATTTCTTTTTTCGCCCAGATCATTTTGATATATAGATATATATCTATCTCGATTAGTTTATGCCGTTACGGATTACCGTTAAGCGAACAAAGTTAATATACTCTGTGAGCTCTTCTCAGCTGAGTATAAAACTACGACTGGTATCCTATGTCAGCCACGTTACACAAAATTTCGGTTCACTGCGCTCAAATTATGCAATCATCTAGTGCACCACTAGGCTGTCTAGGAGAAAATGTTTCAGAAAGCCATAGCAAATACTATAAAAGCGATCGCATGTCGTAATATAAAAGATGCCTTTGATAGAGCTATGGATTCATTTGATCCCCTTATATCTAGTATGCACTTGACAAAGAGGAGTTATCCAACAACAAAACAAACATTTCCACCTGAAGTAGTTGCACTTTTTAAATCTCTTCCTAATGAGTTTGACAATGATAAGCCTACAACATCACGTCAGGCATTAGAAGAATTAGATGAAATGTGTTCCGACGATAATGAAGATATGGAAGCCAATACTGGCTTCTCGATTGAACTAGAGGAAGAAGAAGAATCCTGATATTAGATCAAGGTGGGATTTTACCTGACACACAAAAAACAACAATTTGCTATGCTTTTAGTACTCACTCAAAAAGGGAGCAACAAAAATAAAGTCGACTAATACTTACGTATGTTTGTTTAATGGTGTGTTCAGTTTATACTTATATTTAAGAATTCATGAGCTTAACACCGGCTTATAATAATGGAATTTCAATTATTATGTTTTCTAATAGAAACTGAAAAGAAAGAAACATTTACTGGCATATTGCGATGGACCCATTTCGAAAACCGCCAACGTAATCATCATCAGGCAATTTTGTAACATAATAATTGAAATTCAATTATTATAAACCGGTGTTAAGCTCACGTACTCGACTAATACTTTTAAATGTAATATCAATCTTTCTGAACAAATTGTTTTTTAATAGCCTTAAGTGTTTTACATACAACTTAATTAGCGATATCTCGAAAAATAACAGATTCATGGAAAGATTTTAAGAAGAAATATGTACGTCAAAAAATAATATATGTACCTACTCGTAAGTATAATTTAAAAAAAAGGTTTAGGGGGTGCCAGATTTGTGTGTGCAAATTTTCAAGCTTCTATTTACTTTGGTTGATTTTTGGCCGCAAAACATGATCATTTAATCCATAGTGCAGTGTTGTTGCTCACAATTTCGTGCACTGCTCCCAACTATGGTGTTGTGCAGTATACAATAGAACATATTATCGGTTTGGAAACAAATAAAGGTAATTAAATGCACGCTCTGTATATATCATAAACATATAAAGCTCCTATTATAAGAAATTTGTAAGAAAATGTTGTTTTTAAAAGTTTTGTTGTTCTTCTTAATTAGGTGTTTGGAATTTTGGCACATACTTTCATCCGAAAACTTAAGCTAAAACGGACCGAGTGTTGTACAACTCTAACTAAAATTAAGAAGTATTTTGATTGTGTTTCATTCCTAAAATCTAGAGGGAAAGTAATTCTAAGATGAAAAGTAATTGACTTCATAACGTCCCATTAGCACTTAACAAAAGATCTTGATTATGTCAGCCCAGTTAATTTCGAGCTGTGTTGCTACCCAAAATGTATTGCACTGCTCCCACCTTTGGTTTTGTGGCAGTATACAATAGAACATATTAGCAGTTTGAAAACAAATTAAACTAATTAAGTGCACGCTCTGTACTTTGCTGTATTTATTCATATCTAATTAATAACACAATTCAACTCTGCGAGTACATATTTAACAAACAATTACTAAAAAACTAAATCAAGTGTTTTGCCAGAGCTGAGCTCATTTCATTTTGCTGGAATATACATAAATTCCTTGAATTTTTTAGATGTTTAAAGTGTGTAGTACTGAAATCTATAAGAAAAAGTGTTTCTTTATTTTTTACTCACACGACTCAATTAGGTATAAATAGCGCCAACAAAATTTACCACGTAGTACTTTATACTTAAAAATTAGGGCAAAAGGTCTTAAACCAAAATGAACTCAGGCATTTATTTCGTGATCCTGTCTCTTGTACTTAGCTGCTATTTGACGTATACGAATGCGCAATTTCGCTTTGTAAATGGCGCTGATATTCCAATAGAGCGGAGCCCACACTCAGTGGCAATTTTTTATGATTGGCACTATGTATGTGTTGGTTCCTTAGTGAATTTGTATACGGTCGTAACAGCTGCGCATTGCACAATACAGCGAGAGCCGAGGCAGTTCGTCCTTCTAGCTGGTGTAGCTGATATATGTGAAACAAACAGAGCAATATGGCAAGAACGCAGTGTACGGAGTATACATCATCACCCAAAGTTTCATAGGCCATCAAGATATGCAGATATAGCTGTGGTAAAAGTGGATGGATTCTTTTCGGAGACAGCTCAAGTAAAACCTATATCTCTTTGTGAAAGTTCATTAACACCGGGCACAGCACTGCAAATTAGTGGATGGGGTTCACAATCTGATCAACTTAATCATCTCCAAACTGTTAAATTATATATAGTAGAAGTAGAAGATTGCAATAATATTATTGAGACTCGATATCCACTACGATATTTAGATAACACACTCATTTGTGCTGGATGTCGTCAAATAAGTCCGTGTTATGGAGACTCTGGAGCAGGAGCCATTGTGGGAGGAAAACTTTGTGGGGTGCTACATGGTGGTTGTACGTACTACGATATTCCGAGTTTATATACAGATGTAACAAATCCAATTGTTAACGAGTTTTTAATATCCAATATATGAAGTAATTGAAGTGTGTTGTTATAAATTGACTGGTGAGTGGAATATCACCCTAGCTGCACTGAGTGTCGAATTTCGAATTATTTTGAGATGGGGCGTTGTCCAAACAGCAGTTGTGGTGTGGTGATATTCCACTCAGCATTCGTAATACTTGGAACCTTGTGATTTTTTAGCCGTAATATTGCCATTCTCACTTCGCCAAAGTTGGAAGCCGGAGCGTGTTTTTCATCATCGACAATGGGGGTATCGGGTTCGACTTCCCCCACACTCTGTACGTCAGTTACCAGGTCGCCATTATCATTCCTACAGGAATCTGCCCCGGTCTTGAAACCTTCTGTCAGTAAAAGGGTATGAAAAATGTATGATAAACCAAAAATAATAATAATATTTTTCGCGATATGTATCCGTGGAGATAGAGCCCACTTTTCGTCCAGAATGTTGTGTGCTAATGGGAGCATTATTTGGTAATCCTACACGTTTTAGGCCGACTCCATGTGCATCTGATAAGGCAGATAACTTTTTTGCTCAGAAACTTTTCATGACGAAAACACATTCGAAGGGATTTCCAAGTCACCAAATCAATTTGATGTTAGTTGTTCGCCCGCTTTCAAAAAGGAAAAAAAATATACTCCGACAATTTTATTTTTACTCCTCCGTAGTCGTTTACTCAGGTAACAGTTTTAAATACTCCGAACACTGGTAACGAAATATGAGAGAAATGTAACAAATCGAAAAACTTCAAAAGCGCTACGTCATCAAACTTTTTTTTCACATTCGATTACAAATACAATAATTCCGGAATGCGAGATCTTTGCTGATTTGTTTATGAGTCGTAATAGCGATATTTTTTTCTTGTATCATATACAAATAATTGTTTATGATTACGAGTCAATAAATATGTTTGATTGTTTGCGATAAAAGTGTGACGCACGTATGTAAATGCCTTGTTGTTGGGAGACCAAACTTTGTTCACGACTGTAAAGTTGAAACATGTATGAATAGATTATGGGATAGCAAGAAAGTTGCGAACTAACTACCAATCTTATGGAAATTAATGTAATAGCTTATTGAAGTCATAGAATAACGCCTATGTTAGAAAGATACCATAGCCAACCAATAAATTTACCGTTTTCCGCCATATTCATAATCTATATATTTTTAAGGTTGGCGAATGCATTCACATTTTGGAGATTTACTGTTTTATTTTAAAACTTTTCGACGCTTCCTATTTTATGAAGTTGTCACATTTTTTAGGTTGTGGCACCAGTAAGAGATGCCAATATAAATATGTATGTGTTATGAATATGGAAAGTTTTCAGGGCCTTTAAAGGGTCGTATTAAGGTGGCAGACACACTATTATATTTGAAATAATTTAAACCTCATTTATGGCCAATTATTTAACATTTATTAACGCAAAAAAAATGTATAGCTGCGTCCGGTTCCGAGAAAAGTGAGTATCTGCTGGCTTACATATGTACACGTTAGCGCGCATAAATGCTGCATACAAATAGAGGTGGAAACTTTCGATTATAGTATAGATATATCGATAATTTGTACCTATCGATGATACCATTATTGTTTCATAGCTATCGAAATGATCCTTTCTGTGGTGTAAAATCCATTGGCTGTCGCAGTATCGTAGGAGAGCTTTTACACTTCTGCTAATGCAATCACAGGCTCTAATAAATATAGTGAAGATACCGCTAAATAAAAGAAACCCTACGCACTCCTCAACTCTTTCTGCTGCATGTACCACTGTACCACTCACGACTACAGACGTTGTTATAAAGCCTGAGGCTTAGCGTTTAATACCTGAGAGGGTATCCTGCAAAGACCCTGTACCATATGGGATATGAGCAAACTCCTAAAAAGATTGTGAAAAATGTTAGCACATTTTTTGATTCCGGAGTGTTCGTCACTATTCTAGCTAAGGTCAGTTAGCAAAATCCAGTTTCGATACCCATTTGTGAGCCTAATCGCTACTTCCTCGTAGGCTTACCTATATTATGTTCCTTCAAACGAAGTAGGAAAGCATGAAATTGATAGTGAGAAGTCAAAGGCTTCATATCTGCTGTTCAGCCAACGAGTTCCGCGGTATCTTAATCCAAGAGCTTCTTCTGCGATTAAACTTTGATATTCCTGAAGAAATTACGGTAAGGGCATAATGACGTTATTACATCAAATCATGTTCTGCTAATAGGTGATAATATCGTGAGCAATTTCTATGGAGCAGCCTTTGGAGTATGCATTCTGATAGCTAGAGAATTCACAGAATACTAAAGATTTTCAAAGTTTGTCTCTCAAATGTAATAGAGTCTTTAATATGGCCTCATACCTGAACAGAACATACTGTTAGTCGGCTGTGCTCCAATGAGGATGAGCTGAGCTCACCATGTCTAGGACATCTCCATGTCAAGCCTACAAATGTTTTCAACCGATAGAAGTATAAACGGCAAAAACATCAAAGCAGCTGGAATACTCCCATGTTGAATATGAACGTAAAATAAAATCCACTATAAGTATAATTTCACCTTCTCAATTTTATTTAGTACATATTTTTTTAATAGCATATGAATTGAACATTAATTCTGACAGCTGCGACAGATGCCAGTCCCTGTAAGTGTTGGTGTGTTATGGTAGTCCATCCAAAGTGAAAAAAATTGCAGTAATATGACGGAGATTCTAGCTGTCTCCGCAAAAATCTGTTTAAAACAAATGTGAGAATTTTTGAAGAGGAAGCATGCGTACAGGTTTTGTCAAAAGTTCCGCAGTCTCTGTGATATTCGGATATTTTTCCAGGCACCTTTTATAATAAATGTTTTTCTGATGTCTCTCTAATATAACAAATTTCATCTAACCCTTTTCCTTAATCTTTTATCTTTCCTTCCCCTTCTCTTCCTTCACCTCCTCCTTCTCCTATACCTTGTCCTTTCCCTTCTACTTCTTCCACTCGTAATTCATCTTCTTGTTCTTCTTTTTTTCTTCTCTGAGCTTATAAGACTATGAAAAAGCATCCTAGTAAGTCTGAGAGAGCGCCCGGTAAGAGTTATGTTACAATTCTAAGTTTGGCAATCGATAAATTGCGATGCCGTCAGTCGCTCTTTAGGAATTTTATACTAAAATATTTGTAAACGCCTAGGCACGCGCTCAGATATTTTTGATATTTCCTTTTGGGAGTTAATTATACTTCTTAACGATCTCGTAAGAAGTTTGTGAAATCCCGATTCGGATTATACTTGCGCTTTCCAAAGGTAAGTTTTGGTCATGTTCAATGTCCTGAGGTCAAGAAGGTGCAGCTTGTCTGCCTCATTACATATCCGATTTCTGTCTTGTACTTATGTAAGCCCTGCATGGTGGCATTCATCCTCATAAGTATTTACTGTCACTAAGAGGTGAATTTCCAATACATACATAGAATCCATGTGCCGTAACTTCAATACGTTGTAGTTGTAGTTGTGAAGAGAATTGATTTTAAAGCAGGACATACCATGTGTGCTCTGATGTAATTGACGTGCTACAGTATGTTTGCGTTTACCTGTAACACAAACTATCGAGCAACCCTATTACAAATTTGTTTTGTTCGGTTGCTGTTGCTGGATATTTTGCCTTGCTTGTAGTTTTTCGTTCGCAAATAAGCACGGGTTCCTACATGTTGTTGCTTATTTACCATACTTTCGGTGATACCAACAAATATTAGAATCGTTTGTAGGAGAGCGAACAGAAGAGCTAAGTTTCTCGAATTTTTTTTATTTATATGTTGGATTTCAGCACAATTAAGCGTAAGCTTGAAATCTCTGTGCCAGAACTAACAGCGCCTACCTGAGTGCTTTGTAAACTATTTGCTTCAACTATAGCATCAGCGATGCGCAATTTTTCTGCTAAGTTTGCCGTATATTCTATGACTGCGGGCTGCGCGGCCGGTGGGAATCGACTGATCCAAATATGCAGAAGTGAGCTTTCACTCCATCATATACCAGCTACGCGCTGCATGTTAGAAAAAAATTCGCTGGGGTTTTGATCGCCTAATACCATCTCTTGAAGAACTTTTTGAAGACGTCTTGGTTGGCTGTCGGTGAAACGTTGAATTAAAGTGAATTTGAGGTAGTCGTACTTGCTTGATGACGGCATAGCATCGATTATCGAGCGTAAGCTAAGTAGTTTGCTTGGAGGATTACTAGCTAAAACTATTCAATATTTGCGGCTGTCATCAGAAATGTCAGAAGCTTCAAACCAAAACTCCAGTGAGTAAAAAAGGCTTCGATTTCGTTGTTAGCTATTGTAGGGATTGGGATTCGCGGTAAAGAAATTGCAGCGACGTTAGAAGCGATAGATGAGCTTTGAGGAGGATAATTTTCCGTTTGATTTGTCTCGGTGGCTCCTGCTTGAGAGGTTTCAGATTTCGGATCAATCATTTTGAAAAAATCGTCGGGGTCACCAATGTAGTAATATATAAAACGTTGTCGCTTTTAAGGTTCTAGAATGAATGATTTATTCAACAGCTCTTTATCACTACCTACGTATTATTTTACTTTACAGCTAACAATGTAATAGCATTCCAGTGAGTACTTGTGAGTACTCAATTAAAACACATACATATGATTATTCTCTTAACAGCAGTGCGTAGTGTTAAATTCTAAAACTTGGCTTAAAAAGATTTAAGTATATTTTGATGTGCTGCCGCATACATACCAGTAGACCCGGTAGACGTTGTTCTGTCCTCACTTTGGTCTACCTGCATAACTTTTAAGAAATTTTAAATATTTAACGAGCTCGAGGCCATATACATATATATTCAGATTAAAACCAGGATAGATTTTATATATATGTATATATATTAAATTTTATTTAGTCGATATTCGATATTTCGACCTCAATCTGAGGTCATTCTCAAGACTGTAAAAAACAAACATGAAACTTTAAAATCATAAAACATATAGAAACCTATTTATAAACTTACACTCTTGGGTGTAGCTTGTCGACTAATTTTGCAATATTAAACATAAGTACAAGAAGGCAAGAGAACTGAAAAGGTAAACATCAAAAAATATACAGTAACTAGCAATACCTGGCGTGCGTTGCTACGCCAAAGAAAAACATCTGAATTAGATTTTATCATTTAAGGAAATTTTTATTTATCTTAATGCTAACGGATAAACAATATTTTTGGTGTTTTCATTAGGTGTGTAAATAAATAAATTTTTTGGTGATCCGACTCGTGAACAGGCGACGTATAATTGGCCATGTGAAAAACACGAATTTATCAAATCCAAGCCACCGATAGTTAGTGATTGCCCTTGTGCTTTATTTTTGTTCAACTCGAAGATTTCGTTGGGCTTCCGTTTCATCGTCTCTGGAGATTGAAGCTCGTATACGATTTTGTTCAAGTCGAAGATATCGTTGGGCTTCCATTTCATCTGCTCTGTATTCCATCAATTATCTTGTTTTGGGCGTTTTTGCTTTTTTTTTATAAATTTATGTCAATAATAATATTTCGTATTCGTATTCACTACCGTTTGTGCAGCGCCTTAATTTGTTATGAGATAATGTATTAGTTGTGCGACTTTATATACTCTCCGCAGGTACTTATCATACGAATGTATGTATATGTATTTAGGAAAATCTCAAGGGTAAGATCATTATTTAGGTAAATGTTATTTTGTAAATACCTAAAACCTTCAAATAAAGACTAATAATATATTAGTGGAAGCAATTTCCAGCTTCAAAATTTAAACTTTCAAAACCTTTGTGACTCGGGTAAAAAACCTTTTTCTGTGTAGGTATTCTATTCATGAATGTTGTAAAATGATATTTGTATAGGAATATAGGGGAAGCAAATTATGCATTCTGGAGTAAACACTACAGGCATAGGTATATGTGCGAAAAACAATAGTTAGTATACATTTGTTAGGACCTCTATTCTATAAAAATTATGCTATATTTTAATTAAGACAAAATGCTACTAATTTACAAAACTCAACTAAATCGCATTACGAATATTATATTTTAGAATAAACCGGTTTTTGGTTCACTTCCCAGAAGAAAAATTATTGTTATTTTAATCCAGGTATAACGCTAGGTTAGGTTAGGTTAGGGTGGCTGCCCGAGGGCACACTTAGGCCAGAAGTACTAGGCCCGTTGTGATACCACGAAAAACACCGTTACCTTTCCTCTTCGAACCATTTTGAGGACCTGATGAAAGCTACCAGGTCCTTGACGTCATGCTCCACAACCTGACTCATATTATCAAGAAATGGATCTCCCAGAAAGCGTGCCGTGCTCCGCTTAGTGCTGGGCAGTTGCAAATGAGGTGAACCACCGTGTCCTCATCCTCTTTACAACTCCTACAGCAACGACGATAAGACGCTCCTAGCCTTTCTGCATGCCTACCTATGGAGCAATGACCCGTTAGTGCCCCCACAAGTGTGGAAATTGTATCCCTTCTTAGGTTGTACACGTGACTGGACCTTTTAGGATCCCATTTAGGCCAGGTTTCTTTCGATGTTCGACACCCCGGTGTTTGTAGCCATCTTTCGTCGGCTTGACGGTAGATGTGCTCTTTTAGCATTAGCTTGCATGTGGACAGGGGCATACCTAAGCGTTCTTGTCCAGGAAGAACCGGCTTGGTTGTACCCTGCCTAGCGAGTTCATCTGCAATGCAGTTTCCCTCGATATCCCTATGTCCAGGGACCCATGTGAGGTGTACACGGTTCTGTTGAGCCATCTCTTGAAGAGATCGGCGACAGTTTAGTGCTAGTTCAGAATTGAACGAGTGGGAGCCCAGAGATTTTATTGCAGCTTGGCTGTCGCTGAAGATAAAAATTTCTTTGCCGACATTGTATGTCCCTATCCTAGCTGCGGCTTCCATTATGGCTGCAACTTCTTCCTGGAATACACTGCAGTGGTCGGGTAGTCTGAATGAGAGCTGGAGGTCAAGGTCCCTTGAGTATACTCCACCACCAACTCTACCGTTTAGCTTGGAGCCGTCCGTGTATATGGAAATGCTGTTGCTCATAGCAAGGCACTTATCCGACTCCGTCCAGTCATCCCTGATGGGTATGTTTATCTTAAAGTTGGTTTCCGCAACTGTTGTGGTCGCACAGCGATCCGTGCCAGGAGGGAGAAAACTGTATTTGTTTAGTATACTTGAGTGTCCTGTGGTCTTGTTGTTCCAACACGACAACTCCCTTAGACGCAGGGCTGACGTTGCCGCTGCTCTATGACCAGCCAGATCCAATGCAAGGATGTCAAGAATGACCTGAAGGGCTTCGCTAGGCGTTGTTCTTAGAGCCCCGCTTATGCTTATCATGCTGGGTCTGTGGACTTTACCCAACAAGTTTAGGTTTGACGCCTTGCTCAAGGCTGGCCACCATACGACTACCCCATACAGCAGTATGGGTCTGATAATCGCGGTATAAATCCATCTGCTTATGTTGGGGGTGAGTCCCCATTTTTTGCCAATGGCTCTTTTACACGTATATAATGCAATGTACGCTTTCTTTTGTCGCTGGATAACGTTGTCCTTCCAGTTCAGCTTTTTGTCTAGAACTACGCCTAGAAATTTGGCTTTATCTGCCAGGCTTAGGCGTACCCCATTTAGTTCTGGTAGGTTCAACGATGGTATTTTGTATCGTTTGGTATATAAGACAAGCTCTACTTTATCGGAGTTGACGCTGAGTCCACATCGGGAAGCCCACGAGGAAACCTCTCGCAATGCTACCTGCATCAAGTCGCATAAAGTTTGAGGGAACTTGCCTCTGTAGACAATCGCTAGGTCATCAGCATATGCCACGACCTTCCCGCTCACCCAACTAGTATCTCTTAATAGCGAGTTTACCGTTAGGTTCCATAGTAAAGGGGAAAGGACACCACCCTGGGGCGTGCCCCTTGCGACAAATCGTGTTATATCAACCTTCCCCAGTGAGGAAAGCACTTTCCTTCCCCTGAGCAGTTGATCAATCAGTCCCACTAGGGGTCTATTTACGTCCAGATCAGTTAAAGCATTGTTAATGTCTAGGAAGGCCACAAGACAATAATCCTTTTCGAACAAGGATGTTTCTATAGTACAGACTAGGCTGTGTAGCACAGTCTCCGCAGATTTACCTTTGGTGTACGCGTATTGATAGCCCGAAATGAGATTCCTATCAATGCTTGTAGTGAGAAAATCTCTAGCTATTCTCTCTAGGGTCTTGACTACGAAGGATGTAAGACTGATAGGTCTGTAGTCCTTCGACTCGTAGTGAGAGGCTTTGCCTGCCTTAGGAATGAATATGACCGTGGCGCTCCTCCGTGCACACGGAATATAGTTCATAGCCAAACAAGCGGTATATATGTGCCGCAGCCAGTTGGCTGATAACTGCAAAGAGTAGATAAGTTGAGCGGGTACAATCCCGTCTGGTCCAGCAGCCTTAAAAGGTTTAAAACTTTTGACTGCCCACCTCACCCTCTCCTCAGTGATGGGTATATTCACAGCTTGGTTTGCTGCAGTTACTTCCGGTGCGTTGGTCATATTTCCCGGGAAATGTGTGTCCAGGAGCAGCTCTAGAGTTTCCCCTTCTGTGCTGGTCCAGGTACCATTCGGTCTCGGCAGAAAGCTAACAGCTGTTTGCGTCTTAGAAAGCACGCACCGTAGCCTGGATGTGTCAACGACACTTTCGACTCAAGTGCAGAAATTTCTCCATGAAGTTCTCTTCGCTTGTCTCAGGAATTTTTTGAAGGTCCTTAGTTTGTCCTTGTATTCTAGCCATTGTAATCCGTTAACAAAGAATTTGGCTTTGTTAAACTGTTCTCTACAGGATTTACGAAGTAGGTCCAGATCATGGGACCACCAGTGAGGTTTACGCTTACCGCGTGGTTTTGGCAATGGACATGCCTGTTCTAAGGCATTTGAGAATGCCGATGTGAAGGTTTCTACCAGACCCTCTAGCTCTATCGTTGATGATGGGCTTTGTGGGGGCAGTTCTGGTAGTTCTCTTGGTAACAGCTCATTATGTAGTAACCAGTTTGTATTACGTAAGTTACGTCTCGCAATGGGCTGATCGACGAAGAACTCTAACATTACTTCAATATACCGGTGGTCTGAAAAGGAATGTTCCTCGAGAACACGCCATTTTTTAACCCACCCATAAACGTTTTCGCTACAAATAGTGAGGTCAATAACCTCTCTACGGTTTTTAGTAATAAAAGTTGGTTCATTACCTACATTGCAAACTACAAGGTTAGTTGTTAAAAGGTACTCAAAAAGTGACTCACCACGAGTGTTTATGTCGGAACTACCGCACTGCACGTGGTGGGGCGTTTGCGTCTGTCCCGGTTAGCAGATGGCCTTTGCTTGAGTCGGCCACCAGATCCTTTACCGTCTTTTGCGGAGGAGGTTCCTCTGCGTCGTACGATATATAAACTGAGGCTAGCGTCAATTGGGTGCCTCCGCTTGCCAAGCAAAGATATTTAGCTCAGCCTTTACTAAAATGCATGTTCTCACTTTACCTTCATCTGCAGCTCGGATGAGCTTGAACCCAATGGCCCCCAATCCGCAAATCCTTGAGTTGTTCACCCAGGGTTCTTGGATAAGGACCACTTCGACGTCGCCACTTCAGCAAAGCGCTACTTACATATCAAATTTCAAGCAAATCGAGCCATATTTACGATAGTTTAGAATAAATCGGTCCCTGGCCCACTTCCCGGAAGAAAACTTTTCACTCTGCGGGTTCCTACTAAGTTATCCTAAAAATTTCATGGCAATCTTTCTATCCGTTCTCGAATTATGGAGTGACAATCAAAATGTACACTTCTTTTTATATATATAGATAGACGGTAAACAAATTTTTACACCAACATATATATTTTTTGATGTTTACTTTTTCAGTTCTATTGCCTTCTTGTACTTATGTTTAATATTGCAAAATTAGTCGACAAGCTACACCCAAGAGTGTAAGTTTATAAATAGGTTTTTATATGTTTTATGATTTTAATGTTTCATGTTTGTTTTTTACAGTCTTGAGAATGACCTCAGATTGAGGTCGAAATATCGACTAAATAAAATTTAATATATATACATATATATAAAATCGATCCTGGTTTTAATCTGAATATATATGTATATGGCCTCGAGCTCATTAAATGTTTGAAATTTATAAATCTAAGGCCGAAAATAATCAGAAGATAACTTTTAAGAAATTATCATCTCAAATCTTAATATTTACTCAAGTTATCCTGTTAACGGACAGACAGACGGACGGGGTCCTATTAAGGTGGCAGACACACTATAGTTACGTTCCATTGAGACTTGAGCGAGATACGGATAGAAATTTAACATGCAAATGCAACAACAACGTTGTGATCCTGATATTTATCTGGTTCAATTTCTGATCCGTATAGCAGTTCCGTTCGTTTCGTTTTCTGTAGTAGATTTTTTGACAGCTAACCACTTTTGAGTTGGTAGCACTAATGGCTCAACTATATGGTTGGTTCATCTCTACAGCAACAACATACGTTTGTTCACATTGCCAAAATCAGAGTGTTGCTGTTAGACGAATGGAATGGAATGAAATCATAAAACTTAGCAGCATTTGTATGTAGTAAGAAAATGTTGTAAATTCGTTGGTTTCATTTTAAGTTTGCCACTCCTTCTAACAATCTCTACTACAGTGAAATGAAAAAAATAAAATCAGCTGGTGAGATGAGCCAACCATATAGTTGAGCCATTGTAGCACTGAACTAAATATGTGTACATTTGTGTATACATAAAAGAATTCGCCATATTTAAAAGCAAAAACACTGAAAGAGTAAACAACTTGAAGATGATGTAAGGAAAATAAATAGTTTGCTTACGTGCGAAACTATTTAAATGTTAATAATTCTATCAGTATCTTAAAATTTTGTGTACGTTTCTTCTTATTTTCAACAAAACAGATGTTTTATATTAGTGCTGCCAGTTCTCATAAAGTTGATCCAGATCGTTCCAATGAGATTTGAGCCAGAGCCAGAGCTCGAGAAACCAAGGGAACGGCCCTTATAGCAAACAACAATATTATATATTAAATAATTTATACCTCATTTATTGGCAATTTATTAGCGCAAAAAAAAATGTTAAGCTGCGTCCGGTTCCGAGAAACGGGAGTGTCTGCTAGCTTAAGACTCAAGCCAGCAGACACCTCGTGAAAACATGACCTACAGCCTCTGAACGACTTGGATAATTGATATTATATTTATTGGCAATTTATTACCGCAAAAAAAGCTAGCATACACTCCCGTTTCTCGGAACCGGACGCAGCTTTACATTTTTTTTGCGGTAATAAATTGCCAATAAATGAGGTATAAATTATCTAATATATAAAATTCTTCTGTCACGGTTTTAGAGGCTTAACTCCTCCGAAACGGCTGAACCGATTCTCATGAAATTTTGTGAGCATATTGGGTAGGTCTGAGAATCGGCCAACGTCTACCTTTTTTTCGCTATGTGCCTAGGGTCTTCAGATCAAAACGTGGACCCGGGTACCCCTAGAATGTGTTTATACAATAAGCTGTTGATGAGTGCTATAGTACAGGATAATTTTCATACAACTTGGAGGCTAGGGTCTCGAAATATAGCCCAAAACGTGGACCCGGATACCCCTAGAATGTGTTTAAACAATATGGATATCAAATCAAAACTGTTGATGAGTGAAATAGTACAGGATCATTTCCATACAACTTGGAGGCTAGGGTCTCGAGATATAGCCCAAAACGTGGACCCGGATCCCCTAGAATGTGTTTATACAATATGGATATCAAATGAAAGCTGTTGATGAATGCTATAGTACAGGATAATTTTCATATAACTGGGAGGCTAGGGTCTCGAGATATAGCCCAAAACGTGGACCCGGGTACCCCTAGAATGTGTTTATACAATATGGATATCAAATGAAAGCTGTTGATGAGTGCTATAGTACAGGATAATTTTCGTAAAACTTGGAGGCTAGGGTCTCGAGATATAGCCCAAAACGTGGACCCGGGTACCCCTAGAATGTGTTTATACAATATGGATATCAAATGAAAACTGTTGATGAGTGATATAGTAAAGGATAATTTTCATACAAGTGGGAGGCTAGGGTCTCGAGATATAGCCCACAACGTGGACCCGGGTACCCCTAGAATGTGTTTATACAATATGGATATCAGATGAAAGCTGTTGGTGAGTGATTTATTACAGGTTAGTTTTCATACAACTTGGAGGCTAGGGTCTTGAGATATATGCCAAAACGTGGACCCGGGTACCCCTAGAATGTGTTTATACAATATGGATAACAAATGAAAGCTGTTGGTGAGTGATTTATTACAGGTTAATTTTCATACAACTGGGAGGCTAGGGTCTCGAGATATAGCCCAAAACGTGGACCCGGGTACCCCTAGAATATGTTTATACAATATGGATAACAAATGAAAACTGTTGATGAGTTATATAGTACAGGATAATTTTCATACAAGTGGGAGACTAGGGTCTCGAGATATAGCCCACAACGTGGACCCGGGTACCCCTAGAATGTGTTTATACAATATGGATATCAAATGAAAGCTGTTGATGAGTGCTATAGGACAGGATAATTTTCATACAACTGGGAGGTTAGGGTCTCGAGATATAGCCCAAAACGTGGACCCGGGTACCCCTAGAATGTGTCTATACAATATGCATATCAAATGAAAGCTCTTGATAAGTGATTTAGTACAGGATAATTTTCATACAACTGGGAGGCTAGGGTCTCGAACTATAGCCCAAAACGTAGACCCGGGTACCCCCAGAATGTGTTTATACAATATGGATATCAAATGAAAACTTTTGATGAGTGCTATCATACAGGATAATTTTCATACAACTTGGGAGGCTAGGGTCTCGAGATATAGACCAAAATGTGGACCCGGTACCTCTAGAATGTGTTTATACAATATGGATAACAAACGAAAGCTCTTGATGAGTGATTTAGTAGAGGATAATTTGCATACCCCTGGGTGACTAGGGTCTGGAGATATAGGCCAAACGTGGGCCCGTGAACGCCTAGACAATGTTTTTACATTGTGGGTATCAAATTGAAGCTGTTGATGTATGCTTTAGTACAGAGTAAGTTTTATACCCCTAGAATGTGTTTATACAATATGGATATCAAATGAAAGCTGTTGATGAGTGCTATAGTACAGGATAATTTTCATATAACTGGGAGGCTAGGGTCTCGAGATATAGCCCAAAACGTAAACCCGGGGTCCCCTAGAATGTGTTTATACAATATGGATATCAAATGCAAACTTTTGATGAATGCTATAATACAGGATAATTTTCATACAACTACGGAGGCTAGGGTCTCGAGATATAGGCCAAAACGTGGATCCGGTACGCCTAGAATGTGTTTATACAATATGGATAACAAAGCTCTTGATGAGTGATTTAGTAGAGGATAATTTGCATACCCCTGGGTGACTACAGTCTCGAGATATAGGCCAAACCATGGACCCGGATACACCTAGAATGTGTTTTTATATTATGGGTATCAAATTGAAGCTATTGATGTGTGCTATAATACAGAGTAAGTTTTACACCGCTGAGTGACTAGGCTCTCGAGATATAGGCCACAATATGGACCCGGATACCCCTATAATGTGTGTGTATTATGGATATCAAATGAAAGCTGTTGCTGAGAGCTTTAAAGTAATTTTCATTGTGATATAGATGATAGAAGGAGACTGAAAAAGAGATAGAATGAGACGAAGATGGAGATGAAGCGAAAAAGACGGAGGGAAAAAAAAGTTTAGGAAAAAGTGTAGAGGGGTAGGACAGAGTGTGCAAAGCACGTTGAGTTTAAAAAACAAGCTCCTCTTTGTGTAGGTTGAACTTAAATTTTTAAGTATCTTTAGTATTTCAAATTCCTGAAATCTAGAAGAAAAAGTTGTTGCTTATATTATTGATATTAGAGAAAAATTGCAAGGTTTTTACAAACGGAGATGGTTACTAGGACATGTTTCTGAATTTCACTTCTTCATCAGCTAGCTTTTCGGGAGCTGAGCATTGAACTCGAATCCCGAATCTCCAACATTCATACCAATGTAAAGGAAGATGCCTTTAACCACTGAGCCATATGAATGCACCGCTGCTCGCCTTGCAATTGGTATCTAAGTGTTGCCTTTGTTGTAATTAAATTTATTCACCATGTAGTTGTGTAATTCTGTATACTGAATCCCGAAGGTGTTGAATTTTTTAGGCGCGCTTAAAATCCAAACAAATGTTACTAAGCTTTTAAGCGTTCAAGCAAAAACCATTGTATAAAGCGATTTGAGCAAGTCTCGCTAATACATACATATGGTTTTTGCTTATGTTTTATTCACACAACCCAATATTGTTTCAATAGTGCCCACAAAATAAATTTCGGTGTGTTTTATATTTAAAAATTGTGGAAAAAGTGCTAAAGTAAAATGTTTCGGGAATCATATCGGAAGGACTGCTACCGAATATTTTTTAACTATAGCCGAACCTATTCGTTGTTTTCGGAACTATTTCAAGATCATTTCAAAAGGTAAGTTTTCAGGGGAGTATAGGACCTCTCCTCCCCCCCCCCCCCCCCCGCCACCCACACACATTTTAAGAAATCTAGTTTATCCTTTCTTCCGTTTATCACTGTGTGCTTATAACCGCGACTGCAAATATTTTGCGATTTGTTTGAACTATTTAAAGATTGTTTTCATATCAAATAAACGTCTCATTAACATTAAAGATCTTGATTATGTTAGGCCATCTTGATTATGTTTTGCCACTCAAATTCGAGCAGTGTTGTGGCTTAAAATTTATTGCACTGCTCCCAACTCTGGTTTTGTGGCACAACAACAGAAAACTTAAAGCATTAATCATCATGTACACACATACATAAAAGCAGCAGAGAGATACTCACAAACGCATGTCTTCATCCGCCGAAGTAGTCCTCACATATACACACGCATATGGTTACACACTACAAATACACGCGCGTATAGCTGGTGACCAGGTAGAGGATTCTAGAAGAGGAAAGGTCTAGACATTTTGGCAGAGAGTATAAAAGCAGCACAAGCTGAGAAATCAGTATTCAGTTTGATTTAAGCACGCTATTCGTTGCGAAGTATAAGTGTTATTGTGAAGTACTTTTAAAGTAGTCTAATAATGGCCATTTTGCATTACTGAATGTTGGAGTTACTTGTTCAACAATTTAGCGATTCGAACGTTAGCAGAAGGTTGCAAATTGCGGAATTTCCCTAAATTCGTTACAATTAGTGTCTGTTTGACGCATTATCAAATCATCAACAAATAAAAAAAACCGATTTATAACACTTACCAGTATGGAGTAAAAATGATCTGATGGGTAAAACGAATCGGATGGGCAAGGATCCAATTCGTTAGCACCAATGGAATACAGCTTTGCAACGTTTTGGCTATGCAGCTGACTTCACGTTCGCAAATTATAAAACACTCATCTCTACATTTTCGCTGGATACAGAAATACAATTTTCACACTACTTAAGCTTTGTTGCTTAAATTATAAAAATTAAAGTTAAAGTTATTTATTAAATAATAATTGTAAACCCAAAAAGTCTGAGTTTTAGTCAATTTTGTGCAAGTAAAAGGTTTCAGCGACCATATCATACTACGACAGTAAATTGATCTACAATCCACTGTAATTGCCACCAGAAGGTAGGGTGCTCCAGTATTTGCCGGAAAATCTTAATCGAACGTTGTTCCTGCCATCCACGTAAGTGATAATATAACATTCATATTAGTAAAGTTCAATATTGCATTGAACAAGCTGGTCCTTCGAGCCGGACATCTTGATCTGGCTAATCTAATAGAAGCAACGGTTTCTGTTGATAAATTAGTTCCCCCAACATGGCCGAAACCAGGTCCCTCGAGTCCAAAGTCCAATTACAACAAAATGGTTTTGAATTATTAAAAATCGCCGCTGAGCCTATATTAAAGGCCTTTGTAGCGGAGTTAACCAAAATTAAAGTTCAATCACGCCTTGAACACCTGGAAAAAACTTGGGAAAGAATTGAATGTGAACACGAATGAATATATGCGTTAAAATTTGAGGTTATAAAAGATAGCGATTACATAACCAACAACGTGTTCGCTAGTATGTACGAAGTTTACGATCAACAAAAGGTATTTTTAATAGAAAAGCTTGCTGATTTCAACGCAACAAATCCACACGACGGATCTGTCCTCGCCGAAACTTCCTTAGTAGCCCCTGCCTTATCCACCCGAGCAAGATTACCTGAATTGGAAACTTCAGAAATTGGAGATCTTTCAGCGATATGTATACTTCACTTGTCGGGTCGAGTACGATTTTCGACAATGTCACAAAATGACAGTATCTTAAGCGAAGTTTGTACGGGAAAGCAGCGCGTCTGCTAGCCGCCTTCGCAATCACTTCTGATAACTTCGTTCCCGCATGGAATAAATTAGTTGCACGCTATGAGAACAAACGTGTTCTTATTGAAACTCAACTTGAAGCCTTAATTACGATTAAAAAGCTCACGCAGCCGTCTGCAAAGGGGTTACAAGGGTTGCCCTCAACTGTCTCCGAAACCCTGTCCGCTCTGAAAGCTCTTGAAGCTCCTGTCGACATTTGGGACATCATGATTTTCCACCTTGTGACTCGGTGCCTTGACTCAACCACACGTCAAGTATGGGCGCTTGACCAAGGTGCATCCGCAACCCCAACTGACCTTTCAGCTCTCACCAAGTTCATCGAAGCTCGGGCTGCTGCACTTGAAACCATCGATCGTCATGACACCGTTAAGTCGCAAAATAGTAACAAGGCGAAAAGTCATGCCACAACCTCGTCAACTTCATCATCGCGATGTTGTTTGTGCTCCGAGAATCATAAGTTAATTCAATGCCCAACCTTTGAACGAAAATCTCCTACTGAACGCAGAGATTTCGTTAAATCGAAGCAACTATGTTTCAATTGCTTAGGCCCTCACGTGTTAAAGAATTGCTCGTCAAAAGGAACCTGCCGTAAGTGTAAACAACGCCACAATACGTTGTTACACATCGTTTTATCAAAACCTACCAAATCGACTGTCAACCGCATGACAGCAGATTCTGATGACTTACAATCATCAACCGTTCAATCGAGTGATTTGCAGTCAAACAGAAGTGAGGAAGCTGCTGTCGTCAACCATGCCACCTAAGGAGCTTGTAAACGCTCCAATGTCTTCTTAGCAAATGCACTCGTAGACATTCAAGTGGAGCACGTGCGTCGCATAGCGCGCATTGATTGATCCAGGTTCCGAACTGTCATTTACCAGTGAAAGAATGGTTCAGCTTCTTCGATTGAAGCGTACAGCAGCCGCAATTAGTTTTCTTGGCGTAGGCGCTTCCCATGTTTCCACCACTCGCGGAGTAATATCTGTCAACTTAAATTCATTAGCGACAAAACGATACGTGTGCACTGTTACTGCATTTTTACCGCCGAGAGAATTTAAATCCACAGAATGGGCTCACCTTAAAGGGTTACAACTTGCTGACCCAACATTTAACACTCCTGGCAAAATTGATATGATTTTAGGCGCTGACGTCTACTCCGAAATCTTACAAAACGGTCTTCGGAAAGGTCCAATACATACTCCGCTCGCACAGACTACAGTCTTTGGCTGGATTCTTTCTGGATCAATCGCAGCAAATCCAGCAATGCCTTCAGCCCGTATTCATTATTACTCGCATGATGATGAAAAAAAATAATCTCATTCGAAGGTTTTGGCAACAGGAGGAGGTTACCACCCTAAGATCTAAGTTGACTTCAGAAGAGGAGGCGTGCGAGACGCATTTCCAAAGGACGCACACACGCACCGAAACTGGACAGTACGTTGTCCGATTACCTCTGAAACAATCCGTTTCAGCATTAGGGGATTCACGATCAAACGCAGTTCGTATGCTATTTTCCTTAAATCGACGACTGAACGCGAACCCGGAATACGCCCGAATGTATACCGAATTTTTGAACGATTACGAAACCAGGCTTCACAGGTCCAAAGTCCCTGATGGCTACGTACCCAAATCAATCAGACATTATTTGCCTCATCATGACGTGCTCCGACCATCTAGTACGACTACCAAACTACGAGTTGTTTTTAATGGTTCAGCTCGAACACTGAGCGGCAAGTCACTCAACGACATAGTTTACACCGGGGAAAAACCCCAAACTGATCTTACCGATGTTTTACGTTATTTTCGTAGTTACAAATACGTGGTCTCGGCTGATGTTAAACAAATGTATCGTCGCGTCTTGGTCCACCAGGATGATTGGGATTTACAGAGAATACTATGGTTGTCAAATTGGAAGTTAGTCGAATACCATCTCCGCACCGTAACTTATGGTCAAGCATGTGCACCCTTCTTAGCCCTAAGAGCATTTAAGCAGCTTGTTATTGACGAAGGACATCGATTTCCACTAGGGACTCCAATGCTATCACTCGGTCGATACGTAGACGACGAATTCGGTGGAGCTGACACTATACAGGAGTGCATTGAATTGGTCAACCAAACTATACAACTTTGCAAGCTGGTCAATTTCACCTTCAGAAATGGAGTACCAATCAACCGACGATCCTCACACATCTGGAGCCCAACCTCTTGGCTACTGAAACCAACATCAAGTTTGATTCAACAAAAATTATTCGAACCCTCGGCTTAAGCTGGAATCCCGAGTCTGACAGCTTTCATTTTTATAACAACTTTATTCCTATTAAGACCATTACAAAACGTAACGTCTTATCTAAGATTGCGCAAATATTTGATCTTCTAGGTTTTATTTCTCCGATAGTCGTCACTGCAAAAATTCTCATGCAAGATCTCTGCCTTCACAAGCTTGAATGGGATAAACAACTCCCTGATTCGTTACAAAACTCTTGAAAGGATTCCTCGGCATTTAGGTATTGCTAAATCTGCTTTAGTCGAAATTCATGGCTTTTCTGACGCATCACTAGCAGCCATGAGCGCAGTCGTCTATCTTAAAGTTTTACATGAGGAAAACATTACGGTGAGTTTGGTTCAAGCAAAGGCCAAACTAACTCCTATTTCCAGAATGTCAACTCCTCGTCTTGAGCTCACTCGACTAACACATAACGTTATGGATGCATTCAATATATCATCGGCCTCTGTCTGGCTGTGGACTGATTCATCAGTTACCCTCACTTGGCTCACGAACCATCCCTCAAAATGGAAGGACTTTGTAGCAAATCGAGTGAGCTTCGTTCAAGAAAGGCTACCAATGGCAAGTTGGAGGTTTGTTCAGGGTAAGGAAAACCCCGCGGATTGTGCATCACGTGGTATGACGCCTCGTCAATTGCATTCACACGAACTCTGGTGGCACGGTCCCCAGTGGCTTAAGTTGGATAGCTCGGTTTGGCCGACGAATAAATTCACTCAATCCCAACAAGCAGAAACAGAAGCAAGGAAAAGGAAAGACAAATCCACATTTCACACCAAAACAGATGATTCCGAATCAGTATTACTCGACTACTATTCGGACTTAACCAAATTATTACGCGTCACCTCATGGTGTTTTCGATTCGCGAACAAGGCTCGCCGATTCCCAATGATCAACGATGACAAATCGCTATCAGTTGCAGAAATGCAGGATTCTTTACAATTTTGGGAAAAATTCGTCCAGCAGGTTGCTTTCAAGGAAGAAATAAAGCTTCTAGCTAAAACCAAAACCACGGTTGCAAAAACTTCTAGTTCCATTCGTAACCTCAATCCATTTGTGGACTCTGACGGCTTTCTTCGAGTTGGGGGACGCCTCGAAAACTCCACATTAGCATACGACGCGAAACATCCATATATTTTACCGCGAAAGTCTAACTTAGCTAAGCTGATTATTCTAGACACCCATCTTCGCACGCACCATGGAGGCACAAGTTCCCCGCTCGCCTTACTCCGACAATGGTTCTGGATCTTGGGCGGCCGTGCAGCGGTACGAGAATCAATTCTCCGCTGCATCGTATATGCTCGATATCGTGCTGAATTCCAGCAATAACTTATGGGACAACTCCCGTCGTCAAGAGTCAATAGCGCTCGTTTGTTCCAGCATACCGAGGTGGACTATGCCCGTCCATTCACTTTAAAAGAACGTCGCGGTCGCACTCGCACTACATATAAGGCATATGTTGCTCTCTTTATTTGTTCGGCGACCTCATACATAGATCTGGAACTAGTGACTGATTATACAGCTGAAGCTTTCATTGCAGCCTACAAACGGTTTTCCGGAATCTACGGTGTAAGCAAAACACTAACTAGTGATCAAGGAACGAACTTTATTGGCGCTGACAAAGAACTTAAAAAACTTTTCAGTTCAGCATCAAGCGAGATGTCTCGCCTATCTCATTTATTATCAAATGATGGAACCCAATGGCGTTTTAATCCACCATCTGCTCCAAACTTCGGCGGTCACTGGGAAGCCGGAGTAAAGTCAATGAAACATCACTTGAAACGCGTCATGAAGAGCTATTTATTTTCATTTGAAGAGTTTACAACAGCCTTACGGCAAATTCAAGCTGTACTCAACTCTCGACCCCTATGCAGAATTATGGATGATCCTGATGATATAAACTACCTAACACCATTGCCAGTTCACCAGAGCCGAGTTTAACTCAGGTGCCTCAATCTCGCCATTCACATTGGCAACTAACAAAGCGGCTAACTGAACAATTCTGTGAAAAATGGCAAAAGGAATACTTGCAGCAACTACAATCGCGTTACAAATGGCAACTGCCCACAACCTCCATTCAAGTTAGTTCAATTGTCCTTCTCATCGACGAAAGATACCCTCCATCGAAATGGCCATTAGGGAAGGTCATAAAACTACATCCCGGTTGTGTCGGGTTAACCCGAGTAGTTACCGTCAAAACCGCGATCACAACTCTGGATCGTCCTATAAATAAACTATGCTTACTTCCTAATCCTGTGAATCAAACAGAAGAAGAGTCTAAAGAAAAACGACACACAACTTAATTTCGCCTTTTTCGCAACTATGCATTTGTCCCTTCACTTGGTGCAACGCGGGGAGTATGTTTGACGCATTATCAAATCATCAACAAATAAAAAAACTGATTTATAACACTTACCAGTATGGAGTAAAAATGATCTGATGGGTAAAACGAATCGGATGGGCAAGGATCCAATTCGTTAGCACCAATGGATCACAGCTTTGCAACGTTTTGGCTATGCAGCTGACTTCACGTTCGCAAATTATAAAACACTCATCTCTACATTTTCGCTGGATACAGAAATACAATTTTCACACTACTTAAGCTTTGTTACTTAAATTATAAAACTAAAATTAAAGTTATTTATTAAATAATAATTGTAAACCCAAAAAGTCTGAGTTTTAGTCAATTTTGTGCAAGTAAAAGGTTTCAGCGACCATATCATACCACGACAGTAAATTGTTCTACAATCCACTGTAATTGCCACCAGAAGGTAGGGTGTTCCAGTATTTGCCGGAAAATCTCAATCGAACGTTGTTCCTGCCATCCACGTAAGTGATAATATAACATTCGTATTAGTAAAGTTCAATATTGCATTGAACAAGCTGGTTGGACCCGAGGGACCGAACAGGAGGAATTGTTGAATAAATTCCGAAGATTTCGAATACAACTTGGACATGGCAAAGTTAAGTTAATTAAGGATCCAGCAGCTAAAAAAGGAGTTGGAGAACCGTGGATTGAATACAACCGTCAATAAGATTGAACTTCAAGCACGGCTACGAGAGGCAATGGAGTCGGAAGGAATTAATGTAGACGATGATGTCTTTCATCTTGATGGGGACGAAAAAACAACAAAAATTGAAGAGAAAAACGAAACATCGCAGACAGTTACGAACATAGACTTGAACATGATTTTGGCTGCAATATCTGCTCAAACATCGACAGTGTCAACTCAACTGGCAGAACAGAAGATATATGTGACATCCCAACTGGAATCGCAGGATACACATATAACAGAAATGTCTTCACAAATATCAGCCAACATGCCAACTCAACTGGAGGAACAGAAGATATATATGACATCACAAATGACATCCGAACTAGAATCGCAAGAGAGTCGTATAACAACCAAGATGGAAACACAGTTAGAAAAACAGAAGAAACATATGGCTGAGCAATTGAAAGCACAAGAAACTCGCATATTCTCGCAACTGTCAGAACAGGAAGCAAGGGTATCATCAAAACTGGAAGCGCAGGATGCAAAAATCGCTTAATTTCAGGCAGAAGTCGATGATTTGAAGGGTTGTATGGAGCAGTTACAACTAAATCGCCCAGCTGTTCCAGCGAGTAATCCAAAGGTAAGAACACCATCCTTTGCCGGCTCTGTTCCTTCCAGGTGTTTAAGATTCAGTTTGAGAAGACCGCAGCAGTGAACAACTGGAGTGCTGAAGAATAAGTTGCTGCACTATTCGTGGCATTGAAAAGATCTGCTGCTGAAATCCTACAGACTACGGAACAACTACGAAAGATTGACGAGCGCTCTAGAGAGGCGATACGGAAGAGAACACAGGAAGCAGATATACCAAACAGAGTTGCAAAACCGCTACCAGAAAGCTAATGAGACTTCGCAGGAGTTTGCGTCAGATGTCGAAAGGCTTTCACATTTGGCGAATGCGGACGCACCCGGGGAATACACCGAGAGGGTAAAAATCCAGAGTTTTATAAATGGCATACGGGACGTGGAAATGAAGATAGATACATACGCAAACTCAAAGCTAACATTTGCTGAAATGGTATCCCATGCACTGGCTCAGGAAACAGCGTCACGTTTGAGTAAGCCCGCATACAAAGCTCATCACGTGGAAGTGGATATACACAATTTTGGAAGCATTAAAAGGAACGCAGCAGAAAAACGATGGTGCCGTCAAATGCTTTAAGTGTGGAAAGCCAGGGCACATTTCACGTTATTGCAGTACCAACCCTAACAGTTCCAACAATGGAGGTGGTCGTAAACGCAGAGCTGAAGGAGATGAGCAAATCTCCAAATCTACTCAATCGTTAAACTAAAGCGAGTCAGCCGCAAGGGGCGACAGCTGGCTCCAGCAATTGAATGCCCCATAATCTCTATCTCGCAAATTGGAAGAAGGTCAAGCAATCTTACTTTTAGAGGACATGTTGATAGAAAGGAACGTTTACTGACTGTAGATTCGATAAGACCATTGCTTGGATCAAGATTACGTAGAGCCACGGGAGAGGACACCCAGGTAATTGGAGAAGTAGCATGTGAAATAGCAATTGGGAACGTCACGGTACTACATAATTTTATAGTGGCAGAGATTGTTGATGAAATCATCATCAAGATCGATATGCAAAGCAAGACGATGCGATATAAGAACATGGATGTGCCACTTAATTTCGGCTACGAGAGCAAATACCACCAAAATCAGAAGCAGTCATCTGGGCAGAGGTTGATGGAGATTGTGGGACAAACAAATTGTGGGTTGTCGAAGCAGCAAACAAATCAACACCCAACCACTCAAACTGACCAAAGAAGCTATTTTGGGAAGATGCCAAAAGGCTGAAGTAATTATTAACTGTAAGCAGCTCCAGGAACACGTTTCAACTAGCAAGACTGATCAAATAGCATCACGGCATAGACGGATGGGCTAGAGGAAGACACTGGAAGATACGTCAAGCTCCTCGTAGTGTTCCACTGGCGGAGCGGGAAGTTGTGAGTCAAATCATACAAGAAATGAGCGATTGAGCCATCAGCTAGTCCATGGAGGTCACCGGTGGTACTTGTGGAGAAGAAGGATGGGAAAATGAGGTTTTGCGTGGACTACCGCAAGTTGAACGACGTCACGGAAAAGGATAGCTACCCATTGCTGAGAATTGACGACACTCTGGACTCGCTATCTGGTACCAAATGGTTTTCCACACTGGACTTGAAAAGCGGCTACTGGCAAGTGGAGGTGAAGGAAGAATACAAAGAGAAAACAGCCTTCAGTCTCGGTGATGGTCTTTGGCAATTTACAGTGATGCCTTCTGGACTTAGTAAGTCACCAGCTACTTTTGAGAGACTCATGGACCAGGTACTTAAAGGACTACATTGGAAAACATGCTTGGTGTACCTGGACGACATCATCGTATTGGGCAAGAACTTTGATGAAATCTTAACAACTTCGAGGAAGTTTTCCAGAGAATAGCTGGCGCTGATCTGAAACTAAGTCCCAAAAAGTGTTCGCTGTTTAAAAAGGAAATAAATTATTTGGGTCACAAGGTAACGACAGAGAGCATCTGCACTGCAAATGAAAAGATAGAAGCTGTAAAGGATTGAACAAGACCACAGAACTTGCATGAATTAAGAAGTTTCCTTGGGCTGTGCACATATTACCGCCGGTTTATACCAAACTTTGCCAGCGTAGCACATAGCCTCCACGAGCTTACAAGAAAAAATAAAGCCTTTGAATAGAAGAAAGAGCAAGAAGTGGTTTTCCAAACATTGAAAAAGCGTTTGTGCGCTGCCCCAATGTTGGAAAATCCGATTCCAGGAGCAACGTTTATTCTAGATACAGATGCGAGCGGATATGCTATAGGAGGAGGTGGACAGGAGAAGGTAGTTGCTTACTACAGCCGATCAATTGGAAAACCAGAGAGGAACTATTGCGTTACACGGAGAGCGCTGTTGGCATTGGTAGAGTGCATTAAACATTTTCACAAGTACCTCTACGGGCAAGGATTCCGCGTCAGGACAGATCACGCAGCGTTGAAATGGCTCTTGCAGTTCCGTAATCTAGAAGGACAATTGGCACGGTGGGTCGATCGACTACAAAGCTATGACTTTTCCATTGAGCATCGAAAAAGTAGTACCCATGGAAATGCTGATGCAATGTCACGGAGACCATGTAGTTTGGAATGCAAGCATTGTGCAAAGGCCGAGGCTAAAGAAGATATTATAGATGTCCGGCTAATGACTATAACATGTGCGGAAGAATGGGACAAGCAACAACTAAGGAAGTATCAGCTAGAAGATACAGATCTGTCACATGTTATGCAAAGGCTCGAACGAAACGAAAGGCCAAATAGAGAGGAGATGTCAGCAGAGAGTCCCATGGCGAAGTCATATTGGGCACAGTGGAACAGTTTAGAATTGATATCCGGTTGCTTGCATCGAGTATGGGAGAGTGAGGATGGTCAATGCAAGAAAAAACTGATAGTTGTTCCCAGAAAAAGGATTCCTGACGTGCTCAGCGAGCTGCATAATGGTCCAAGCGGAGGTCTTCTTGAAATCACGAAGACGCTCGAGAAAATTCAGCCTAGATTCTATTGAGTTGGTTGCCGTGTGTCGGTGGGTCACCGAGAGGATTGCCAACTGCGAGGTTTGCAGCAGAGAGAAATGGCCCAAAACACGAAGTCATAATCAGAGGAAGCAGTATGTTTCAGGTGCACCATTTGAAAGGATCGCCATGGATGTCGCAGGTCCATTTCCTACTAGCAACCGCGGAAGAAAATACGTACTGGTGGTTATGGCTTATTTCAGTAAATGGGCAGAGGTATACCTGTAAGGATACTAATATAAGCTAGTCTATGGGACGTGAGCTGAAGTGCATTTGACAGCCGCAGGTAGTTGGCAACGCGCATGTCAAATGCCCTGCAGCCCACGTCAACATTTTTATTGATAGATACAGACGAATTTTACACTTAACCCGAGCAGACGTGTTTCGGTGAACTATAGTTTTAAATAAAGTTTTGCTGTGAAATATATACTTAAATAAGCGCATTTTTAATTGTGCAAGGAATGGCGGAGATTCCCGCCACGTTACTCGTTTTCGCGTAAGTTAACCAAGATAGCATCGGTTTGGAGGCGGCGCCCTCCACGGCGACGGCAGGGAGGCCCAATTGTTGCAGCTTCAATTTAATTAGTGCGGCAGGTAATAATAGCTGACTCCACAAACCCAATCCCAGTAGCAGAAGTAGTTACAAACGATTGGGTTGCAAGGTATGCTGTACCAATGGAGTTACATTCTGACCAAGGCAGGAATTTTGAATCAGCTGTGTTCCAAGAAATGTGTAAGAAGTTGGGCATTCGAAAAATACGGATAACTGCATTGCATCCTCAGTCCGATGGTATGGTGGAACGTTTCAATCGAACCTTGGAGGAGCACTTAAGGAAAGTAGTAGACAAGTACCATACACACATATCATTATTCTTGATGGTTTAACGATCGGCAGTGCATGAGACAACGGATCAAACTCCCGCAAAGGCAATTTTTGGTAATGACCTTCGACTGTGTGTGCGAATATTACCATCTCTAAGCTGTTACTAAGTAAATGTACAACAACAAAAACTTTAAAGCAAGCTACAGAAACACAGTAATCATCATGTACACACATACATACAAGCAGCAGAGAGATACTCACAAACGCATGTCATCATCAGCCGAAGTAGTACTCACATATACACACGTATATGGTTACACACTACAAATACACGCGCGTATGGCTGGTGACCAGGTAGAGGATTCTAGAAGAGGAAACGGCTAGACATTTGGGCAGAGAGTATAAAAGCAGCACAAGCTGAGTAATCATTAATCAGTTTAATTTAAGTGCGTTATTGGTTGCGAAGTACAAGTGTTATTGTGAAGTACTTTCAAAGTAGTCTAATAAAGACCATTTTACATTATTGAATATTGGAGTTTCAACAATTTAGCGATTCGAACATTAGCATAACGTTGCAAATAAGCGGAATTTCCCTAAATTCGTTACAATACGATAGAACACATTAGCGGTTTGGAAACAAATAAAACTAATTAAGTGCACGCTCTGTACTTTTATGTATTTATTCACTAAAAATACGGTTATTGTATACATATCTAATTAATGACACAATTCAACTCTGCGATTACATATTTAACAAGCAATTACTAAAAACCTAAAGCAAGTGTTTTGTTAAAGCTGAGCTAATTTCATTTCGCTGGAATATTGTTTATGTATAGAGTTAAATTTGTTTGTCCAACTAATTAAAAAAAAAAACAAAAAAGAATTTTTTGTATAGCTTTAATATAAATTTATATATATTCCTGAAATCTATAAGAAAACGTTTTTATTTATTTTTTACTCACACGACTCAATTAGGTATAAATAGCGCCCACAACATTTACCACGTAGTACTTTATACTTAAAAATTAGTGCAAAAGGTCTTAAACCAAAATGAACTCAGGCATTTATTTCGTGATCCTGTGTCTTGTACTTAGCTGCTACTTGACGTATACGAATGCGCAATTCCGCTTTGTAAATGGAGTTGATATAACAATAGAGGAGAGCCCACACTCGGTGGCAATTTTGTATGATCGTAAATACGTATGCGTTGGTTCCTTAGTAAATTTGTATACGGTGGTAACAGCTGCGCATTGCACAGTACAGCGAGAGCCGAGGCAGTTCGTCCTTCTAGCTGGTGTAGCCGATATATGTGAAACAAACAGAGCAAGAGGGCAAGAACGCTGTGTACGGATTATACATCATCATCCAAGGTTTGATAAACCCTCAAGATATGCAGATATAGCTGTGGTTAAATCGGCTGGCTTATTTTGGCCGACACCTCAAGTAAAGCCAATATCTCTTTGTGAAAGTCCATTAACTCCGGGCACAGCACTGCAAATTAGTGGATGGGGTTCACAATCTGATCAACTTAATCATCTCCAAACTGTTAAATTATTTATAGTAGAAGTAACGGGATGCAATCATATTCTTGAGACTCGATATCCACAACGATATTTACAAAACACACTCATTTGTGCTGGATGTCCTGAAAAAAGACCGTGTTATGGAGACTCTGGAGCAGGAGCCCTTGTAGAAGGAAAACTTTGTGGGGTGCTCCATGGTGGTTGTGCGAACTACGATGCTCCGAGTTTATATACAGATGTAACAAATCGAATTGTTAACGACTTTTTAATTTCCGTGATATGAAGTAATTGAAGTGTGTTGTTTTAAATTGACTGTTGAGTGGAATATCACCCTAGCTGAACTGAATGTCGAATTTCGAATTATTTTGAGATGGGGCGTTGTCCAAACAGCAGTTGAGATGTGGTGACATTCCACTCAGCAGTCGTAATAGCGATATGTTTTCCTTGTACAATATACAAATAAATTTTTATGATTACGAGTCAATAAATATGTTTGATTGTTAGCAATAAAAGTGTGACGCACGTATGTAAATGCCAGGTTTGGGAGACCAAACTTTGTTGTTGAGACTATAAAGTTCAAACATGTATGAATAGAACATGAAATAGCAAGAAAGTTACGAAGTAACTACCAACCTTATGGAAATTAATGTAATAGGTTATTGAAGCCATAGAATAACGCCTATGTTAGAATGATACCATAGCCAACCAATAAATTTACCGTTTTCCGCCATATTCATAATCTATATATTTTTAAGGTTGGCGAATGCATTCACATTTTGGAGATTTAATTTTTTGCTTTAAAACCTTTCGACGTTTCCTATTTTATGAAGTCAATCACATTTTTTGGATTGAGGCACCAATAACAGGTGCCAATATACATATGTATATGTTATGAATATGGAAAGTTTTTATGGCCTTTAATGGGTTGTATTAAGGTTGCAAACATCCTATTATATTTTAAATAATTTAAACCTCATTTATTGCCAATTATTTAACATTTATTAACGCAAAAAAAATGTATAGCTGCGTCCGATGCAGGGAAAGTGAGTGTCTGCTGGCGTCCATATGTACACGTTAGCGCGCATAAATGCTGCATACAAATAGAGGTGGAAACTATCGATTATAGTATAGATATATCGATAATTTGTACCTATCGATGATACTATTATTGTTTCATAGCTATCGAAACGAACGTTTCTGTGGTGTAAAATCCATTGGCTGTCGCAGTATCGTAGGAGAGCTTTTACACTTGTGCTAATGGAATCACAGGCGCTAATAAATATAGTAAAAATACCGCTAAATAAAAGAAACCCTACGCACTCTACTCTTTCTGCTGCATGTACCACTGTACCACTCACGACTACAGTCCTAGTAATAAAGTCTAAGGCTTAGCGTTTAATACCTGAGAGGATATTCTGCAAAGACCTTGTACCATATGTGATATGAGCAAACTCCTGAAAAGTATTTTGAAAAATGTTAGTGCATTTTTTGATTCCGGAGAATGTTCGTCACCACTCTAGCTAAGGTCAGTTAGACAAGTCCAGTTTCGATATCCATTTGTGAGCATAATCGCTGATTCCCCGTAGGCTGGCTATATTCTGTTCCTTTGTAATATTTAAAATAAGTAAAAAGAAACGATGAAGCGTAACGTAAGAATTATATTCTGTTTATTGTAGAAGTGTCTTTCTATTTATACAAAATATCTTATTTTACACAATTACACTAATACTTACAACCTAAAGGTATCTACATTCCTAATACATACATTCTGTGTTAGCATATTACTTTGACCTAATTTTAGATATTTGTTATTATGTACATATAAATATTTTGACAGGCATATTGACAAACTGTTAATGACGTTCAGTCAACGTGCCCGTCGAATGTAAACAGATATGTGCATTGTATGTCGGCATGTCTGTATGATGTTAAACTCATGCCGGGCTCAATATAAGTTATTAGGGTCGCTATGACTTGAATGTGTGCGGTCGATTTGAATATGCATTTGTATATGCATAAGACTGCATTATATGTAAAAGCGTATTCTGGTATATGTATAAGAATGAATTGTGGGTAAAGCGTATTCTGGTAATACTACACCATCCGCCTTAGAAATAGTCATATACAATTGAAGACAATTGTATATGACTATTCGAGATACTTAATGACCCACTTAATTTTTGCTTCAGTTTAAAAAAAAAATTTTAATTGCTTTCGTAGTCTAATGTAATGTATTGCATAGCGGTAACTTGATATTGACAGTAGTGAGTTTTTTTATACCTATTTACATTTGGTTTTGGTATGCTGACTTTTTTTATTCCCTTTTTTTTCATCTCATGCTATTTTTTTTATTTTTTATTTTTGGCATGTTTGTATATTTATTATTATAAGAAGGTATTGTATCATTTTACACATGTGTTACCTATTGGACTTCGCTTGACAGAATCGACTTTTAAGTGTGCCGATCCACTTAAAATCCGCTTGTGTTTAAAAATTATTCTTTAACATTTAATCGTTTTATGGTCACACTTTATGAGGTAATGGTAATTTGATGCCAAAATGAATTTGTATGTTTATGTGTTCTTTGCTTTTGTTTGTTTACATTTCTTTTAAAAATGTATCTATTATGCTGATTTTTGTTTTGAACATATTGTATTGGCATTTGTTTTTTTCTCTTTTTTTTCGACAAGTAAAGTGGAATGCTTATACTGAAACTGTTTTTTTTTTTTTGTTAAATTATGGGAGTTACTAGCAGATTTTTTATATTGGTTTAAGCCTATTCTTATAGACTATTATTTCCTTATCTTTATTGTTCCTATACTATTTCCTACTCTAAGTGGTATTAATGTGAAATTGTTGTTTTTATCAATATTATTTACCTTATACTGTCCCTTATATATATTATCTAACTTATTGCCTCTCTATGGGCGAGGTTTTCTTAACTGAGATCGGCCAAACTTAAATCTACTGCTTTATTTCGTAGATAAGTTAAAGTAGGAAAAATTTCCTATTAATATTTTCTATTCTACCGGGGTTAAAATGAAAATATTTTTCCTAAAATTATGACCTATCTAAAAGGCGAGGTTTTCCTAGATGAACCCGGGCCAATAAATGTTTGTATTTATTTTACATATATTTTTCTCTTTGTGAGCTCTAGGCCTCTTTTAAATAAAACAACTCGGTTTGTTGCTAGTATGTATTTAATTTTCGATATTTCAATCTCAATCTGATGAGACACACATCACACATGCATCACAGCGGAAGATTCCTGATGATGATCTCAGATTGAGATTGAAATATCGAAAATTAAATACATACTAGCAACAAACCGAGTTGTTTTATTTAAAAGAGGCCTAGAGCTCACAAACAGAAAAATATATATATTTATTCATTAACGGCCAATAAACAAATTAAATGTATTTATTTTATTTTCTTAAACTAATTCCGCATATTATTCCTATTAAACAAACAAAATTTTTTTGTAATTTGACTTTTTTCCATTTCATTTAGTTAAATCTGTAACTAATTGTATAAACAATTGTGGAGTTGTAGTTGTTGACGGAAGGGCGAGGTAGTTTATAGTAGTAGCAGGTCAGCTAGAACGGAGGGTAGAGTGGATGCAAAAATTTTCAAATCTTTTTACTTTTTGGACTTTTCGTATTTTCCAGCATATATTTTTGGCGGCCACCGTGGTGTGATGGTAGCGTGCTCCGCCTACGACACCGTGTGCCCTGGGTTCACACCCCGGGCAAAGTAACATCAAAATTTTGGAAATAAGGTTTTTCAATTAGAGGAAAATTTTTCTAAACGGGGTCGCCCCTCGGCAGTGTCTGGCAAGCGCTCCGAGTGTATTTCTGCCATGAAAAGCTCTCAGTGAAAACTCATCTGCCTTGCTGATGCCGTTCGGAGTCGACATAAAACAAGTAGGTCCCGTCCGGCCAATTTTTAGGGAAAATCAAGAGGAGCACGACGCAAATTGGAAGAGAAGCTCGGCCTTAGATCTCTTCAGAGGTTATCGCACCTTAGATTTATTTTGTTTTTATATAAAATTTTGTTTTGTATTATTTTTATTTATTCATAGATAAACGTTTTTTCTCCAACGCTATTATAATTTAGTTTTAATCCCTATTGGGGAATACCATTCTAATCATCCTCATGGTTTCTTCTTCCCTGGTTGTGGGATTTTTTACATCCTCTATTGTGGGTTCCCTATTCATGCCTTTTTCCAAAATGGTTTTAGCCGCTTTAACTCCTTTTAATCAACTATTTCTAATTTCAAGGTTGTATTTTCATTCCACCTTTTGAGGGGTTTATTGAAAGGTCCCTCGGCATTCCAACTCACTCAAATAAAAATGTTTCTTTAACAAACTATTTTAAAAATTTTCTTTAATTTTTAGCAAGGTAGCTTTTTTCTTTATTTATTTATTTTTTTCAAATTTAATAGGGCATTTTTCTTGATAATTCTGTTTTTTTTTCACAACGTTTTTCTTTAAATTTTGACAATGTTGCTTTTCATTTTACTTAAATTTTCTTTTCAATTCACCTAGTCCTAATTTAAAAAAAAATAAAAGTTTTTGCTCATATGTATTTAATTAGCGAGCTTTTGCTCATATTGCTTTATACAATGGTTTTTGTTATTGATATTAGAGAAAAATTGTAAAGATTACAAACGGCGGACAAATGTTACTAAGCTTTCATAAGCGCGCCTAAAATTATATCCACACCACTAGGAATAGACTACATACAGAGTGTATGTGCCTAAATGGTGAATAAAAGGAATAGAAACTAAAAGGCAATTCTTAGAGACCAATTGTACAGGAAGCAACGGGACGTTCATATGGCTGAGCAGCTAAAGGCATCTGCCCTTGCATTGATATGAATGTTGGAGATTCGAGTTCAATGCTCAGCTCCCGAAAAGCTAGCTGATGAAGAAGTGAAATTCAGAAACATGTCCTAGTAACCATCGCCGTTTTTGCTCATAGTTAAGCGTCCATAAGGCCGCTCAATTAATTCTAAATCTGAAATATACTTATTTAAAACTAACAGCCGCCAGTCGTTTTTGAATCTTCTTCCTTTTGCTGCCAGTCTAATGGTCAATTTTGTATTCCACTTCTTTATACTGCTAATTGCTGTTGCTGTTATTTTGTTGAAAGTCCATCAAATCTCTTCTAGTTGTTGATAGTCCATCAAATCTCTTCTGGTTGTTGAAATCTCTTCTGTTTTCCAATGCTTTTGTTGGAGTTGTTTATACCAGTTATAGGATGGAATATCCTCTAGCTTCTAACCAGTTTGTTGCCATTACTTTTCATACTTTTTAAAATAATAAAAAGAAACTTGGCAGGATCTCTTCCAGTAAGACCTTTTTAGCGTTGCTTGATCAGCAACTTTTATGCTTAAGGATCGAACTGGCAGAATCTCTGACCAGCTAGATCTTTAGCAGTTTTGCTAATTCTTTATCTAGACTGGCAGGATCGCCATGTAATATTTAAAATAAGTAGAGAGAAAGGCTGAAGTGTAGCGTAAGAATATTATTCTGTTTATACAAAATTTCTTATTTTACACATACATAATTAAACTAATACTTACAACCTAAGGGTATCTACATTCCTAATACATACATTCTGTGTCAGCATATTACTCTGACCTAATTTTAGATATTTGTTATTATGTACATATAAATATTTTGGCAGACACATTGACAAACTGTTAATGACGTTCTGTCAATGTGCCGGTCGAATGTAAACAGATATGTGCATTGTATGTCTGCATGTCTGTATGATGTTAAACTCATGCCGGGCTCAATATAATTTATTACGGTCGCTATGACTTGAATGTGTGTCGATTTGAATATGCATTTGTATATGCATAAGACTGCATTATGTGTAAAAGCGTATTCTGGTATATGCATAAGAATCAATTGTGGGTAAGGCGTAATCTGGTAATACAACACCTTCAAACGAAGAAGGAAAGCATGAAATTGATAGTGAATTCAAAGGCTTCATATCTGCTGTTCAGCCAACGAGTTTCGCGGTATCTTAATCCAAGAGTTTCTTTTGCGATTAAACTGTGATATTTGTGAGGCAATTGTGGTAAGGGCTGAATGACGTTATTAAACTAAATCATGTTCTGCTTGTTGTTGTTGTTGCTGTTGTAGCGATAAGGTTACTCCCCAAAAGCTTTGGGGAGTGTTATCGATATGATGGTCCTTTGGCGGATACAGATCCGGTACGCTCCGGTAACACAGCACCAGGTGCAAGCCCAACCATCTCGGGAACGATTTATATGGCCATATTAAACCTTCAAACCATCCCTCCCTCCCCACCCCCAAGTTGCATGAGGAGCTTGGGGTCGCCAGAGCCTTGTCTATTAGTGAAAGCGGATTCGCCGCGGATAGGTAAGGTGGACAATTGGTTTTGGAGAAGCGATATATATTTGCGCTGGCAACCTGAAGGGTTGTGCTACACACCCCCTTAAATCTGGTATTCTAGTCGCCTCTTACGACAGGCATATTCTGACCCCTAACCCACTGGGATATCGTGTTCTGCTAATAGGTGATAATGTGGTGAGCAATTTCTATGAAGCAGCCTTTGGAGTATGCATTCTGAGAGCTAGAGACTTCACAGAGTACCAACCATTTTCAAAGTTTGTCTCAAACGTGGCAGAGTCTTTAATATGGCGTCATACCTGAACAGAATATATTGTTGGTCGGCTTTGCTCCAAGGAGCATGAGCTCAGCTCACCATGTCTAGGACATCTCCATGTCAAGCCTACAAATATTTTCAGCCGATAGAAGTATAAGCGGCAAAATAATTAAAGGAGCTGGAATACCCCATGTTGAATATGAACGTAAAATATAATCCACTATAAGTATAGCTTCACCTTCTCAATTTTATTTAGTACATATTTTTTTAATAACATATGAATTGAACATTAATTCTGAGAGCTGCGACAGATGCCAGTCCCTGTAAGTGTTGTTGTGTTATGGTAGTCCAATCCAAAGTGAAAGAAATTGCAGTAATATGACCAAGTTTCTTGCTGTCTCCGCGAAAATCTGTTTAAAATAAGTGTGAGAATTTTTGAAGAGCAAGCAGCGTACAGGTTTTGTTACAAGTTCCGCGGTCTCTGTGATATTCGGATATTTTTCCAGGCACCCTTTATAATAAATGTTTTGCTGATGTCTCTCTAATATAACAAATTTCACCCCTCCATTTTTCTTTCCTTATTCTTCTATCTCTCCTTGCCCTTCTTTTCCTTCACCACTCCTTCTCTTCCTACACCTTGTCCTTTCTGTTCTCCTTCTTCCACTCGTACTTCATCTTCTCGTTCTTCCTTTTTTCTTCTCTCTCTTTTGCATCTCTTTCGTTTTATACTCATCTGAGCATAGCTCACAGAGTATATTAATTTTGTTCGCATAACGGTATCCCGTAACGGCATAAACTAATCGAGATAGAAGAAACTTCTATATATCAAAATGATCCGGGCGAGAAAAGAACTTTATTTAGCCATGTCCTTCCGCCCGTCCGTCCGTCTGTCTGCCTGTCTGTCCGAACTTGGCACTCATCTCCGTATCTTTATTCTTATCCTTATCCTTTGCCCTTACCTTATCCGTATACTTATCCTTCTTTTTATTTTTATTCTTATCTTTATCCTTATCCGTATCTTTATCCACAGTACTTCTCTCCAGTTTTCTCATAACTCAGCTGAGCTGATTGGCGTCAACATCTGTACAAAATCTTTCAAGCTACAAACAGATGATGTTAGCGTTAGTGAGGCTAAATGTGATCAACGGAAATACGAACTGTACCCCACCTATGGCTACCAGGTAGTTCTTTCCAACCATTCGATACGCTAAAATCTAGACGCAATATGCGACTTCTTGTCAGGGCAAGTAGCGAGGAGGTTCGCCCCCCCAGTGTAAACAGTTCTCCCCAAGTCGAGGATCACTTTAGCTTCAACATGTTGTTGTTGTTGTTGTTATATTAACGATAAAGGTTTTAGGGAGTTTTATCGATGTTGATGATCCTTGACCGGATATAGATCCGGTACGTGCCGATAACAGGCAACATTAAGATACTATCCCGAACATCTCGGAAACGATTCATACATATAACCACATTAAACCTTCTAGACCATCCCGCCACACCCAGAGCTAGTTTGTGTTAACTTTATTTTGCATAATCACCCTGTCTACATGAGGCTTCAAAATATTTCACAGGCTGAGCAAAAGCTCCTCCGATGAAACTAATTTGTAGCCTCTAGACGCAAGATACGAGGAAGCTCCTTTACAGCAGTAGAAGGTCATCAGTGGCGTCCTTTTTTCACATTTCTTTGAATAGCGGCCCAACCTACCCCACTCCGATGCAGTTTACGCTCACTGCCTGTGAATAGGTTAAACCAGAGGAACCACGATATGGCGAATAGACTATTTCTATAGAGCTTATAAGACTATGACAAAGCATCCTAGTAAGTCTGAGAGAGCGCCCGGCAAGAGTTAGGCTACATTTCTAAGTTTGGCAATCGATAAAAGGCGATGCCGTGAGTCGCTCTTTAGGAATCTTATACTCAAATATTTGTAAACGTCTAGCCACGCGCTCAAATATTTTTGATATTTCCTTTTTGGTTTTGTGCAACGGGAGTTAACTATACTTCTTAAACGATCTCGTAAGAGATTTGTAATTTCCCGATTCGGATTATACTTGCGCTTTCCAAAGGTAAGTTTTGGTCATGTTCACTGTCCTCAAGTCAAGAAGGTGAAATCAAACTTACAGCTTGTTTGCCTGATTACATATCCGATTTCTGTCTGGTACATATGTAAGCCCTGCATGGTAGCATTCATCCTCATAAGTACTTACTGTCACTAAGAGGTGCATTTCCAATACAAAGAATCCATGCGCCGTAACTTCAATACGTTGTAGTTGTAGTTGTGAAGAGAATTGATGCAAACCAAAATAATATCTGGCCGTAGAGCTCGCAGAATTCAATATCTGCATCCTACTTACGAGACAAGCAACATTACGACCCTAAAAGTATGCAATAAATTTTAAGAAGAAAATTTACTTTCAATTAGACTCACCAATTAATTACACTTATTGCACCAATAGCAAAGCATATAAATAATGACGACACGTGGTATTTTGTTGTGAAATATTGTGGTATTTTATATAGAAAAGTGAGCACAATGCAAAAGAGCGACCAACCACCAAAGTAATTAAGTAACTGAAAAGCATTATAAATCAGAGCATAAATATCTTTAATAGCGAACAAGTACTCCACTGAGTCGAATTTGGCATAATCTATGTCCAACAGCTGCTGTTGGGGCGCCACACGGTAGGCTACAACTTGACGTAGCTTCGCACACAATCACTCCAAATAATGTTGCATTGTACGCACATAAACTATTAACTGTATGATACGTACACGCATTGTTAAGATGGACCAAAGACCATTCCAAAAGTAACCAACATACTTCAACCATAACGAAGTTATCATGAAGAGTATGAGTCCAAGCAGTGAAAGCGCCCCAAGGTATGCTATGATATAATGCAATTGCTTAATTAGTACAAATTTACGCACATCCGTACGCAAACGCAGTTTCAAGAACATTTCAATCTCTTCGAGTAGTAGAAGAAAGTTAGCGTGTTGGCTGCGCCTGCATAACGCTTCCATGAGAATCAAGAAATTTGTTAATACTTGCAGATGAAAGAGCGTAACGGAAGTCAGTCACGTAAACAGCAAGTTTGTTAATGGGTCATGCGTGTATAGTCCATGTACGTAAAACATAGCCACCATTAATGCTATGAGCGTTATGTAGATACGTTGGATCAAGTGGGATGTGCTTTTCTTGTAGCAAACGCCTGAAGGCTTTTGACACCACGCTTGTTTGTGATATCTCTTTAATTGGGTGGGACACTCGTATTGCCATTGATTTAAGGAAATGCCAAAAAATATGCAGCAGCGCTGCGAAGCGCGGAATTCGTTTGTCATTCTAACTGCGTAGACACTTTTTGTCGTTATTACGGTGTATCGTGAACTGTAACGACAGCCTGTCTCCATACTGGCCTAACTGAGTGGCAGAGTGTATATGCGTCTATGTGTTTATGTGTTTTGTGTCCAGGTCCGTGCCCTAGCCACAATGTTGCCATTAACATCATATTAACATTAACATTGACAACATTGTACCGATAGTGAACACAATGTTGCAGCGGAAATAATATGTTGCGCTTTGCATCATGCTGTTATAACAAATAAGATGTCACCATACTGCTAACAACTTAGCAACATTGATGAATGCCATGCACCTATGTGTTTGTTATACTCAGTTGAGCAGAGCTCACAGAGTATATTAAGTTTGATTGGATAACGGTTGGTTGTACATATATAAAGGAATCGAGATAGATATAGACTTCCATATATCAAAATAATCAGGATCGAAAAAAAATTTGATTGAGCCATGTCCGTCCGTCCGTCCGTCCGTCCGTCCGTTAACACGATAACTTGAGTTAATTTTGAGGTATCTTGACGAAATTTGGTATGTAGGTTCCTGAGCACTCATCTCAGATCGCTATTTAAAATGAACGATATCGGACTATAACCACGCCCACTTTTTCGATATCGAAAATTTCGAAAAACCGAAAAAGTGCGATAATTCATTACAAAAGACCGATAAAGCGACGAAACTTGGTAGATGAGTTGAACTTATGACGCAAAATAGAAAATTAGTAAAATTTTGGACAATAGGTGTGGCACCGCCCACTTTTAAAAGAAGGTAATTTAAAACTTTTGCAAGCTGTAATTTGGCAGTCGTTGAAGATATCATGATGAAATTTGGCAGGAACGTTACTCCTATTACTATATGTACGCTTAATAAAAATAACCAAAATCGGAGAAGGGCCACGCCCACTTTAAAAAAAAAATTTTTTTAAAAGTAAAATTTTAACAAAAAATTTAATATCTTTACAGTGTATAAGTAAATTATGTCAACATTCAACCCCAGTAATGATGTGGTGCAACAAAATACAAAAATAAAAGAAAATTTCAAAATGGGCGTGGCTCCGCCCTTTTTCATTTAATTTGTCTAGGATACTTTTAACGCCATAAGTCGAACAAAAATTAACCAATCCTTTTGAAATTTGGTAGGGGCATAGATTTTATGACGTTAACTGTTTTCTGTGAAAAGGGGCGGAATCGGTTGATGCCACGCCCAGTTTTTATACACAGTCGTCAGTCTGTCCTTCCACATGGCCGTTAACACGATAACTTCAGCAAAAATCGACATATCTTTAATGAACTTAGTTCACGTGCTTACTTGAACTCACTTTATCTTGGTATGAAAAATGAACGAAATCCGACTATGACCACGCCCACTTTTTCAATATCGAAAATTACGAAAAATGAAAAAAATTCTATACGAAATACGAAAAAAGGGATGAAACATGGTAAGGTAATTGGATTGTTTTATTGACGCGAAATATAACTTTAGAAAAAATTTTATAAAATGGTTGTGACACCCACCATATTAAGTAGAAGAAAATGAAAAAGTTCTGCAGGGCGAAATAAAAAACCCCTAAAATCTTGGCAGGTATAACATATATAAATAAATTAGCTGTATCCAACAGATAATGTTCTAGGTCACCCTGGTCCACATTTTGGTCGATATCTGGAAAACGTCTTCACATATACAACTACCACCACTCCCTTTTAAAACTATCATTAATACCTTTATTTTGATACCCATATCGTACAAACTCATTCTAGAGTCACCCCTGGTCCACCTTTATAGCGATATCTCGAAAAGGCGTCCACCTATAGAATAAGCCCCACGCCCTTTTAAAATACTCATTAACACCTTTGATTTGATATCCATATCGTACAAACATATTCTAAAGTCACCCCTGGTCCACCTTTATGGCGATATCTCGAAAAGGCGAACACCTATAGAAAGAAGGCCCACTCCCTTTTAAAAATACTCATTAACACCTTTCATTTGATATCCATATCGCACAAACAAAGTCTAGAGTCACCCCTGGTCCACCTTTATTGCGATACCTCGAAAAGGCGTCCACCTATAGAACTAAGGCCCACTCCCTTTTAAAATACGTATTAACTCCTTTTGTTTGATACCCATATTGCACAAACAAATTCTAGGGTCACCCCTGCTCCACCTTTATGGCGATATCTCGAAACGGCGTCCACCTATGGAACTAAGGATTACTCCCTTTTAAAATACTCATTAACACCTTTCTTTTGATACACATATTGTACAAACAAATTCTAGGGTCACCCCTGGTCCGCCTTTATGGCGATATCACGAAAATGCGACCACCTATACATCAACCACCACTCCCTTTTAAAACCCTCATTAATACCTTTAATTTGATACCCATATCGTACAAACACATTCTAGAGTCACCCCTGGTCCACCTTTGTGGCGATATTTCGAAACGGCGTCCACCTATAGAACTAAGGCCCACTCCTTTTTAAAATACTCATTAACACCTTTCGTTTGATGCCCACATTGTACAAACAAATTCTAGGGTCACCCTTGGCCACCTTTATGGCGATATCTCGAAACGGCGTCCACCTATGGAACTAAGGATTACTCCCTTTTAAAATACTCATTAACATCTTTCATTTGATACCCATATCGTACAAACGCATTCTAGAGTCAACCCTGATCCACCTTTATGGCTATATCCCTAAATGGCGTCCACCTATAGAACTATGGCGCACTCCCTCATAAAATACTCTTTAATGCCTTTCATTTGATACACATGTCATACAAACACATTCCAGGGTTTCCCTCGGTTCATTTTCCTACATGGTTATTTTCCCTTATGTTGTCACGATAGCTCTCAACTGAGTATGTAATGTTCGGTTACACCCGAACTTAACCTTCCTTACTTGTTTTGTTCTGTATTATGTATGTTGATGTGTATTGGTACAAGGCTATGAACGTGTGAATGCATCAGTGCGAGCGGTCAAGGCACGAACCAAATGTATCTGTGTAGGTGTTCGTTTTGTGGAGCGGTAAGCGTGTGAATGTATGAGTGCCTGATTGTATAGATGGAAAATAGGGGAAAGCCGAAAAGAAAGTTTGCATGTAATAGTAAAAATTTTCCGTTTCTGGATAACGTTCTTTACCACGGCGGTGGCTATAAAAGGGCATCAAGCTGGGCAACGGGCAAACGTTTTCTTGTAACAGTGCCCAGTGCAAGTGAAGTGAAGTGGAAAAAAATAAATAAAATAAAAAAATAAATAAACTAAAAAAGTGTGAAGTGCCAAGTTAGCAAGACCTTTTCAAAAGGTTTAAAAGTTTTTAGTGCGCGTTATTTAAAGACG
The DNA here is from genome assembly GCF_040869045.1 of Eurosta solidaginis. Lineage (NCBI taxonomy): Eukaryota > Metazoa > Arthropoda > Insecta > Diptera > Tephritidae > Eurosta > Eurosta solidaginis. The sequence goes on along the minus strand of NC_090322.1, from coordinate 36,415,238 downwards.
TCAGAAAAGTCCTGGAAAAGTTTTTAGTGCGCGGAGTTGCGAGGCCTACTTACACTCTAGTCCGGCAGTTTCCATTCGCCAACAAAATTTATAAAACCAGGTAAGTGTAACCTTTCCGTGTTTAAACTCTCTCTCCCAACCTGGCATGCCCACTGGGAAGTTGGCTTCTATATAGCCTAGTTCCCAAGCAAGCCAAAAGAAAACTTGCATCGACATATACATCTCTGCATACAAATATATGTACGTAGATGAATATATGACTATGCAGACAAGATATCCGTAGGCAATTATGTACATGTACATAGATACGCTTTTACTGTTGAACTTCTAAATAGGTTTTCCTTTGTATTTAATTTCAGCGCACAATTTATTTCTCGTTGGGAAAGACCCACCGGGCACGTACATTGGCGGCGTACCGCCCAAAAACAAATACATTGTACTTGGCGAAATACCGCACAACAACAATTACTACCATCGACAAGCACCACACTTTATTATTTAGCCGACGGCAAAGCAATTTCAGAAACATGTCTTATTGGCGAGGTTAGAACGCAGCAACAACAGCAACTACATTCGTACCGGCAAACAACATCCACTACAGCATTTTCTTGTTATATTGGCGGCGCAACACTAACCACAACCGGTATTATTTTTCTATATTGGCGATATACGGCCGCAACAACCAAAACAGCATTTTTTCATATTGGCGGCGTAACGCCCAACAACAACTACATCACTTTGGCGACATACCGCTCAACACCAACTATATCATCCCCATTACATTGGCGACGCAACGCCAACAACAACAACATCACACTGGTGACATTCCGGCCAAAAACAATTGCCACGCATCCACAAACACTACGTTCTATTTAATTCGTTGCATGCGCACACCACAACAACAACGGCAAAAGCACAATAGAATTGGCAACATCGTTAGCACTTTTCACCGGCGGCATTGAGACGCAACCACAACAACAGCCACGAGCAACTACAAGTATAAAAACGGTGGCAATAACCACAACCAAATATACGGCAATACTCATACATTTATTGGGCTGGCCCAGCTGATTCTGATAACGAAAGCAACTATCAACACCAGCAGAGGGAGGAGCTTTCCGGCAACACTTAAGTTTAGCATCATTTTTTTTTGCATATTTCTACGTATTATTATTATATTTCTTATTTAAATACTGTCATAAGGGGGGCATAAATTTGGTAGCGAACAGGACACGCCATTTCCGGGGCCAATATATTTCTTTTTTGGTTTGACAATAAACATTTTTTTTTTACGGCTTCACTTTCATAGCTAATTTAATGGTTGCACTTTTGCTTCCATCATCTGTTCATCTTCCTTTTTTTTTTTTTCCATTTCTACTTTCAGTATGACATTTATTTCTTTTTGATCCATTGTTGGTAATTCTTTGCTCTCACGTTTCCCTTTCAATTTTTTTTTTGCCATTTCGCGGTAAACACACTTTATCATTTTTCTCACATATGGTTTTCACTTCTGTTAAACAGGGCCTAACTCGAAGTTAGCAAATTTTAAAATTTTGTTGTAGCTGTTTTTTTTTTTCTTCGTATTTAAATTCCTTTTTTTTAACGCGATTATTGGCAAAATCGATTCCTGCCAACCTACCTCTTAGCCATCAGCCTCACACCCCGAGGGTGCATATGCACAGTGTGCTTTCAGCACCAAGAATACTTTTTTTTGAACACACATTTTTAATTTTTGTGTTTCACCATCACGTTCGTAGAATTAATACTACCAAAGCACTCAAGATTGCTAGCGAGTGATCTTGGCTGAGTGAGTGCGGGTGGCCAACGTGGGCGTGGCCTGTATAATTGTATGCATGATAGGAGTATTTCTTTTCAGCGTTTTCAGCAAAGCTACTCAACTGCAGCGGCGCCGTTGGACAAGGAGAGTAACTTGGTGAGTGTTTTGAGTGAAACAAAAAAAAAAATTTATCAAAATACGCCTGTTTAGTTGTATGTACATGTGTTAGCACAGATTCCTGCTCTTGAAAAAATAGAACAGGAATTAGCAAAGCAGAAAAATAAAAACAGAGTGCAACGAACATATGTGCATGCATGGAAAACGTCACAAACGTACATTTGCACTTACATACATACCATTTGTTTTCATATACACATAAATTCTTTTCCTTGATGACCTACTTTTGCTGTGTACATAATTGATCTTATGTTTATTTGAGCGGTTGCGGTAGGTCAGAGATTAGGGTACTTGGATTTTTTGTTCGCCCTCTTACTTTGTTTCATTTTATTTGAATTTGCAATTTTAGGATTTAGAATTAGCTCCTAGTAATAATATGGCATTAGGGTGGCCCTAATAATTTACATTTTTTTATTTGAGTTCAGACACTTTGTCTATTAGTCTTAAGTATTTTGTATTGTATGGAATTTGAAATTTTATCTACTTCTTCCTGCCTTTACATGAATTTGTAATGTTAGCTAGTAATAAGGTTCAGTATTATATTTGAGCATTTTTTTTTTTACTTTGAGTAAATAGAAGTTTTAGAAATTGATACTAGTTAAGCCTTTTGGAATCCTTGGCAAATTATTTTGTAGTAAACTTTGAGTTCAAAGTTTGTTGAAATTATTGCACTTGTTATTAGTTGGTAATTTGGAAACCAAAAAAAAAAAAAATTTTGTAAATAAATCATAAGAATTATGTTTGGATGAAAATTTAATATTTTTCAATAATGCAGGGCTAAGTCGAATTTTGGTGTTGGTGCTGCGCTTGCGCGCGGTAAGGTAAGGTGAAGGTGAGTGTTTAGGGAAAATGACTGAGTGACAGGGGACAGACTCATGTCAGGTTTGGGGGCACTGTAAGGTAAATAGGAGTCAGCACAGTGCCCACGGTGCAGTGCAAGTTGCACTGCAGAGGGAGGGTAGACTCCACCTGACAGGACAGGCCTTCACCTTTTTCTGCCCCTCATGCTTTCCCCTCTATAACTTTGCCCCTCACGTCTATTTATATCTTTTTCAGCTTTTCTTTCATCCTTTTTTTTTCATCATGCAGGTATGAACCCCAATTTTGTTCATGTGGCTGCGGGTGAGGTCGGTGGTGCAATACCCCGCCCAAGACGACGAGCTAGCCTGGGCCCGCAAGCATACCTGCTTGCCGCCGCTCCTCACCACCCAAACAGTCAGCCACGTAACAGAACTTAGAAAAAGTTCTACGTATGCAAGTATGTGCCAAAATATGTGTTTAGGACATTATCTTCATCTTTTTTGTGATAAAAAAGGAATAATGTTTGCCATGCAACTATTAGGGTGAGACACAAAAAAATCAGATAAAGGTGGTTTCGAGATACACGATATATGTATGCATGAACGTTGAAAATAGATAGAAAGGTGTTGTGATAATGAAGCACTGTCTATCAATCCGAAAAAACTGTCATACTGACTTTTACCTGGAAAAGGAACTATCCATGCCATAACCATCCCTGGGTGGCACCAAAACCTGATTTTCAATGGAAACAAAATACCTAGGGCTTAGAGTGCACAGAGCCTTCACGTGGAATTACCATATAAATGCTGCGGTGAACAAAGCAAAGCTTTCTTTGCCCACCCCAGCGGGCTAGGGAGCTTAGAATATACACGCGGTAGGTATGCCTGTCGTAAGAGGCGACTGAAATACCAAATTGATTCAAGGGATTGCCAGCGCGATATATAGCTTCTCCAACCCAATTGTCAACCTCACCTACCAGTGTCGAATCCTTTTTCATTAACAACCGAGGCTCTGGCGACCTCGAATTCCTGATGGATCTAGGGATTGGGAGGGCGGGATGGCCTAGAAGGTCTCCCGAGATCGTCGGGCTATTAACTTTATGGTGCTTGTTACCGGAACGTGCCGGATCTGCATACGGCAAAGGATCATCAACATCGATAACACTCCCCAAGGCCTTCGAGGAGTGTCCTTATTGCTACAACAACCACAATAACAAGAGCTTTCTTTGCCTATAGGAGACTCTATGACAAAACATAGGAGCTATCTCCCAAATTGGTATTCGTACATTTAATACTGGCCGAATACCACGCAACAACTGGCCGAATACCAACAACAGCAATAACAAAATGAAGCAAACTGTATGGACTAGTTTGTATTGGCAAGAACGATGACAACGTCCCCCACATAGTACCTTTGTGGCAATATCTCCCTTCCCTATTATAATAGAGAAAGAGGCAATACTTGCTGCATTAAGATTTCAAAATAACTCTAAGCTGAAGAGTAGAAAAATGACGGGGCATAGGTAAGTAATGAGAAAATTTATTGCAACTACGTGATGATCGGATCATTGTGGACAGAACTATTTGGGTGAAAGGGAATCCATATACTGACCCTGACTTATAGGTCTGTTTCACAGAAGGGTTTAAATTTATTGACGAAAAAACGAGAGCTGGCATCTATGGGTCGAACTTTTGAAATGGTTACAAATAGGATGCTACCCTGCTACTTTTGAGGCACTTAGTGTCTTAGCCAAATCCATGCAGAAGAAGTAAGCGGTAAAGAATATCTACAATGTGGCTTGTACTCGTGGAGTATCCTCACTATGTCAGACAGCCGTACGTACCTTGCTGTGTAACACATTACTTTTAAACGAGTGGATGAATGCAATGTAGACTTATTGATTTGTAAGCCAAAAACAAAGTTTCGTTAAGTTAGGTTGCCGTAGATCAGAATATAAATGAACAGGCTCACATTCTATGCGATTGCGTCACCCTGGCAAAGCAAGACTCTCCCATCGAAGTGTAGTGACTCTTAATCCCTTCGTGATTTAGAGTCAAGAGTCCGAAGCGGTACTTAAATACGTTAAAAGCTTCCACTACTACTACTTCTATCCTCGTTACGCTCATTTAGAGAAAAACGGTGAGCAAGACGATAGAGAAAGAAAGAGAAAAACGAAGAAGGTGGAGTTTTCGTAAGGAAAAAGTATGTAACAGGAATTGGAAACAAAAGTCGAAAACAAAGGAATCGGCGTAGGAAGCCGGAAAGCGATAGAGAGGAAAGACAGGTAAAGGCACAAAGCAAGGCGAAGAGAAGGAGATATAGACTGAGGAAGAGAAGAGATAGGCGAAAGAAACGAAGTGGAACATGAAAAGAGGAGATACCTAACAGGAGAACGATGAGGAGCATAAGAGATGAAGGAGAGGAAAGGAAGAGGAGGAGGGTGAAGGTGAAGGGATAGAAGAAACATATGAGTAAGAAAAAGAATACGAAAACAATGAAAAGGAAAGGGGCAGACACACGGAAATAGGCAAAGGTATGGATGTAGCGTGCTTGGCTACCAACCCAGTGTACGATTCAAGTAGTTTCTCAGAGCAATTTATATCTTCTTCACAACCAATTGGCATATAGTCAAAGCCTTTTCTCTCGGGTGTGGGATGCGAACCCGAGATCCTATTATGGTTGCACGTACGTCCAGCCACGTCAGGGTTTCAATTGTCAACCTCACCTAGTCGAAGTGAATTCTGTTACAAATATGTGATACACACATATTAAGCAGGCGAGCCTCTGTTGGTGGTGGGTGGGATGGCCAGAAGGTTCAATGTGGTCATATTAAATCGTTTCCGATATGGTCGGGCTAGAACCTGAATGGTGCTTGTTACCGGTACGTATCGAATCTATGTATATCCGGACCATCAATATCGATAACACTCCCCAAAACTTTCGGGGAGTGTCTTTATCGTTACAACAACAATAACCTAATAGGTAACCATGTCTACGCGAGGCAAGTCTTGTTACAAATATTATTGAATCATACACATATTTAAGGGCACTACTCAAGTTTCTCACAGAAGGAGCTGGTGGCGTTTTCTCGAAGGTCACGACGTGGAATCGTTCCCGAAATGGTGGGCTAGTACTATAATTGGGCTAGTACCTAAACGAATCGTACCGTGAAACGATCATCATCACCAAAACCTTCGGGGATTGTCTTTATCGCTAAGGCAAGAAAAATAAGAGTTACCAAGCAGAGCCAAGTTCCGAGCTTACAAAATATTTTTGGTTACACTTTATCACCCTTGCCAGTGATTTGGCGCAGTTCTTGTCATTACGGGCTTCTCTGCAACAAAAAAAATGGAGAAAGGAAGAAAAAGAGTGTCGAATATGTAAAAAGGAGAGACAATTTAATATATCTGGGAGTGCAGTTCGGAGTAGAAAGTTAAAATAATAGTAAGGGAGGGATGGGGCAATTAAGGAAGAGAGAGCTAGACCGGTTACACTGCTATTATAAAATGGTTGATATGATAACCGGCAAGATGCAGCATTCCCATTAACGGAGTGGTAATGCCCTGCAATCGGAGATTTTAAATATCTCCTAAAGCCGCCACCAAATAAGTTTATTTAAAATGAAATTTAAAAGATGCTAAATAAACTCTTTTATTTTATGACAATATGCACAACTGGGTATATAATTCGCAACTCCAAGTGATGTTTCAGATATTCATCTATTTGAACTATTCACAAATTGTATTATTATAATAAGGTAGGCCGCTATCGATGTGGAAACCTAGAAACGATAATAAAAGACTTCAAACTAATTTCTACAGGTAGCAACTAAAGCATACTTTGAGGCTTACCGACATTATCAGTTGCATATTCAGGTAAAAAATGCCTTTCGCTGACACCTGAATACGACGGAGTTTTAATTGCGTCGACAATTGATGCAATGTCAAGCGTTAATTGCCAATTCATTTGAAGTGCTTGAAATTACTACTTTGCATAATAAACCCGTTATGACTGCATCCTAAAAGTATGCAAAACTTATTTTATGCAATTAAATTGAGTTTAGCAAATACTTACCACTTGTGAACACGCGTCACCAAACCTGCAAACATGCCAAACTCAGGCAATCAGAGGACATAACCAAAATATAGTGGCTATAAAAAAGTTCCGACGTATGACTATACCATCGAGGCTCAAAAGAGACCAATAAATATTACAACTTATATCCAAAATGTAATAGGTTATAATCGATAAAAGTGACCAGCAGGCAAATTTATTAAATAAATCGAAAGCTTCCACAAGTTGGGTGTAGGTATCTTTGATGGCTAAAAGATATTTATGTGATTTAACTTTTGCAAAATTCGCATCCAATGTTTACGCCTTGTAATAGGCTACATCTTGACGTAATTTCTTTGCAAGGCAAATCATGTAATAATGTAGAACACGTAAATAGATTAGCACTTGTATAAGACGTATACGCTTGCGATCATAAACCAAAAAACATACCAAAAGTAGTCAACATATTGTATCCAAATCGTTTAACAAAGAAAGAGCGTTAGACCCACAAGAAAGAATGACGATAAATAGCATAAATATAGGCGCAGCAAAGTTTTTAAAAAATTGTCTTCTTTCATATTAAGATGAAGCCGAAATTTCAGTGACAACTCAACCTTATGCAGCTGCTCAAAGAATGCTTCGTGTTCTACCTGCAGCCATAGTGCCTCCATAATAATGAATAGATTCGCGATAGCTTCCGACGTGAAGAGTATTGTTCCAATCACCCAAGTGAGCATAACACCCTTCGTACGGCGCCGAAGCCCAGGGCATGCATAATAAACGTCCACGGTAATAATGCTTTTACATAGAGCCTTTTCAAACGGTATGCGTTGATGATACCATGCCGTGGGGTAACCCATACGCTACGTAATTTGGTGCTGGGGCCTGGTTTTAAGTTGCGCGCTCCAATCTCATACTTTTCCAGACTGCTTGTGGCTGTTGAACTTCGTCTTAAATAAATACCAAAAATTACTGTATATCGAAACCAGGCGTGCAATTGTTGTTCCATAGTGCATTATAATTTAGCTAATGGCGGGCTTTCGCTTTATATCGTGATAAAAAACAAAGTGTGCTTTGGGAGACGTTACTTCGCTTAGTTTACAGGCTATTGTGTTGCGGATGTTATCACTAAAAAGGCCATGCAACGAAATTTTGATAAGTGCGTACGTGATGTGTGCTGCTGTTGTTTTTAGGTGAGTGTTTCGACTGTCGAGCAGTCATTTGCCGGATATAACTCCGATACGTTCCGGTGCTAGATCTTCTGATACTAGCGCGACTGCCTCGGCGAAGATTTTTAACACGTTTTTATTAGATTGGCCTGTATGTAACGGAATCTTTGAGCTTAATTTTCACCGGTTTCTAGAAGTCTGATTAATTTGAAACTTTGCACACGTATCAAGGATCGATGACAATGCATTAATGTGATGGTATGGTGACATAAGGTCAACGTACATAAGGTCAATTGGCCTTATTACCACTTTGAATGGCCATAAGTTTTGATTGAAACTTTGCACACGTATCAGGGCTCGATGGCAATGCATTAATGTGATGGTGTGGTGACATAGGGTCAACGGCTATAAGGTCAATTGGCCTTATTACCACTTTGAATGTCCATAAGTTTGATTGAAACTTTGCACACGTATCAAGGCTCGATGACAATGCATTAATGTGATGGTGTGGTGACATAAGGTCAACGGCCATAAGGTCAATTTGAAATATTCGTAATTGAAAGACGTTGCACGTTTGATTGTGCGACATTAAGTCTCTTCTTTATTGAATAAATTATTGTCTTTTATACTAATTTACTTAACCTATACATTCATAAATATCTTAATACTAATAACTAAAAATAAGTACATAGGAAATGGGTTATGCATACATGTACGTTTGTATACAGTCTTTGTATACATGTAGTTTTGTATGCATAACTCCATACATGTAGTTTTGTACAACTTGCAGCGTCAGCAGATCAGTTTGAATATTTTGGTATTTTCCCACAATTAGTTGAATGTTTGTATGTATATTACAATGGGTTGTGTGTTTATATGTATAATTTATTAACTGTGATATGTGTCTCATATTCGGCATTCCGTGCCGTCTGGGTTAGTTCAATAATTGTAATATGATTATTACTAAAATATATTTGAATTTGTTATGCGTAAAGCCGCAAGTATGTTACAGTAGGTGTGGCATATAATGATACAATACAGTGTGTGACGTATAATGCTACACCATCCACCTTAGAAAAAAAAGTGTTATATAATTGTTTTGTGAACAATTGTATAAGGCTTTTTGTCATATTTTCAATTGTTTTGATATTTTATTGTTATTTGATATTGTAGTGAAAGAGGTTGTTTGCTTTGCTTTTGATCTGTTGACCTTGCTATTTTTATTGTTATAATTATTGTTACTTTTTACATATTGTAACGAATTTACTTGCAAATCCTCTTATTTGCAATCCTCTGCTAAGTTCGAATCACTAAACTGTTGAATAAATAACCCCAATTTGTAGTAATGCAAAATGGCCTTTATTAAAGTACTTCACAATAACACTCAAACTGTGCAACGAATAGCTTGCTTAACCAAACTGATAGCTCAAATGAAACTCCACTAATCAAAATAATACTGGTATTGCTCGCTAGATATCTTCTTAGTCGTAACTGCTGATCAACTCAAATCAAACTGAATTACTTCTTACTCGCCTGCATCGCTTTTATAGTTTACGCTGCATACTTCTAGACTCTTCGATTTCCAGAAGTTACTAGTTGTTTCGGCTACAAAATCGCCAGCCACAACTACGTGCACAAATTATTGCTCTCTCTTGTGACAACTCAGATAAGGTATATGCATGTGTTTGTAGTTTACAGTCTCCCGCACACACATAAGCGTATAAGTAAATTCGTCGGTGTGTGACATCTCATCTCTCGCTGCCTTGTATGTAAATGTTGCTCGTCGGAATGTGTAAATATGTGTAGACGCAATTATTGATTCGTTTATGTAGTTACATAATGATTGAATTATTGATGTGCATTCACGTCACTGCTTAGATCGGCTTAGAGCTGGCAGCACTCCTTAGTTTTGCTAATATTCGTAACACTGCCCTCCACCTAAGTCTGATCGTCCCGATCAGACAAATCTCCCAATCTAAACGCCGCTAGCATCTCCAAATGTACCACTCTCCTAATCCGTGGTTTCCCAGTGGTTTGTATGCGGTAGATGGTATCACTGATCTTCTTCACAACTTTGTACGGGCCTTCCCAACTGCACCGAAATTTGGCTGGAACACCTTTCCGCCGGTGAGGGTTCTTTAACAGTACCAAATCTCCCGCCAAGAAACCTTCCGAATTAAAGTTCTTGTCATGCCAGTGTTTCATCTTACTACTCATTACCCTGGGCCGTTCCTTCACACTCTGTTGTTTGGTCAATGAACCACTTCGTAGAGCTTGCGCTGGACGAATTTTCTTTGCATAATCGGTATCGTTCCCACATTTTACAACAGTAGTGCGCTCCGGCTTGAAACTACCCTCGCATTCTTTCTCGGAAATTCGTTGCTTCGTTTTCCTGCGTATTTTAGGTTTTTTCAATGCCAGTGTTTCTCTCGCAGGTACTTTTGATTTTGATTTATTTGCCCCATTCGATCTATCAACCTTTGCCTTTGACTTTCGTGGTCTTTGTCGAGTCTTTTCCACCAGTACCCGATTACTGCTGAACCCTTTTTCCAAACTAAAGTTAAGTGGTATGTCCTGGTTCTTATAGCGCATAATTTTTCTCCACATATCGATCCTGACGTCATGGTCAACCAAGAAGTCCACTCCCAATATGACTTCATCAACGATCTCCGCCACAACGAATTTGTGTAGAACCATGACTTTTCCAATTAATACCTCACATACCACTTCGCCTTGGACTTGATTATATTCGCCTGTTACCGTACGCAACTTTGCTCCAGGTAATGACTTTACTCTCCTGTAGACCAAATCAGATCGAATCAAGGAATGAGATGCCCCCGTATCTACAGTCAGTACACGCTCTTTACCATCCACATTCCCTCTGACGGTAAGACTGCTTGATTTCCTTCCGATTTGCGACACAGATATCACAGGACATTCAACAGCTGGATCTAGCTCTCTACCTCTTACTCGCTCTTCCTCATCTCCTCCAGCTTTGCGTTTATGGCCACCCACATTGTTGGAACTATTAGGACCAAGATCGCAATGACGTGCAATGTGACATGGGTTACCGCACTTGAAACATTTAATAACTCCGGCATTCTTCTGTTGAGATCCCTTCAGTGCTTCCAAAATTGTTTCTACCCACTCTGGCCTTTCTACTTCCACACGGCGTGCTTTGAAAACTGGCTTACACAGAAGCGACGCTGTTTCCTGTATCAGAGCATGCGATACCGTTTCAGCAAATGTTAGTTTGGGATTCGCATATGTAGCCCGCTTCGTTTCCACATCTCGTATGCCATTTATAAAACTCTGGATTTTTACCCTCTCGGTGTATTCCACGGGTGCGTCCGCATTTGCGAGATGAGCTAACCTTTCAACATCCGAGGCAAACTCCTGCAAAGTCTCATTCGCTCTTTGGTGACGGTTTTGCAACTCAATTTGGAATATCTGTTTCCTATGCTCGCTTCCATAACGTCGTTCTATAGCAGCCATCAATGTTTCATAACTGTTCCGTTCATACTCTGGAATCGTCTGTAAGATTTCCGCTGCAGGCCCTTTCAATGCCACGAACAGTGCAGCAACTTTATCTTCCGCATTCCAGTTGTTCACTGCTGCGGTCTTCTCAAACTGTAACTTGAAGACCTGGAAAGGAACAGAACCGTCAAATGGTGGTGTTTTTACCTTTGGATTGCTTGCTGAAACAGCTGGGCGGTTTAGTTGTAACTGCTCCATACGACCTTTTAACGCTTCTATTTCGGCATCAATTTTGTCCTCGAGTTGTAAAATTTTTGCATCCTGCTCTTCCAGTTTCACAAAGAGCTGCGATGATACCTGTTCCGAAATTAGTGCCGACATTTCAGATATACGTGCCTCTTGCGCTTCCAGTTGAGATGCCAAATATGTCTTCTGTTCTTCCAATTGTGATGTTATACGGGTTTCCTGCGATTCCATCTTCGATGTTATGCGTGTCTCCTGCGCTTCCAGTTGGGATGCCAGTTGCGACGACATTGATGCTACTGTCGATGTTTGTGCAGATATTGCAGCCAATATCATGTTCAAGTCTGTGCTGGTAACCGTCTGCGATGTTTCGTTTTTCTCTTCAATTTTTGTTGTTGTTTCGTCCCCATCAGGATAAAAGACAAACTCGTCCACATCAATTCCTTGCGACTCCATTACCTCTCGTAGCCGTGCTTGAAGTTCGATCTTATTGCCGGTTGTATTTAATCCACGGTTCTCCAACTCCTTTTTCAGTTGCTGGATCTTCAATTCGCTGAACTTTGCCATGTCCAAGTTGTATTCCCAATCTTCGGAATTTATTCAACAATTCCTCTTCTGACACCAATTGTAACGAATTTACTTGCAAATCCTCTTATTTGCAATCCTCTGCTAAGTTCGAATCACTAAACTGTTGAATAAATAACTCCAATTTGTAGTAATGCAAAATGGCCTTTATTAAAGTACTTCACAATAACACTCAAACTGTGCAACGAATAGCTTGCTTAACCAAACTGATAGCTCAAATGAAACTCCACTAATCAAAATAATACTGGTATTGCTCGCTAGATATCTTCTTAGTCGTAACTGCTGATCAACTCAATCAAACTGAATTACTTCTTACTCGCCTGCATCGCTTTTATAGTTTACGCTGCATACTTCTAGGCTCTTCGATTTCCAGAAGTTACTAGTTGTTTCGGCTACAAAATCGCCAGCCACAACTACGTGCACAAATTATTGCTCTCTCTTGTGACAACTCAGATAAGGTATATGCATGTGTTTGTAGTTTACAGTCTCCCGCACACACATAAGCGTATAAGTAAATTCATCGGTGTGTGACATCTCATCTCTCGCTGCCTTGTATGTAAATGTTGCTCGTCGGAATGTGTGCATATGTGTAGACGCAATTATTGATTCGTTTATGTAGATACATAATGATTGAATTATTGATGTGCATTCACGTCACTGCTTAGATCGGCTTAGAGCTGGCAGCACTCCTTAGTTTTGCTAATATTCGTAACAATATATATATTTGTATAAGTCCATTTATTTTTTCAAAATTGTAGAGAAAGAAAAAATCTTTTAATTTTGCTTATTTTATTTATATTGTTTATTTTATTAAAATTTTATACAATTGTTTTATTGCCGGATTTTAAATGTGTCGACCCATCTAAAATCCGATTGTTTTTAGAAATTATTTTTATTAAAAAAAATATTTTAAATGGGTTTAAGTCTGTTCTTATGGATTATTAGTTCCTTATCCCTATTGTTCTTATTACCAGACTCCTGTCTATATGGTATTAAAGTAGAATTGTTATTTTCGTCGATTTTCTTTACTTTATACCGTCCTTTATATCTATGGTCTAGCTTATGGTTATCTTCTTCTTTTACTAATACTAAATCTCCTAATTTTATTTCCTTACTGGTGCTACTTTTATCATAATTAATTTTTTGTTTTTCCTTGGCTTCTTTTACCAATTTTCTAGCTCTTTGTTGTGCTATTTGAAGTCTATATATAATTTCCTTATCGTATGCCTCGTGATTATATACTGGGCTTCTTTTATTCTCATTTAAGAAGTCGTACATGGGGGCGTTTTTCGCAAATATAAGCTCATAAGGGCAATAGTTATGTACGGTCGATGGGGTCGTGTTGTAGCAGTACGCGAAATATTTTAGGTATTCATCCCAATCATCTTTGTCACTGGATATATATGAACGTACGTATTCATTAAACGTTCTATGACTACGTTCTACAGTGCCCAAAGTTTGATGATGGTATGGTGTTGAGTTTTTGTGTTCAACTTTTAGCAATTTGCACAGTTCTTCGAATAATTTATTTTTGTATTCGGATCCCATATCTGTTAGGATTGTTTTCATGGGACCATAAATCAAAATGAAATGCTCGAATATAGCTTTGGCAACTATTAGCGCATGTTTGCTGGGGACTGGGATTGCTACCAAGTATTTTGTGAGATCGCATATAATGGTAACTGCGTATTCGTTTCCGTTTATTGACCTTGGCAATGGTCCGACCGTATCGATCTGTATTATATCGAAGGCTCTCGGAGGTGTCTCCGTTATTGTCATTGGCTCTTTTATATGCTTATTTATTTTATTCTTATTGCAGTGGATGCAGTTATTTACGTATTTCTTTATTTCACCTCGCATATTTTTCCAGCTATAGTTTTGTTTGATTTTCTTTATCATGCGATTTATTCCTGGGTGGCCACCACTAGTAGGATCGTCATGATATTTCTGCAGAATTTCTCTAATTTTCCTGGGACTAGTCACGTACACAACCTCTGGGGTTAGTGCAATTGTTAATTTCTTGAGAACCCTATTTCCTAATTCAATAAATTTGCCTACTCGAGTATAATTATCCTTAAACAATTTGTCCCCTAAGGACAACTGTATCTTTTCAAGTCCTAAATTGGCGGCTTCTTTTTCGAGCCTGATAAAGAATTGTCCTAAGTCAATTTTATCATCTACAATTAGGTTTCTTGTATTTATGGTGCTACTAATTTTCTTTCCCTTTTTGAAATATAATTTCGGTGGATTGAAAACGAACCTGACATGTCTTTTTACTTCAAATTTATTTACCGCTTCATATATCTTGGGGTTCTCAGTGTGACTTTCTTGAATTTTAGCATTATTTGGTATATTTTTAGCTGTTTATCTAGTTGTGACTTTCATTATTTTGCATGCTTCCACTGACATTTCTTTTAAATTCGTTATGTTAATGCGAGACAATGCGTCCGCGATGTGATTTTCTTTTCCAGCAATGTACTCCACTTCGAAATCGTATTCTTCTAAATCGAGTCTTACTCGGGTTAACTTAGATGAAGGGTTCTTCATCGAAAAAAGGTAAGTTAAAGGGCGGTGGTCGGTTTTGATTTTGAATTTTCTACCATAGACGTAAGGTCTGAAGAATGTTATGGCCCAATGGATTGCTGCTAGCTCTTTTTCTATTGTAGCTTTGTTTGTTTCACCTTTTGTAAAGGATCTAGAGGCGTAAGCGATTGGTAACTGTTTGCCATCATGTTCCTGGCTAAGGACTGCTCCGCAAGCATACCCACTAGCGTCTGTTGTTTTGCAGAATTCTTTATTGAAGTCGGGGTATTGCAAAAGTTTTGGGCTGATTAATGCTTCCTTTAAATAGACAAAAGCTTTTTGACATTCTTCTGTCCATGCGAAGGAAACATTCTCTTTGCAAAGCCTAGTTAATTTTCTTGAGTATTCTGCGAAATTCGGTACAAATCTTCTGTAATAATTGCAGAACGCTACGAATCTTTTAACTTCATCTGCTGTTTTTGGTGTTGGGTAATTTTGAACTATCTCAAATTTGCTTGGGTCGGGTAGTATTCCCTCGCTTGTGCATTTATGTCCTAGATAAGTTACCTCTTCGCTGAAAAATAGGCATTTGTCTGGATGTAATTTTAAGTTGTATTTCCTACAAGTATCAAAAACATCTCTTAAGTTTTTCAGCATGTGTTTTTCTGAACACCCTAGTACAACTAAATCATCCATATATAGAAAGGCTTGGGATGGTTTGAGGCCTGCAAATGCCAGTGTCATCATTCTTTGGAATGAGTTTGGTGCTACTTTTAATCCATAGGGTAGTCTTTTAAATCTATATGTACCATTGTCTGCTGTGAACGAGGTTATATCTCTAGAATCTTGGTGTAATTCCATTTGGTGAAAACCTGACATAAGGTCAAGGCATGAAAAATATTTTGCTCTTCCAAGTTGGTCTAAAATATCATCAATTCTTGGAAGTGGAAATTTATCCGCTGCTGTACTCCGTACAGTTGATGTCTCATACTTGTTATCTCTTGTTTCAGAGCTTTCTTTTCCTATTTCGTAGCCAGCTATGGCTACCATAATGCCTTGGGCTATTTTTGTCCACCAAGACATCTTGAAGGTTTTAATAGGAAGTTAGATATTTTTGTTTTATAAAATTTTTTTTTCAGGTGCTACCTAACATTTGGAATTGTTGGGGAACACTTTCCTCATCATTCGCATTATTTCTTCCACCCTGGTAGTGGGGTTTATAATGTCCTCAATTGTGGGTTCCCGTTCCATACCTATTGTCTTCCAAAATTTCTTTAAACTCTCTAGTTCTTTGGGTAGGTCCCTAGTGTGTCGGGTATTTTCATCCCACCAATAGAGAGGAAGGTCTGAGGAGTTTCTTTGCATTTTAATAGTAATGGACAGAGTAATTTAAATTTTTAAACTTTATTAAAATGTTCTATGGGATTTTTCTAGAGGTTATAGAAGCTTCCTAAATATTCCAATTTACTTTTCTTTTACTTTTAAGATAAATTTTTATATTATATTTTTTTTTTTTTTCAAAAGAAATTGTTTCTACACACTTTTTTTTTCAAAATTAAATAGTGCAGTTTTTCTATATATTTTAAAGGAAATTTGTTCAATGTTTAAAAAAGGAATTTTCAATTAATTTTATTTCCTACTTAAAGAGAGAAAAAAAATCCTAAGCAAAAACTTTCGTCTTTGCTAATGGTTTAGCGTCCCTGAGGCCGCTCAATTGATTCTAAAAATGTATACTTAAATATTTATAACTCCTTGTCGGTCTGGATGTAGTTTGCCGTTAATTTGCTGTTGCTGAAAATTTCCAACATTTATTCCACCTCTTTTGCTTATATTTGATCCGTCATTTTTATTCCAGCTTGCTTACGTTTTTATTTGATCCGTTCTCCTTATTGCCTTTTTATTCCACTTCGCTTATGCGTTTACTTGATCAGTCATCCTTCGATTCTGATTTGCTCCAATTTTCATAACTGATGATTTTGGTTTTAATTTGTTCAGCTCCTGATGATGTTAGCAAAAAATTTTTGAATCCTCTTTGTAGCATAAAATATCTTCTTTCTTTGTATCTTGTTACGTTCAGGACTACTTTAGTTTGGCAGGATCTTTAGTCCTTTCTTTTCAAATTCTTGGCAGTTAGTGAGCTGTTTGTGAGATGGCAGGATCTCTGTCCAGGCAAGATCTAGCGAATTTTGCTTATGAGCAAATTTTCAGCTAAGTTAAGATCAAGCTGGCATGATCTTCTCCAGTCAGAACGTTTTAGCAGATGTGCTGATTTTTGTTCTGAGCTGGCAGGATCGCCATGAAATATTCGTAATTGAAAGACGTTGCACGTTTGATTGTGCGACATTAAGTCTCTTCTTTATTGAATAAATTATTGTCTTTTATACTAATTTACTTAACCTATACATTCATAAATATCTTAATACTAATAACTAAAAATAAGTACATAGGAAATGGGTTATGCATACATGTACGTTTGTATACAGTCTTTGTATACATGTAGTTTTGTATGCATAACTCCATACATGTAGTTTAGTACAATTTGCAGCGTCAGCAGATCAGTTTGAATATTTTGGTATTTTCCCACTATTAGTTGAATGTTTGTATGTATATTACAATGGGTTGTGTGTTTATATGTATAATTTATTAACTGTGATATGTGTCTCATATTCGGCATTCCGTGCCGTCTGTGTTAGTTCAATAATTGTAATATGATTATTACTAAACTGTATTTGAATTTGTTATGCGTAAAGCCGCAAGTATGTTACAGTAGGTGTGGCATATAAAGATACAATACAGTGTGTGACGTAGAATGCTACAAATTGGCCTTATTACCACATTGAATGGCCACAAGTTTGATTGAAACTTTGCACACATATCAAGGCTTAAAAGGCTCCGAACTCCGTTGCACCTTTTGAAGCATTTTAAGATAGGTACTTTTAGCTAGTGCAGGCCACCAGACCAAGGCACCATAAAGAAGAATCGGGGCACAATGGCTGAGTATATCCAGTAGGTCACCTTAGGGGAGAATCCCCAGGAGGTGCCTATTGCCCTCTTGCAGGTAAACAGCTCTGCTGCTTCCTTCTTGGATCGCCCCACTATATGGTCACTCTATAATAGCTTCCTATCCAGAATGGCTCCCAAATACTTGACTTGATCGCCAAACGCTAAGAACGTACCCCCAATTCTTGGCGGTGTACGATTTGGTACTTTGTACCTCCTCGTGAAGAGGACAAGCTCGGTTTTTTCCGGGTTGACTTCCAAACCTGTGGCTGTGGCCCAGTGAGAAATTTTGGATAGTGTCCCTTCCATTAGGTTGCAAAGAGTTTGCGGAAATTTCCCCCGCATGGTGACGCAGATGTCATCTGCATATGCGGTCACTTGGTGACGTTCTGCCTCCATGAGGCGTAGTAGTTGGTTGACGGTAACCACCCAAAGTAGCGAAGAGAGAACGCCGCCCTGCGGAGTGCCTCTGCCGACCGGCCTGGGGATCACGCATCCACCTAGCTCAGTTTTAGTATGCCTACACGTAAGCAGATTGTATATAAACTCCACAAGGCACGCGTCAA